>NC_092209.1:34114743-34247046 GCF_043381705.1 Parasteatoda tepidariorum | reverse complement strand
TTTTTCTAGTTTTTAAAACTAGAAAAATTGGGCATTATTATAAAGCAATAAAATAAAAAAGTGATTTTTTGTGAAAATCCTCTTTTTTAAGGTAGTCGGATACCTTAAGATGAGATAGTTCATTTTTCCTTTTGGTTCTGTATTTTTTAAGATTGGAGTAATATCAATAGGGAATAGGCATATTAAATACCAGTTCTTTCTAACCTGAAATTGTATACTTTTTGTACTTATTCTCTCGGATCAATATTCTTTCTGTGATTCTTGAATAATGTTTTAGAGTCTTAATTAATTTTTTCGCATTAGGTATAATAATCACTCATCTACGTTAACTCTAGTACCCACTTTTTACTTCATCAAAATATGTTTATGTTTTCCCACTGTTTGCTTTTAAATATTCCTCTTTTTATTAATTAATCTATTGATTAATCGATTTTTGAAACTTGACGATAAGAAGTTGTCAGGATAGGATTTTACTTGTATTAGTTATTTTTTATTAAAGTATTTGTTAATGTATATATATCATGAAGAATGTTCGTATAAGTTTAAATTTCTGATAGATTTTATATAATCATCGATTTTATATAATCATCATAAGCATCGGGTTCTGAAAGATATTGATTTATTTACCATACATCACATTATGATAGATAGACAAACAAATAAGTTTGTCAAGAAAATAAACTATTAACACAGATACAATATCAAAAATAGCTTTGGTTTAATTTTCCCTCAATATAATATTTTATTAATTCATTAACTTTTGTAAAAGCTTTAATGTTTTTTTACATTCTATTTCTCTTAATAAATTTCAAAAACAACCAATAAACAAAAAATTTTCAATACCACACTTTTTATTTAGATTTTAGGTAGATCTAAATATTATACTCATCAACTTTATAAATGTATGTCATCATTATATTAGCAAAAACCAAAATTTTTCTTTCTTCTCAAATTAGATATAAAATTTTTTTGAGAATTAAATTCACTTAATAGAAAATCCTCTTAAATTGGCCATTCATATTTTTTTTTGTACTGTTTAAGTAATCAATAAGTTAATTTTGATTCTTAGTAAGCATAATGATTTACCACTTTAAGATTAGTGTTTATTCGCTATTTATTAAATATTTCGTCAACAATGGCAATAACAGAAACATAATTTCAAATCTGTAATTTATATAGTATTAAATTAATCAATCGAAGTTTAACTCACCAATCCGTCTTTAAAAAAAGTTCTTTTGTCAGAAGGAGATGATACGATTGACTTAGGCATATTTTAGTTCTCGAATATTCTCGATCAGATAACCTATAGCTTTTTTCTTTTTGTAAATAAGATGTTTCATTTATATACTTTATATTTCAAACTCTCAAATATCATACATACGTTTCCAAAAGATGATACATACAAAATCAGAAATGACAATTATCACATATAAAAATCAGTTATTTATTCGTCACAAAAAGTCGTATGCTATTTTATAAGCTTAGAAATATCGTTTGCTGGTCAATTTAATTAATTTGTTAACTATCGTTTTCTACGAGTTAATGAATTTGTTGGCATCATAAAATCTCTTTACATATTTATCTAAAATACAAAATCGTCTGCATCATTTAAATTTCTCACACGGTTACAAATCTCCACTTTACATTCTCAGGAAGAAAAAAAAAGAAGCAAAATTACGTTGCTTTTTTTCGAACATTTTTCTTTTTATGGCTTTGGGAAGGGACGGATTCCGTTATCTCCAGTCATAAATATCTCTGCTTTCTTTTGACGATGATTTTTCTCTTTTTAGTGAGACAAACATTGCTCGTTTTCATCAACGAGTTGAACCTGCTAAAAGGAGTAGATTTTTAAAATTATAATTCTAAAATATTCTGTTCATCATTCGATATTTTTTTTTTTACCAAATTACTTAAGAATTTAAACGTGATTTTTTAATTATTGTCGTGTTTTACTATTTATATAATATTTCATATTTGCGATTTTCCAAAATGTATCTTAAATAAAGAATCCCAGAGGCGATTATGTCTTCAAGTGTGAAATTTCCTAGAAAACTAACGAAAATATCATTTTAAAAGAGCTCTTTTTAATATTCAGTCAAAATTCAGTATAACTCGTCACTAGGATATTCCCTAATCACATTAATAAGCACTCGTTTTCTCCAAAATGGTGCCCACTTTTTATTTCGGAAAAAAAATCAGTTTTCTTATAAGAAAAATCTTAATAGAATCAGTGATAAAACTGTATAAAATAAAAATTTCAGCTGTAAAATTACAGTTAATAGTTCGGTTATGCTGTTGCCGTAGCAGTGACAGGGTGTGTAGCGTCTTTAAAAAGTGCTTAAAGGTGCTTATTTTCGATTTTTGAAAGTTCTTAAAGGTGCTTTTTTCATTGAGTGTTTTTTAAAAGTGCTTAATTTTCCCTTTTTTTCAAAGTGAAATTTTTCCTTTACTATGTTGATTTTCGCTTCGAATTATGCAAAAAGACACAGTTCACATTATTCTATTCAACGTTTTCACAATTAATTCAACCCAATCTATTTCGGCGTATTGTCAGTCCGTATCGTATAAAAACACCATTCGTTATACATGATTCAAAATTTCATGATTTTTGACAATTGTCAAAAACAATGCCAAAAAGTTTTTTTTTTTTGACATGACGGTTAAACAAGATAAAACCGTCAATTGTCAAAAACTTTCCAACCCTGCCTAATTATGATATTTTTTTTAAGTGCTTAAAAATATTATTTGAGTGCTTAAAAGGTGCTTATTTTTTGTTGAATAATTTGACTAAGCACCCTGAATGACTATAGTTTTAAGTTAGAGTTTCGGCAATACGTGTTAAATAACATATTCCTTTAAATATTTTTTTAGACTCCAGTTTCTTGATAAACTTGTAAATTATACTATATATATTTATTGTTATTTTTTATTACACTTTTAATATCTATGGTCTTATCATAATATTATTTAGCTAAAATCTTGTTTGAGCATGTAATTTCAGAGGTAGCTAGCGAAAATATTCCAAAACAACGCTCTTTTTCTTCGAAAGTTAACACACCAACTCGTCACAAGAATATTCCCTTATCACATTAACAAACATTACTCGTTTTCTCCAAATTGGCGCCCACTTCATGTTTCAGAAAAATCAGTTCTCTTAATAGAAAATCTTCTTCACCTCATTTTTCTTACCTCTTCTTACTTTTTATTTTAACTTTTCTTTTTCTTCGCGGGTTTCGAGTTACGCAGTTGCCAGACGTAAACCGCACCAGGACAGAGTTCTTTCTTGTAGGTAGTGTTACCTCCTTCCTTCGCCACCCCCGATAACCTCGACTGGAGCGTGTGTTTGCATTGCGGTCTGCTCGCCTTTCCACCAAGAGGAAGGAAATGGAAGGAAAAAAAAGAAGGTAGTGTGAAGATTCCAGGTGGTGGGAAAGCTCTTGTTTCTCATGTGTGTACATTTCGACCATTGGTTTTGGAAAATGCATGGACTATTTCTGTTTTACTTGATAATGTAGATTATGATAATGCGTTCCTTCTCGGAATTTTCAAAATTAAAATTGCTTCTTTTTCAACGTTCCAGTTTTCTAAATACTGAACGTGAAATATTGAATGCAGGTGCTGAACAAATTTCCAATACTCTCGAATGCAGAAAATGTTCGTTTTCAATGTTTTTTGCAATGCATATTGGTTTTTTAAGATAGAACAAGATATTTATCTTAGGGGAGATTTTTTTTTTTTTTTTTAAATTTAGAATTGTTTGCTAGTTATGTCTTGTTGTTTATTTTTAGAATCGTTGTACAAATATTTTTTTGTGTATTAAATATCAGATAAAAATTAATTGAATTGCTCAATAATAGCGCCTTCTAATTGGCTAAAGCTCTTACGTACCATAGTACTTTGTACCTTTGAAAAAAAATGGACGTGATGGAATTAAACCTCCAATACATTGAACAGTTTTTGAAAATTCTTTTTAATTTGTAAAAACATTAGTTTGACATGAAGAAATTGGATAGACTATGTTTGCTAATGTTTTGATTTCATTAAAATTCGTTTATGTTTCACACTGCCTTTTCCGCCAACACATTTGAATTCGAAAAGCTAAGAAAAAGACCTTTGGTCATAGATTAAATCAATTAATAGCCTATACACGGATTTCTTAACTTTCCTTGGCGAAAACTATGTTAACGTATACGTACACATGCACAACACTCGCATTTTTGATTTCTTGGTAAACGGAGGTGTCCTGTGGGGCTTAGCCCTGCAGCCACACCCTCCTTGCCATTTTCCAAATTTATTATATGATAATGTATATTTATATTAAAATTTAAGATTAATCTTTACTTTGGAGCTATTTAATTTTATAAATAAATTAATTGTTATTTATCAAATTTGATTCTTCACTATATTTGTTTAGCGTCACACTTTGGGTAGCAGAATTATTAAACGAATGGATACGAATAATTTCCTGCAATGATTCATCAACTTTCTTCAGCTAGTGTTAATCATCACCTTCAGGATAAATATTCCTTAATATTGCAATCCTCCAATTAATGGTAAATCATGCAACTTCTTAAGTCAACATCTCCAAACACCATGCAATACTTTTCTTGACATGAACATAACCCACCCCGCTATCTTCAAATTGCAAATATTCTTAAACATAAGCTTAATTTTTTTTCGGATTTTACATTGAAAAAGATTTGTTCTTAAAAAAGCTTTTTAGTGAAAAATCATTTTACTCCTACTATTTCCTTTTGCCAAAAAACTCATTATTTTTATATTCTTATTTATAATGTAAAAAAAATGTCATGTTCCTATTCTTCTAATTCATGAAGAATGATATTGCATACTTTTTTTTATATTTAATGAAAACATGATAACTACCACAATATTTACTTTAATTACAACTTATCATGACTTCATTCTTCTCTTTAAAGAGGACATGATCATGTTTCTATTCTTTGCTTTAATTTATACGTATCAATTGCCTTTCCCTTCCTTTCATAAAATGAGATTATGTTACTTTTATACTTTTTGGTGGAAACATGATCAGTATCGTGTTCTTTTCTTTATTTCAAAATGTTCTCTCCTTATTTCTTTAATGAAATTTGATCATGACTCTGAACTTCTCCTTAATCCGATACATAGAATATATATTTCATCTAATATATTATCTACTTCAGTGCTTCGCAACCTTTGTATCGCGGCAAACCGGTTAACATTTGATGTTTTTTTCCGCTGAAGGGACGTTGATTTTTAATTGTTAAGATTGTTTTGATTTAACAATTTTAATTTAATAATTTTAATTTTGTAGTATTTAAACATAATTTGAGCATAAAATAGCAAATTTGCTGGTATTGCCAATTGCATTAGTTACAACAACACATAAAATACAATTTTGATGCGGCTTAATGTGACATCCGTGAGCTTCCTGTTTATCTCTCGTCTATTGAAATCGTACAAACCCGATAAAAATACACCACAGAAGGAAAAAAAATTGATATATTTTTTTCTCCCAATGGCAGGCACTGAATTTGAATCTTTGCCTATGAAGATGCCGGAATTAATACTTATTTAGCGTTACCCAGTGGGCACCTGTGAACCAAAGTCACAGAGGCGAGCAACGTTGCCCACGCCACACTGCCGTTTATAGGGTGGGCCACATTCACACATCACACACAACAGAGGGCAGCACAAAGAGAGAAAGAAGATCATCGACGCCCAGAGCGGGATTCGAACCCGCTGCCAATGGCTTCGCAATCAGGCGTGCTAACCTCTCTGCCACCTGGCCGGCAAATGGAAATATTTTAATGTTCTAATGGCAGCCCGGTACCACTCGAACCATAGATCGGTATCGGTCTGTGGCCAATGGGTTGGGACCACTAATCTACATAAATTTTTTGGTATTGTGCATTTATTACATGCTATATCTATATCTTAATTTTAAACTCAATATTATTATATTATATTAAATAATATAAGTTATGTTAATTGATATGAAAATTTTTTTTTAATGTTTTCTACCTCTTAAATAGAAAACAATTAAAAATAAATCAAGTTAGGAAATGTTTTGAACTTTATAAATTTTCTACTACGGTTTTTTAAGGATTTATTTTAAATTCAAATGAATATTTTCAATTCCTTAAATAGAAAGCAATTACAAATAATTCCAGTTATTTGAAAAATGTTCTGAACAATATAGGTTTTAAACAAAACCGTTATATATGCGATTAAACAACGTTTTTGTTATTCATTTGTAAATAAATTGTTGTTTGTTTTTCTTAAAAATATGTAAAAAAAAAGAAATTATTGCAGGAATTACATTTGAGGGAATATTAAATTAAACAAAAAAATCCGTTTTTCATTTTAATAAAAAAAATTTATAATATTTATTCTTATTACAATTTTAATATAATTAAACAATAGATTATCTTGTTTTTGCTTAACTCATTATCCAAAAATGTTCCACAAATACTTTTGAAAACGTTTTGTAATTAAACTTTAACTCCATTGGGATTAAAAAGAGTCATTATTTTTAAATTTGTTTATCATTTACATCCAGTCTTTAAATAAATAAATATCTTCATATTCCAAACTTTTCCCGTTAAAGATGAGAGTTGTTATTTATCCCATTGTATAAATAGATTAAACTTTTTAGTATTCTTTTCTATTCATATTATTTTTTCACGCACAAGGAATTATAAAAATCTTTCAAAACTGTAAACAATGTTAGAAATTTATTGTTTCTTTGCAGAAATAAGTAATTACTTCATTTTGCCTTTTGTTTTTGAATTAGTTTTGCAAAAATTATAAATTTGGTAAAAATAATTAGGTGTTTTTCCATTTTACTTCGTAAGAAATCCCCGAACAATTATTAATGCTTATGTTTAACTCTCTCCATAAATTTTTCATTTGAGCTATAAAAAGTATTTTAGATATGCTACAAACCCATTTAGTGTCTTAGGATTGTGGTGCAATAGTTTTTTTTAGAAAATTTTGTCCTGCATAATCAAAAATTGGTGTCCATATGCTGTTGTGGTATGTTTTATGATTATAGTTTTAATCATGGAAAAACTGAATTATCAAACTCGATTTATTAGGTATAAGATATAAAATAAAACAAACCTTCCAGTAATATAATACACACTTGAAAGTAAATAAACAAAATATCAAATTTTCACTTCTTTCTTGAATCCTCTATCGACTTCCAAAAAGATCATATTCTTTTAACTATCTTGACTAGCCTGCCACCTAGTGTGGTTTCCAAGAACTGTTTGAGTCTCCAAATTAGGACTAAATGCAAATTACAGCATAGATACGAATCTGAATAATATTATGAAGCAAAATTTTATTTGTCCTCATACGAGGCCCATATGCTTGAGAGGGTTAATTATTATGGTAATTAGATATAATTGATATTGTGGATAATAGGTATTATGTGTTGTGGTTCTGGGTGCCTATTATAGGTTTGGTTTCTTTAGGAACCCTAAAACGATAAGTTCCAATCGTTTAATCCTATAACAAAATTCTAAATAAAAGTCAATATTCAGGTAACTCAATTTAATGAACTTTAGATAACATTGTCCCAAGCTTCTCTTCCCAAATTTTATTAAATACTACAGGATGTTAAATTGGTACTATTTATTATCTTATTTATTACTTACTATGTATTACGGATACCATTATTGTGTATCTGAAACGAAAATTGTCTCGCTTGTAAATTAGTTGCTAATAAATTAGATCTAATTTTGCATTGAATCGTATTTTAGTTTTATCTTAATAATATGCTTAACATAGTTAAATTCATATTTTGTTTTTATATTTGAAAACTGTATACTTGGGCAAAGTGCGAAATTTCCACTCGACAGCTCGCCATTGGCGACTAAATATTTAGGACTTGCTACTAAGTGACGAAGTGTGACTCTTAAGAGGCTAAGTTTGACTCTGTACCCGAGTAAGTGACACAGTTTGGTACTAAGACTACCAGAACCATTGAATGGAGCCATTGATTGGAACCACTGGAACCATTGAATGGTTCCAATATAACCACCTATGCCAAACTTGTCTTAATATTACTTTACAATGAACGTATTTCAATTTTCAAGTTTTTGTTATTATAAAGTTCTTAAGAAGTTCTTTGTTAACATTTTATAAGTTATTTTTCGTGAAAATAATGGTGATTAATTCTGGCTAGTATTAGAAATGAAATTTCATGTGCTGTACTAGGGGTAATATTTTTATTCCATTTGTAGAATGTTTATAATCTAATTCAGAATTTTTTAAGAAATTTTAATTCATCTATTTCCTTTATTGTATGCAAGAGTAAACTCAATAATAATAAACTTTTTAAAGTTTAAATACAAATCAGAATAAATAGGAATTATCGAGTTAAAGAAAAGCATAAACTGATAATTGCTGCACTGGCTCTAAGCTATATTCGAGAAAAACTCATAAAAAGGTTTTATTTTTCCTCTCAATTCTTTCCATCAAATTAAAAAATCTTGCAAAACAATAGGTCTTATTGTTTTTAATACAATAACTTCAATGTCATGTCTTTTAATCCTAACATAATCAAAACAGAATACGCAGTGCATGAGCTTAACACATAAAGTCCCCTTTTGCTAGCACAAATGTAAACTTTTAACGAAAAATAAAAATTTTTGGCATGGCTATTTCTACAAATTAAGAAAAATATTTAAGGTATTGTAATATGTTTGTATTTAATTTAAATAACTAATGTCTAGTATCAATCATTTTAATTTTTTTTTCTTTAAAATAAGTACCCGGAATTCGTACCCCGTAAAGTTTGCTGGAAATGTTGTATTGTCCTATAGTTACTTTATTTTACAGCAATATTGACATCAAAAAATGTCCTGAATTTGTTATACTGTTAATATTGTTCCTTTAGGTACTGATAAAAACGAGTTAATAAAAACTAGTCAATTATTAATAAAAACGAGTTAAAAAGATTAAAACTAGTTTTTGATAAATAAAAAAAATAAATTTCTAACAAAAAAATTCACTGGCCACACTGAAAAGACACTCTTTTATTTTATTTTTTTATTACAAATAAAAAAAAAATTTTGACTAGTAAATTTTTTCTCGCTATCGATCGCTATGGAGCTATGGCTCGCTAAAGAATTGCCACAGGAATTGAATCGCTACACAAGTTTTACATAACCAGCTTCTATACTTAATATATGTTATATATTACGTGTAAACATTGGTCATGTTAAAAGTTATATGTTATGTGAAGAGCTTAGTCTTGTTATAAACTTTTGTATAAAAGCACATAATATTGTAAAGTACCATTTGTTATATTAACATTAGAGGTTTGACCCTGTTTGCCAACTCGCACACTAATTTTACTACAATACCTTTTTTCTTAATATATAGCGATAAAGAAATTTAAAATAAAATCTTTTTTTCTAAAAAATACACACCGAACGCAAGCATGTTTTAAAGAACTTAGTACAACAACAAAGGAACGCCTATACCTATTTGAGTACTACATGCTCTGGAATAATTTTCCCGCCAAACGCCATTATTATCAATGACAACACATTTAAAAAAATTCCATCGTACTACCATTTGACACCCACCGGTTTGTTGAACGAAAAACAGATCTAAATTTATTCGTTTTTTATTTGCAAGACTGCCCCCCCTGACCCCCATAAACACGACGAGGTTAGGAGAGTGTTCTACGGGATTTCGAATCTGGGATAGGTAGAAAGAATATGGACGATCCAAGGGTTTTTGGAACACTTTTTTTTCTTTCAAGTCTTTAGTGAGAGGAAGAGGATAAAGAGAAGAGGGGGAGGGAAGAAGAGAGAGTAACCGTTCGACCTTGAACTTGGGTCTCTCTGTTCGGATGTGTATATGCATGCGTGTGGTTGCTCGCTTGCGGCATTTCTATTTCTCGCTCTCTAATATTTATTCATTTTCGTCTCTCTTTTTTTTTTTCTTCTTATCTCAAATAAAAAGTGCAGCATCGATATTGGAATGAAATTTTTATTTAAAATATTTTTTTTTTATTTTTAAATTCGTGGCTCGATTTTGATTGATTTATTTAGTTATCGATTGTTTTCTTTTTCGATAGACGTTGTAGTGTGTAAGTTTTACAAAAAAGTGTTATTTCCTATCATATTCAATGCACATATCTGTTATAAATCGAGCGTGCTATTAGCGAGCCTCACGCTATTTTTGATTATCTTGTAGAGTTGCACTTTCGTAATCTGGCAACTTCTATTTCTTGTATATTATGAGTTTATTTTTCTAATCGTTCTTTTCTTTTTATTTCTGAGTTCATATTAAATACTATTTAAAATAGCTGTCACCTTTCTTTTGCTAATATTTATAACAATATCTACACTTTTGAGAAAGTTTTGGATAGTATATGTAATTATTTTCGCTCCCAACACTGAAGTAGAATAATATTTTTTATTATTTATCTACGAATTTTTTAATAACTATTTTTTCTATTTTTTTTATTGTCCATATTATTCATTTGCAGATGCATTCGATATAAACTGCAAAGAAAATGCTTCTTAAAATCATATGCATCGCTTTTAGCTGCACTTGTGTGCTAAGAATGTGTACGCTCAAAATGTGTAAATTTTATTGGAAATAAGATCTGAATGAAATTGTTTTTTATTTCTAACTGTAGATTATTATAAGAGTCTGCCCAGGCTTGTGAAGATAACTGTTCAAAATCATAAAAATCTTGAAAAGAATAATTTAATAATAATTAAGTTTTATTTTCTTTATAAATATTAAAAATAAACATTTTTAACTTTTCACCTCAAAAAATTGTACAATTTGATATATTTAATTTTTTTTTACTAAGTTTTCTTTAGAAAAATAAATAAATAAATAAAAACAGTGCAGGAAAAAGCTTTGAATATTTTTTTATAAATGACAACTGTTCAAAAAATTTCAAACAAAGAAAATAATTTAAACGCAAACGATAGTTACCAAAAGACGAACTGACGTTAGCTCATCGCTTTTTTTTCTCCACATAATTATAATTTGGTGTTTCCTTTTTGAAAAGAAAAAGAAATGAAAAACTAATCAGTGTTTTCTTTTCTCGCTTTTCCAATCTAAATGAATTTCCTTTTCCTTCGTTTTTTCATCTTATTATTTCTATTTCTAGAACCAAATTGTGGAAAAATTAATTTAATGTCTGCAGAACGTTAAGTGAAAGATTATTCTTTTAATGACTTCTCCGTTCATATCGTTTCGGTTTATTATCGTCTGCTTTTCTCGAACGCTACTGCTTGGAATGAATCTGTTATGAAGAACGAATCTCCGGAAGTAAGAATTTTTCTGGTACTTTGATTATTAAGCCTAACTTCCTTTTTTCGATGTTTGTTCGTACAATGAATGAGAATGTATGCATATTTTTTTTTTATTTTAACCTTTTTTATGAACTAGAAACAAAGTTTTTGCCAATTCTTTGCAACTCCTATTTATATGTAGATGAGAAGTGCTGATTTGAAAAAAAAAAAAAAAAAAGAANAAAAAAAAAAAAAAAAAAAAAAAAAAAAAAAAAAAAAAAAAAAAAATGAAACGAAAGGAAGGACGTTCGCTGAAGTTCAGTTGAAAAATTGAGTTATGCAAAGTTATTTCGATCTCCTTTCCGAACCATGCTTTTTACTGAAATAGTTTCGTCTAAGCTTGTTTTTTTAGGTCATCATATTTTGCATTATTTGCTTAACGTCATATACTATGAAGTACGTTATTATTTATCTATTTCTATTTTCTTAGAATTTTTGAAAGATGGTTCAAAAAACATGTTTACAAAGAATTTTTTTTTTTTAGTTAACTCAGTTATATTATATATATTCTTTTTTTTCTGTGAGTTATTGGTTTTTCTAATCAATTACCTAATTTTAATTTTAAATAAATTAAAAGTGAGTTTTAATAATAGATACTCTCACGCATTCGTCCAATTACTTTCTTTTTTATTTAAACTCATCTGTTTTGTTCTTCTTTAATCTAACTCATATGTTCGTAAATGCACGTCAAATAATCAAAATCTCTTCTAGGCAGTGTCATTAAATTCAAAATCAGTTATAAATATTTTATCAGAGAATACAGATCATTCTTCAATCAGTAACTATTCTAGTCAGAAGCAGAGAACTCAATGGAAAATTGAAGTATTGAAATCTGAAGCGAAATGAAATCTGTCTCTCAAAACCAACTTCAACTGTTTCCAACAAAAGTGTAGAGATCCGCTTAAACCTTTGACACCCACCATTTTGCGGGCCGGCTTAGAAAAGCAGCAGATGAAAGCTTCAAGCCAATCCCGCCACTCCAGTTGTTTCCAAAGCCTCTTTAACTTTAAACAGCTTTTGAAACCGTCAGCAACTCTCGACACCAACAATAGAGGCCGAAGAATTCACATATAATTAAAACGAACGGACGGCTAGTGGCAGCAAAATTGCAATTTATGCTGCGGTCATCAGTTTAGGAAAGTTAGGGCGCTCGGCTACCGACGACGAATGGCATTTGAATGGATATTCTAGCGAAACTAGAATCCATGTCTAATGGCTTTTAGACGTGATATTAAATACTCGGTGGCTTTCTCATTTCACTCTTTCTGTTATGATAAAGTTTGCGGTAAACTGTGTAGGTATATTTCAAACTGTAATCTGTGCTTTGGGCGATACGTCAACGGTATTTTGTTTTTAAAACATCGATTAAAGAGTGCTAAATTATCTCATGTAATTCATCTTATAAGTTTTAGTTTATAGTACATCTAGAAATAAGTGATAATTTTACTTATCCTTCTCCATAAATCGATGCTATATAACTTATTACAGCTAAATTCTTCAAATTTCCTCCGTACTTCAATATGGCGCTAAGTTGAACTATGGTGCAATGAAGTCATTTTAAACTTGATTTCTCCATATTGAGTTTCAACTTTTGCGACCTCAATATTGCACCAAATTGAACCTTTAAGCAATGAAAACTTTATTTCTCGATATTGAGTTTCAACTTTCGCAACTTCAATATGGCACCAAGTTGAACCTTAAGCAATGAAGTTATTTCGAACTTTATTTCTCGATATTGAGTTTCCACTTTTGCAACTTCAATATGGCGCCAAGTTGAACCTTAAGCAATGAAGTAATTTCGAACTTTATTTCTCGATATTGAGTTTCAACTTTCGCAACTTCAATATGGCACCAAGTTGAACCTTAAGCAATGAAGTTATTTCGAACTTTATTTCTCGATATTGAGTTTCCACTTTTGCAACTTCAATATGGCGCCAAGTTGAACCTTAAGCAATGAAGTCATTTTAAACTTTATTTCTCGATATTGAGTTTCAACTTTTGCAACTTCAATATGGCGCCAAGTTGAACCTTAAGCAATGAAGTAATTTTAAACTTGATTCCTCCATAGTATGTTTCAGTTTGAGCAACCTTAACATGGCACCAAGTTGAACCCTGGAAAAATTGAGTCATTTTAAGCTTCATTTCTACTTATGTTTCAACTTGCAAAGCCTCAGTATTGACGGCCGAGTTAATTAGATGTTTATATATCTATTTTAGTACGCGCAATAAATTATATTATATTTATTATTATTAATTCTTTGATGTATATGTTAATTTTAGATCACATTTATCTCCATAAATAAAGACGGTAGATCTAAAGATTTTTTTTTCGAACTGCATGCTAACTGTAAATAAGATATATCACCTTAAATGAGCTCAAAATATCTATCTCCTTATTTCGCGTGGTTATTTATCTAAATAGGAACATTTTTGATATTTTTAGATATGTACTGTTGGTTAATGATTAATTGCGTTAGTTTTAATTGTTATTAAAACAAAATCGGTTGAAATATATATTTTTAATTTATGATTTGAGAATGTTAATAAAATGTCAAAACTAATTATTGTTGTTATAATAACTGCTTTTTATTTTATGCCGCCTAATTAAATCCTAGCACAGCATCTGTCATTCATATGCCACGGTCCCCTCAAAAGTTATGGCACTACTTCCAGCTTTCTAAAACCGTACACCCCATTCTGACGATTCCTAGCAGCTGTTGCAGAACAAAAAGAATGTGCATATAAAAAAGGAAGGGGTTGGGGGCACAAGAAAAAACCCTTTCTCGCCAAGATTTTATGTGTCATGCCTTGAAACTGTCACGTTGGCGATTGAAATGGCTTTGTTAGTGACGGAAATACGCAATATTGTTGTTTCTTTTCTTGCTATCCTTCCATCCCGATTGTTATGTTTTGGAACGGTCATTACGCATTTACGTGCTTGGCATCGAAAAATGCCCCGATGTCCACTTAACGTGATTTACTCGGAAGGCTTTACCTGAGTACCCGGGCTCTTGCGCCTTGCAGGCAATTCCAAATGATATTTTGCTAAAGTAATCGTGGTAAATGGCCTGATGTAATGGAATAAAAAGCTGCTTTTTAAGAAAATATTTGTTCTTCTGTTCATTACTACAGATGGATGAATGTTCCATGATTCGAAGCGGTAATTCCGACTGCGGTGGAAATTCGGCTGGCACATTCTGCACAAACGACTTTATTATGCCCGATTAAAAACTCCACAACCATAAAAATGCCGCTGTGGACGAAACGCTACAATTTGCTTTCCTCTCTTTAGCCTTATCTTAGTTCAATGTCTTAAAAAAAAAAGAGTTACAGTTGATTGCAGTTACTGGTGATTTGGTTAGAAACATTTTATTTAGTCTCGTTATAAGTTTTTTTTACTGTGCCATCATGTACGAAAAAAAAATTTCTAATTAAATTACCGTACAATAATGACATTTCTGGTAACAAAAAAACCATAATCTTAGTATTACAAATCAAAATATATGGTATTTTAACCATTCATATGGTAATTTTTCCGTTTCATATGGTAACGATTTACAGGAAATTCTGGTTTTTAAAAATTATAATTCTTTTTTTTTAAAATTCTGATGATATTTCTGGTTCTTGATATTCTTGATATTTCTGGTAACAAAAAAGCCATAATCTAAGTATTACAAATCAAAATATATGGTACTTAAACCATTGATTTGGTAATTTTTTCGTTTCATATGGTTATTCTTTACCAGAATTCTGGTTTTAAAAATTATAGTTCCTATTACCACACATTTAGTAAAAATTACAATACTGAATCAAATTACAATACTAAATTTAATCGAATAAATTGTTATATGTCATGTTCTAAAGTTTCACCATAGAATTATCAAATTTTATCTCACTTACCAAATTTTATCTTATATTTTATAACCCTATTTTATTGTTATTTTACCAAAATCATAACCAAAGTGCATCGGTAAAAATTACCGAGCTTATGGTGTTCATTAGAGCTTGCAATACGGCAAATTTTACCGTATTCTTGTAGTTTTGACCACACTTTTTTTTCTTCTCAGTGTAGCTGAACACATTTTCTTTGTTGCTGAGTGCAGCTGAGTACCAAAATATTTGACAAATAGACCATTAAAAATTGTCGCATATAATGCTATTTTGTATTATTATTAAAAGAAACTTCGTAGACTAAAAACCGGATATTGCCTCTACAATTCGAATATTTTGTTTAACTAAAGTAGATTCAGTTCCAGGTTCCAAATGTTCTGCTGTTTTAGAATGAAAGCTCATACCGAGAATCTCTCAAATTAGCCCGAAAATTAAGTTCCACAAAATATGGAATACCTCAGGGCTATTTCTTATTAATCGAGGTCTTACTGTACTGTAACTATCATCAATCCAGAGTACTTATTCGTGTTCCGCTCCATGAACTTACTAAAAATTAGTCGTTCTTTAATAATAAAGTGCATCTGAAAGTACTTTATCCATTCAATTACCTTAGTGAAGAAGGTCTTTTTTGTGAACACACCTCAATCGAAGCTATTGGGTGACTGCCGCTTCGTTTCCAGTTACCTTTTTCCATTCAATCTTCTATGACAGCGACACAGGGAGTGTATGGTTTCACAAACCCAGTTGCTTGGTAACCGTACTCCATCTATATAGGGTGGTGGTTATAGAACGAAAAAGAAAAAATCATCTCATGCAAAATGTACAACGAAAAAGAAAAACTACCACCGTTGTTTCTAAAAACTCAAAAAACAGACAGATGCGGCCAAAAGATATCTATTAAAACCAGACACCAAACTCAAAAAGCAACCGAGTCATCTCTTCAAGGATATTTTCTTCTGATACGGCTTGTCACGAGGATTTTTGGCGTATGAAATTTCAACTGTCAAAGAAATTTCGCCAATTCAAGTCTAAATATATTTTGGGTAAAGCTACAATCCGAGCGCTCTGTTTTGCAGCTTCTCTTGCCATAATGGAGGACTGATTGATAGAGATGGATTGAAATGTATTATGTATATAAAGATTTTTTTCCCCCCCGTTATATTGGATAGGGATTTTTTCTCCCGATTTGAAGCGGCTTTATTTGTGTACTTTTCTTTAAGAACTGTTGCTATAAAAAAGCCTCTTTTATTTTAAGTTTTTTTTTTTATCTGTTATAATAGAGCCTCTATTAGGTTTCTCAGACAATCATTTGCTGAAGTATGAATATTTTCTTTTATATTTTGAAGAGGTTTAATAATAGAATCGTTGTTTGTACTATTTTCAGTTTCCGTTTGTTTGAGCTAGTACAATTCGGTAGTTGTGTTTTTAAAAAGTTTTAAAAAAAAATTAAAGCATTTGAATAACGGATTACTTTGTTGTCATCACGAAAATGTTTGTAAATTACTTGTTAGTAGTATTTAATCTTGCACGTTATGAAAGAAAGTTTTTAAATATTAAATTACGACTGCATATTGTTTTTTCGTCAAGTATTTTTCTTCTGCGAATAGTTAGATTTATTTTGACGTATTTAAATTTTAAAATTATTGATTCAGATTATTGAAGTGAGTTCATATATCTGTATCGAAAAGGCATTCATTTTTTGATTAAAATAGAATTGATTTGAATAACTTGATTGAAAACTGTGCTTCTGTTCATCTGAATAAACATAATCGTTTTGGTTAATAATGTTTCTACTTAAAAAAAACCAATCTATATTTAAAAAAACAAACAATCCATATAAAAAATACATAATAGTTAGAAAATTTATGTATATAACCTATATATAATCTATAAAAAAAACAATCTGTTATGTGTATATAAAAAATATATTATCTATATAAAATCTACGTATATTATCTATATTTAATCTATCTAAAAACCAATCTATATAAAAAATATATTATCTATAAAAAATCTATGTATATTATCTATACATTATCTATCTAAAAAAACAATCTATATCAAAAATATATCTATGGAAAATCTATGTATATTATTTATATATATTCTATCTAAAAAACTCAATATATATAAAAATATATTATGTATGTAAAATTTATGTATATGATCTATTATTAATATATAATCATATATAAAACCAATATTAAACCAATAAATAAATACTTATAAACCAAGTTATAAAACCAATAATTCAAATCACCGCAATTATAAAATGGTTTAAACTTTAAATAATGTTTTTAATCGTATTAAATCTTTAATTTCGTATACATGAATTTGTGACTTGGAATGAATTGACCCGCGTCTTGCCTAAATTCTTAATTACTGTTTTGTTCATGTTCTTGGACTTCTTGAGATACAATCGTGGTGGATCGAGGGATGGATTGCTCGCTTCCCAATGAGGTAACCCAGGTTCGAATCCCAGCTATATCTGTTTGATACGAATTCTGTTCCTAGCTCGTACCCATCACTGTGCTGGCTTATTATATCCTCAGTGGTTGATGGATCATAGGTCAGAATACCTTGCTGTCAGGATAGCCAAGAAAGGTTTTCGGAGTTTTCTTCACAATGTAACGCAAATGCGGGTCAATTTATTTGATAAAATCCCTCGCGAAGACCAGTTTTTCCCAATGATTGATCCAGGAGTTTCCTTGTCTTCAGGGTTAGGTTCGAAACTACGAAGCTTTGAAGTTGGACACTGATAGATGTAAATCCAAAACATGGGTGTGCTGGTCAACACCGCTTATAAAGTAAAATTTGAATACTTCAGATTCGGATCACTTAAGTGAATTTGTATGTTTGCATGTATATTTCTGTGTATAAGCTGAATTTGTACATCTGTATGCATTTGTATAGAATAAAGTCTTTTAAAGAAGTGATTATTCAGATCACCTGTGTTATTAGTTGGGTCTAATCATAATTATCTAATTTGAATCAGTAAATTAGATATTAGATTCGAAATACGATCCTATAGATTAGATTTTATGCATATTAATTTAAAGTTTTGAATAAGTATTTTGAATTAACTTCATTTGTATCTTATCTTAATGCTTGTTACCCATTGGCAAAATGGGCGTTGTTTTGGGTTTGATGGCCAGCGCACCTTATTTGGACATCATCACACTTTTCAACTGTAATCAAGAGTAATAGTAAACAGTGCGCATGCGTGATTACATGCACTGCTGTTTGATAATTTATAAAAATGTTTTAATTTCTGAAATATTTTGACTCAAGAATTCTAAGCTATTTTTAACTTAATTATAATTAAATATGTAATTTCTAATTTACGATAAAATAAGAAGACAGCATTCTCGACTTTTGTTAATTAACAGTATTTTTATCTACCACTACAAATAATAACTGAATTTAAGTAACATTTAACTAGAACAATAGCTTATTACATTACTTATTGATAATAAAACAAACTTACTTATTACATTAATAGTTGATAATAAAACAAATACTTTTTTCTCTCTTGTTTTTATCAATTATCTAATGAAGTGACTCGGAGTACTGATTTCTTTGATATTTTAAAAATCATGATTTATTTTAATGATACGTTTTGCCTAATTCAGGCGGTGAGCTAGATCACTTCTTTGGTATTGTTGTATTTGTTAACTATTTTTTAAAAATTATTTTCTTGCATTAGATATCGAACAATTTAGAAATTAGCATTAATTACGATATGATACATTCCTTATGACATAAACATTATGTAACTTAATATAAATTTATTGTTTTTTTTCGCCCGGAATAGCAGGTATTAAATATAACTCGTTTTAAAATCTAAACTCATTTAAATAATATAAATTTACTTTTGCATAAATAAAATTACAAACATTATTTTTAGAATTAAAAAAGATAAAAATCTAAAAATTCTTTGCAAAATTTAAATTCCACGAACGAGAATAGTTCATTCTCGCTAACAATTAAATAAATGGCGGAAAAAATTCGTTCATTTAAAGACGAAAAAAAAGGTTTTGAAATTCTTTTTAGGAGCGCAATTTTATTTTTTAAAGTGGCTGCATTTATAGTAGTATGTATTTAGACTGCACTGATATCCAAGAGTAAAGCAAAAGATAACGTAGAAAAGAACAAACAAATTGGCATTTCGCCAATTTTTCGAAATGAAAGCTTGGAAGGGAAAAAAAAGGCATTGTTTAAATATGCGGTTGTCAGTTTAAATTATTTTTTAATTTAAGGCTCCTCTTAGTTTAGTTTGCCTAATGCTTGAAATTATTTTTTTAATATTGCGTTATGTTTTTAAAAGTTTCTCAGTAATTTATTCTGATTTTTTTTTTAACGATTAGTTTTGTTTTACCTCTCATTAGTATAAAAATATACTTATTTGCAGAACGCAATTATTGTTTATTTTTTTAGCCATTTTCGAAGCTGTGCATATGGCTATTAGCAATGATAGGGAATTAATTTTTCTTACTTACGAAACTATTGAAAATCTCAAGCTTTTTTGTGTAACAAAACAGCGACTACACATACTAGTAGTATAGAGTAGTACCAGTACTATAATAGTATTTCGACTGATATTAATTTTTTGATTTATTACATTTTAGAATTTTATTTATTGATGTTTTCTTAGATTGTTTTTCATATTAATATTAATTTATAAATATATTTTTAAGATAGTCAGATATTTAGAATTTTCCCTATTACTGCATTTCTAAGATGGTATCATATTGAATATTTATAGGGTATAGGCATCAAGTACAATTTCAAGTATGTACATATTACAGTGATAAAACAAGTATGGTCAAAATTACCAGAATATGGAACAATTTACCATGTTTCTAGCTCTATGGGAAAACCAAAAAGCTTAATAATTATTACCAAGCCCTTTGGCAATGATTTTAGTAAAATAAAAACAAAATATAATTTTATAATATGTGGTAAAATTTGGTGAATATAGCATGATACCGAAGAAAATATCTTTAAAGCCATTTATTCCATAAAATTGACCTTTCAGTTTTGTACTTTTTCAAAATGTGTGGTTATAAGAACTATAATTTTGAAAACCTGAATTTTCGGAAAACTGTTATTATATGAACGGAAAATTACTACATAAATGGTTTTTTAATACAGCATATTTTGATTTATCCACCAGAATTTTTTTTTTTTTTAACGGAAATGTTATTATCAGACAAGACCATGATTTTTCCCGAAATTTTTTTTCTGTGTAGATTTTGAATAAATGCAGCATAAAATAATATTTTTTGAAAATGAAAACTTTGAATACATTATATTGCTTATTTGATTAATATAATTTTAAAAAACAAATTTTATAATTTATTTCTAAAATTTACAATTTCAAGTATTTTAGCATATAAGTTTATTTTATGTACAGTAAACAAATGGAAAAGACGTTTTTTTTTTAGTTTTATAATATTTTTAGCATTCTTTATTGCAATTTCTTAGATAAAAGCGTGGAAGTGATAACTCGCATCTACACACATGTTTTGATTGCGATATATCGTGCTTACACATGAAGCTACGTCATGAAACAATTTTTGCAAAACCGTTAAATGATGAAAATAGCTTTTTTTCCCGTTAAGTTTCTTTCCTTTTCTTTCGTTTTGAAATATCGTCAGTTCTGTTGATAAAACAATCCAGAGAGAACGATAAATATATGTTGAAGAAGCTAAAGGAAAAAAGTAGTTGAAGCGAGAAAGATGTTTTGCATTGAGTAATTTATATATTAAGTAAATGAAATATGTTATTTTTTATATTAAACACACTTAAAAAAATTATTTCATATTTATTACAGGTTAACCGTTAAATAAAAATGTTTTTCAATCGATTATAAATTTTTTAATCTATTATTACGAAATTTTAAAATTGTATTCGCTAATTTTAAAGTATTTCGTAATTTTGAAAAATAATTCCTTTTATTATTCCATCATATTTGATATCTAATATACGTTTCCATATTGCAAAATAAAATACAAATCTTTTACAATAACTCGTTAATATCCATTTTATATGCAGAAAGTATATCAAAAAACTTTTTCTTTATTGCAACTTCTAAGAAAAGAAGGAAAAAAAACATGGATGTAAAAGTGATAACTCGATTCCATGCTCATGTTTTGATTGCGATATATCGTGCTTAGATATAAAGCTGCGTCATGAAACAATTTTTACAAAACCGTTAAATGATTAAAATAGCTTTTTTTTTTCAGTTCATTTTCTTTATTTTTCTTTCATATTGAAATATCGCCAGTTCTGTTGATAAAATAATCCGAAAAGTAAGATTAATGAATGTTAAACAGGCTATGATAAACGTAAAATATAATTGTGGAGAATTTTTTTTGGTATTTATTAGTTTAATGTGTTTTAGATAAAGATAATACTTTATATTTCTATATTAAAATATTAAAACAAAATTTTTAGTTAAGCATACTTTTGTCAACTTATAAATAAAAATGTGTTTTATTTTCAATCATTGTCAATTTTTTAAGCTAATGCTATCAATATTAGAATTTTTAGAGTTGATTTACACTATAACATCATTTATATAGGATGCTAATATTAAGTATATAGTGATACATCTTAAACTTGGTTTATTTTAGCTTCCTATTAGGCTTATCATTTAAGCTAACTCCAAACTAAGCTATTTTGGCTAAATTCTGAATCAAGCTTTCTGACAGTGTAATAAGAGTATATATTATTATTATTATTAACGCATTATTTAATTTTATAGTCAAATTTTATTGCAATGAACAAAATAACCGATTTTTTAATTGTATTATATTTATTATATACAGGGGTGTTCCGTACAGATCGCCCTTAATATTAATAAAATCCTAATAAAAAATGAAAACCTAAATTATGCATATTGGAAAGCGAGGAAGAAAGAAAAAAGAAGTTACCGAAATTTAACAAATTGCAAAGGATAAAGCGGAACATCGAAACAGGTTCATTTGCAGGTTAAAACTTGAAATTGTTTCTAATAACCATCTTTCAAATCCTTAATGCTTCCTTTTACAATCAAACTTGACTTGTTGTTTATGACAGTCGAATTTTCACTACTGTGGTTTTTCAGATATCTATAGCGTTCTTTTATGTCGTTAAATATTAATTTCGGACCCCCTATGTGTGTACTTTTTTTTTAATTTTTGATAAAGAATTTTTAATTTTTTTTTTTGAAAATACGTTAATAAAGGATGTCTGTAAGCAACACCATAAATTGTAAAGATAATATTGCGCGCATATTTATGTTTTGTTTAACATAAATTTCAGCAACTTAATCCATTAGATACATGAAACTCACCCTTCAAAAGATCATGCAGCGGAACTACCTTTTTTTTACTTTGACCTTTATGCCATGACTCTGATATGGATGACTATGCGTCTTTAACAAAAAAACAGAAAGAAAAAACGAAACTCTCGTCAAAAAAAGAAAAAGATTAAAACACGAGGCAGAAAAAAAACATATGAATGAACAAAGCAAAGAAACAAAACAAAACGGGCCTCTTACCCTTACCCCCACACTTACCTTTTTCATCGACGCGTAACTTACATCTGAGAAAAGACGTCACAAAAGTTTCTCTGTTCAAATAGATGGGACATGATTTAGAAACTATATCAAATCGTTACTAAGAAAGATTATTATTCACAAACACTTGCAATTATTCGTTATAATCTATTACTTTAATAATTATAATTGATTCTTTCTTTTTAACTTCTCTTTTTAAATAGTTACTTAACTTAAATCTGAGAAA
The DNA here is from genome assembly GCF_043381705.1 of Parasteatoda tepidariorum. NCBI lineage: Eukaryota > Metazoa > Arthropoda > Arachnida > Araneae > Theridiidae > Parasteatoda > Parasteatoda tepidariorum. The sequence goes on along the minus strand of NC_092209.1, from coordinate 34,224,029 downwards.
AGACGTCACAAGAGTTTATCTTTTCTATTAAATGGGACATGAATTAAAAACTATATCAAATCGTTGCTAAAAAGATTATTATTCACAAAGACTTGCAATTATTCGTAATAATTTAATAATTATAATTGATTATTTTTTTAACTTCTCTTTTTTAATCGTTACGTAACTTACATCTTAGAAAAGACGTCACAAGATTTTCTCAGTTCAAATAGATGGGATAAAAATTAAAAACTGTATCAATTCGTTACCAAAAATATCTGTATTTACAAACACTTGCATTTATTTATACTAATTGATTAATTTAATTATTATTGATCAGTTTTTATTATAGTTTTCTTTCTTTCATCGATGCGTAATTTATTACATCGGAAAAAGTAGTCAACAAAGCTTCTCTGTTTTAAAAATGGGAATTGATATTAGAAAATGCATCAATATCTTATCTTAGAGATTATTAATTTTAACCACTTACGATTGTTCATAAAAATTGATACATATAATAATTATTATTAATCAATTTTTTTAACAATCTTTTTTTTACGCTAGCTTGCAACATCTGAAAAAAAAGACGTCAATACAGTTTATGTGTTCTAATAAAGGGGATTGGAATTAGAAAATGTAACAATACTTTATCTAAGAGCTTTTCTTAAACGCTTTTAATTGATTAAATTAATGATTATTATTGACGGAATTGTTTCGGATAATAAATTGCTATCGATAGTTGTTTAATGAATGTATTCACAAGTTTTGAACAAATTATTCAATTATTATTTAATATTTTTATAGTGAAAGATTAATATGGCTGTAATTTTTTACCACTTTATTGAGTTATGGACCAATTTATTTAATAAATGTCACCATAATCATATATTTAATATTATAAACTAATATTGATCATACACTCAGATTTACAAGTGACTTTGCAAACTTATGAACTTCACACGGTGAATATGAAAAATTGATGGATTAGGCATAATGAACATTATTTGAAAATAATCATTTACAATATAATTAATATTTTTTTAAAAGGAAAAAAAACAGAATTATCTAAATAAAGTGACAAATTAAGTAATTTCTGAAAACGTAACAAATTTTATTTTTAAAATTAACCTTTGTAATAAAACTGTTAGTTCATTTTTAACAATCGTGGAATAATAATAAAAAATATTGCATAAATGAAATTAAGGCTTTTATTATTTCAAACAAAGTTGAAAAATATATCTAGTGAATAGAAAAAAAAGTATTTGTTCTCTCGTGTCTCGTCAAGAAAAAATAAGTTTCATCAAGAAAAAAATATGAGTCAATTTCGTAAATGCAATTTTTAAATACAACAGTTTATAAATATCACTAACGATTTACTTTGAAGTTCTGCAGAAATTTGATAGTTTTATAAGCTTCCGGCTACTTATTTCTGTAAAGCTAAAGATCTGCTCGTCATTTATGCTATACTTAAACACCAATTTTTAAATACAGAATAAATAAGTTATATAAAAGTCATATACTTTTTATCATCTCCTATTTATTTATGTTTGATAATTAAAGCAACAATGCCATCATATAGTGCTGTAGCATTTACTTGAAGAGGCTTTTTATTCAGATGGCTAAAAAGCCTATTCCTGTTCGTTTACTTTTTGTGAGTATCTTTACGGCTTTCTCTTCTTAACATTAATCTCGATATATTTTCGACTTTATCCTATACGATTCTCAAATCAAACCTTATTTCCTTATCTGCAGATTTTTCTTTTTTCGTAAGATGCAATATTAAGAAAATATTACCACTAAAAAGCAGAAACTAGTTATTCTAGATAGATAATCTAGTTAATGAGCAGATTTCACGGGGAAATTTTTTAAAGTACCCAAATTATTTTATTTCTTACATTGCATAGATAATCTGCACATAACCTAGATAATCTGCACATAACCTAGATACTCTGTACATAACCTAGATAATCTGCACATTACCTACTACGCATTAGTTAAAGTGAAAATAAGATCTTTTCTAGAACATCAGCAACATTCCTGTACTCTTTAACATAATAATATTTATATCTTGTAGCTCTACATTGTAAATTTTTTTGCTTCATTAGGTTCTATACATTCGCATTTGTTAGTTAAGTGTTTTATACAGTATACATTTGACATTTTTTAGCTTGGTAGTTTCATGCATTCCATATTTGTTAGCTATAATTAATTCCCATTCCATATTTGTTAGATTATATATTCTATGATGATTCAAAAAAATATTTTTTTAAGGGAAAATCTCTTAGTTTATATTATTTATTAAAGTTAAAAAAAAATAAATTACCTTACTAGTTTGACTATCATAACTATTTTTAAAATTTTTTATTTTAATTATTTTGCAATGTATAATACATTTATAACTTAATTAAAGTATACAATGTATTTTTGTTAGCTTAATTGTTAACTACAGTCCTTATTTCTTAGCTTACACATGCTGTAATTATTTAAATTATTTTAAGTAAAACCCCGTTAACGTAATTTGTAACTAAACTAGTTTTACAATCATTACTTTTAATAAAATTCTACTTTTAAATTTTCATATTTTATACTTAAATTTTTTTTACATATAGTCCTGATTAGACTTTCGTATTTTTAAAATGTCTTTTAACGTTTAAATTTGAGTATCGTTTAAATTTAAGAAACAGTTGAACAGTGAATAACGGGTTTCGATTTACCCCAAAAATAGAATTTAAAATGTCTTTTAACGTTTAAATTTGAGTATCAATTAAATTAAAGAAACAGTTGAACAGTGAATAATGGGTTTCGACTTACCCCAAAAATAGAAATCGAATTTAAAATGTCTTTTAACTTTTAAATTTGAGTATCAATTAAATTAAAGAAACAGTTGAACAGTGAATAATGGGTTTCGATTTACCCCAAAAATAGAATTTAGAATGTCTTTTAACGTTTAAATTTGAGTATCATTTAAATTAAAGAAACAGTTGAACAGTGAATAATGGGTTTCGACTTACCCCAAAATTAGAAATCGAATTTAAAATGTCTTTTAACGTTTAAATTTGAGTATGATTTAAATTAAAGAAACAGTTGAACAGTGAATAATGGGTTTCGATTTACCCCAAAAATAGAAATAGAATTTGACAGTTGGGAATGTCTGCGTTTAAAGAGTATCAAGATAAGAGATACCCATCTCTTTTATATGACACGGTGTCCAATAATGTAAAAATAAAGATAGCTATTAAAAGCGTATTCTAGTGACTCGGATTAAATGATTACGAATTCAGAACACGTACCTTCGACAACGCCTTGCATTTTTTTTATACGTCTGTGTGCACTGAGACCTATATGTATATAATATGAATAATAAATTTTATCCTACCGTATACTTCATTTCATTCTCCAAAAATAGAAAATTCGATATTAATACTAAATGCTTCATGCATTGCTGAGCAAATGTTATTGATTTGTGCTATGCAAAAAGATAGAACAAAATTATATTTTAAAAATGTATTAATTTGAAAGTGTATTATTAGAAATTACATTAAATTACAGTCTCATTTTTCATAAATAGTTTTAAATATTATAATTTAGTTATTAGTATTTTCTGGATCGGAAATTAGTATATTATACATAACTAATATTTTAAGTACCATGTAAAGTTGACGTCTATCTCTTTTATAAAACAAGTACTATTTTTTTTCATACTTTACCTTTTTTTTAAAATAAATATTTATAAAAGTTAACGCATTAGTTTTGTAGGTATACGAACAAATATGTGGAATATAAAATATTAATATGATTAATTATTATTATGAATTACCATTAAAAATTACATTAAAAATAGCAGTCTCATCATTCATAAATAGTTTCAAATATTATAATTTAAGTATTAGTATTTTCTGGATCGGAAATTAGTATATTATACATAACTAATATTTTAAGTACCATGTAAAATTGACGTCTATCTCTTTTATAATACAAGTACTATTTTTTTCATACTTTTCCTTTTTTTTTTTTAAATAAATATTTATAAAAGTTAACGCATTAGTTTTGTAGGTATACGAACAAACATGTCGAATATAAAATATTAATATGATTAATTATTATTATGAATTACCATTAAAAATTACATTAAAAATAACAGTCTCATCTTTCATAAATAGTTTCAAATATTATAATTTAGTTATTAGTATTTTCTGAATCGGAAATTAGTATATTATACATAACTAATATTTTAAGTACCATGTAAAATTGACGTCTATCTCTTTTATAATACAAGTACTATTTTTTTCATACTTTACCTTTTTTTTTTAAATAAATATTTATAAAAGTTAACGCATTAGTTTTGTAGGTATACGAATAAACATGTCGAATATAAAATATTAATATGATTAGTTATTATTATGAATTACCATTAAAAATTACATTAAAAATAATAGTCTCATCTTTCATAAATAGTTTTAAATATTATAATTTAGTTATTGGTATTTTCTGGATCGGAAATTAGTATATTATACATAACTAATATTTTAAGTACCATGTAAAATTGACGTCTATCTCTTTTATAATACAAGTACTATTTTTTTCATACTTTACCTTTTTTTTAAAAATAAATATTTATAAAAGTTAACGCATTAGTTTTGTAGGTATACGAACAAACATGTCGAATATAAAATATTAATATGATTAGTTATTATTGTGATTATTAAAATATGAATATGGTTGAGTAGTCGAATTAAAGTTTGTAATACACCAAGTGTAAATTTGAAAATAATTTTGCAAATTATTCTAATTATTGTTAGTAATGCACAAAGCGTAAAACATGAAATTTATTTTGAATAAATATTCAAATTAATGCTCACAATACTCCAAGTATAACATGTCAAACTTTTATTGTATATGGAACAAAAAATTGTGGTAATTTTTCCGTTCATATGTTAACGCCTTACCGGAAATTCTGATTTTTAAAATTATAGCTCGTATTGCCTCGTATTTAGTGAAAAATACAAAACTGAAAAATAAATTTAATCAAAGGTTTGGTCCTCATGTTATTTTCCAACGCATCATGATAAAACTGCTAAATTTTATCCCCTGTCATAAAACGATATTTTATTATTAATTTTATCAAAATCATTTCCAAAGATCTTAGGTAAAAATTACTGAGCTTTTTGGTGTTCCCATATAGAGCCAGAAACACAATGAATTTTACCATATGTTGGTAGTTTTGACCATACTTATTTATCAGTAAAAAATAGTAAAATATTCAAAATTAAGCTATTAAAGTATCAAATGAGAAGCATCAAATCTAAAATGCTAATTATTCGAATTAATATTTGTAATGCACCGAGTGTAAAACGTCAATCTTCGTTCGCAAAACATTCTAATTATTATTTGCAATACACTGAATGAAATATAAAATTTATATAGCAAAATATTTGAATTAATATTTAGAATTTATCAAGTGTAAAGTATTGAAAACTTGATTAATTTTAGTATTGCGCCATTCGAATCATAACTGTCTGACTATTTCTAATTCTATTTATAAATATTATTGTTTATTTATATTTCTAATTATTCTTGTTTCTAACTATTAATGTCACGTATTCTATTTCGTGACGTCGTACCGAAGTTCATTCACAAATGGAGTAATATGGGACTTAACATCTTCGCTTATTTATTATTTTTTTTTTTAATGAAATCGAATTTTTTGCTATGAAAACAGCGTGCTACTATTTTCATAGTTTTAAGTGTTTCGTAGTTTTAAGTGTCTCTATTTTCATAATTTTAGTTTTATTTTTATAGTGGAAAGTATACGCGCTGTAAAAAATTCCGTATCAAATTAAGTTTCGGCACTCATACCTTTTTACCATAAAATCCATTTTTACCGGAACATATTACGGATCAAAAAATCTTATGTACCGTACTTTTTGCAGTAAAATCAGTGAATCACAGTATATTAACCGTAAAATTACACTGAATCACTCTAATTAAATAAATATTACTGTCAAAATTATGGTATATTATTTCACGATGGTAAAATGGATTTTAAGGATGATGCATCCAAAGTGTCGGTACTTTATACCGTAATTCGATCCGGAATTTTTTACAGTGCATTCACGTGATGCGAGGGTATTTGTGCCCTCTGATCACTATCTGTCCCTATTTTCAGTTATGTATTTATGCATTTATTTTAATTATTAATTTAATTTATTTTTAGTTATGTATTTATGCATTTATTTTAATCTAAAAAATATAAGCGTTCTACCCCTTCAGATTCTATTGCACTGTTAAAACAACCTATATTGTTATTTTATCACTAATTACGGGAGCTTGACCGTGAATAAAACCAATTGAGTCCTAAATCGAAAAAATAAAAATTTCAAAACTTAATTTGTTTCGTTAAGATAACAGTTTAAGTCGTTTAAATCAAAACTATTATGTTTTGAGAGCCTTATTTATTTCCATTTATTTACACGCTCGAGTTATTTTTATAATTAACCCTATTGAAACAAAATAAAGTGAAGTATAAAGAACCCAGTTTGTCAGCATAGTGCATCAACCTTCCCTGGTTCACCGTTTGTGATATATGGAGGGGGGTTACTTTATTAGCTCAAGCGTAGTTCAAAGTTCACATCCCCTTCCCCCCTTAGGATTTCCTCCCCCCTTGGTGTCAGTGACCATTTCCCGTCTTTCTGTCTGCTATTTCCAAGTTCAAAGAGTAAAAACTAAAAAAGAGGGCGATTTTCACTGATTTTACTATTTTTACACAGGGCGTAGCGTTTTTAAAAAGTGCTTATAGGTGCTTAGTTTTGATTTTCGTTTTTTAAAAGCCCTTAAAGGTGCTTTTTTCATTGGGTGTTTTTAAAAAGTGCTTAATTTTCCCTTTTTCAAAATGAGATTTTTCCTTTACCGTGTTGATTTTCGCTTCGAATTATGCAAAAAAGACACAGTTCACATTGTTCTATTCAACTTTTTCACAATTAATTCAACCCCAATCTATTTCGGTGTATTGTCAGTACGTAGCGTATGAAAACGCCATTCGTTTTACATGATTCAAAATTTCAGGATTTTTGACAACTGTCAAAAGCAATGCCAAAAGTTTTTTTCCCGACATGACGGTTAAAACAAGATAAAACCGTCAATTGTCAAAAACTTTCCAACCCTGCCTAATTATGATATTTTTTTAAAATGCTTAAAAATATTTTTGAGTGCTTGAAAAGTGCTTAAATGGTGCTTAATTTTTGTTGAATAATTTGGCTACGCACCCTGTTACAGGCTTAAAAAGGTCTGAGGTGTTAAGTATTTATTGATGTACAATTTTCATTAAAAAACGTTTATTTTCTGTGTTTTAGAAATTGTATCCTTGGAGAACTTTTCTAAAATGTGAATTTTTATGTTTTCTTAATTTTGGATTACTAATTCGTTTATACCTTGTGATAGTCTTAGAAAAGGAATTTAAAAATTGTTGCACTTATGTGTTAGTTTATTTTACGTTTTTTTAGATTAAACACATGAACCAGTATGAATAAAATTCGGTTTTTGAAAAAATTACACATATAACAGCTAAAGTTTGAAAGCCGTTAATGTGCACACTATTTAGTTACTCTGCATATTAACTAGGATAATTCGTTAAAAGGCGAAATAAAGTGATGTGCACATTAACGGTTTCAATATCGTAAAAGTTCAAAAGTTAGTTTCTCTCATTCTGATAATTAATTTTTGATTGTGTGATTCTATTTACTGATGTAGAATTTCAATAAATCAAAATCAAATTCATTTCAGGTTGTCATAAAAGATAATAAGTTTTAAATTTTGAATTAATTAAATAGTACAGTCGTCCCCACTTAATCGCCCCTCGGATAATCGAATAACCCGCTTATACGAATAAAATTTAAGGGAACCAAATCATTTTATATTAAACTAATGTTAAATTTCCCCATTTAAACGGTTATTTGTTGCTTTTTGTCCCCGCTTAATTGCATAAAGTGGTACTGAAATGAAAAAAAAAAAATTATTTTTGAGAAATGTTTCACCAGCTAAAATACAATTTCCCTTTTTAAGATAAGGATACAAGATAGTAATTTCAATAGGGACTTCTTATTCATTAGTAGGTGCTTGGGATGAAGTTGAAAAATTAATCAAATCTTGCTGCCAGTTATACATTGGAGTAAACAAAGGGTGTTTTACTCCTCTTTGACTTACTTCACTCACACATCATTTAGTATGTAAAAAAGGAATAGAGTGATTTGATTTTAGGTCAAGATTTGTGGTCCCCTCTTGATGCATTATTAAGTTTTAAAAATCTAATACACTAGTGTAAGGAATGTTTTCTCTAAAGTAGAATATTTGCTTAATCCTGTGAATAATTTTGAGTTGGTTGCAAGTTGAGAGCGAAAAGGAATGATTTAAATTAATTGAAAAAAAAATGAATCTTAGAATCAATAAATTTCAAAAAAAATCCCCAACTAAAATAGCGCATTAATTAGGAATTTCTCAAGTTTTGAAGATTTAAAAAAAAAATAAAAAATCTGAATGCGTTTGAAAGGAATATGGACAAGTCATGAAAATTTTAGTAGAAACTAAAAGGAAAAATCTAATTTTGATAAATTGACAAATTAAACGGGTACAAAAAACAGTCTTCAATTATAGAATTTTTCGGATGGGATTAAATAATATTTCAGTTCCAACATGATTCACCAACATTGATTTATTTTTATGTAACTTTAAATGATATTTTTTTATGATACTAAGGTAGAAATTTTAATTATAATTATTTATTGATCATAAAACTGATTTTATTTAATCGAAACGCTACACTACGCATTAAATACCATTAAAAAGTAAAATTTCACAAAAATTCAGAATTTAAGATTGATTATAGCACTCCCCTTTTAATCGAATAACCCGCTTAATAGCATAAATTTGGCTGGAACCGATGGTATTCCTTTAAGCGGGGTTGACTGTATATGCAAAATGAACGCATAATGGCCTGATTTCACAATGTAGCAAGAAATTGAAAGATAAATTCACAAGTTGCATTATTTTAGCCATGTTCTTAAACTCTTATCATTGCAAGTAATAAATTGATATAAATTTTTAACTTTGTTCTTAATCTCATCATAAAATCTATGAAATGCATTTAACAAACTATATTATTGATTTTGCCATGTTTTTAACATTCATCTTACTGACCACAATTTCTTCAGTAAAGTTATTCAAGTGCATTTAACAAATTAATTTTGTCAAGTTAACAATTAATTAACAATTTTGTCAAGTTTAGAACAGTATCTTCTAAGACATTTTAAAATCTTATTGTTACATGTAATAAGATACTACATATTTGGAACTTTAAACAAATAAAATTATAAGTCCGTCCAACTCAACTGTTTTATTAAAGTGAATGTCCTGATTTTAAAAAATTGCGCTATTTTTGCCAAGGCGTTAACATTTATCTTCTTATTTTTTAAAATCTTATTGTTACGTGTAAGAAGCTATAAATGTTTAACTTTAAATCAATCAAACTATAAGTACAACGATCTCAATCTTTACCTTAAAGTCATTTTACAAATTAAGCTCTTTTTGACAAGTTTTGAAAGTTAACTTCTAAGACATTTTAAAATCGTATTATTGCATGTAATATGACACTATACATTTATAAATTAATACAAACGAAATTATAAATCCGATCAACTCTACTTTCTGATGAAAGCTAATGGCCTGTATTTGACATGCACTATTTTTGCTCAGTCGTTAATATTTATCTTTGAGATATTTTAAAATCTTGTCGTTACGTGTAATAAGAATCTATAAATTTTTGACTTTAAATGAATCAAATTATAAGTACAATGATCTCAATATCTTCATTAAAGTTAATGAACTTCTAAGACATTTTAAAATCGTATTATTGCATGTAGTATGATACTATACATTTATAAATCTAAACAAATGAAATTATAAATCCGATCAACTCTACTTTATGATTAAAGCTAATGACCTGCATTTAACATGCGCTATTTTTGCTAAATCGTTAATATTTATTTTTGAGATATTTTAAAATCTTATCTTAACGTGTAATAAGAATCTGTAAATTTTTAACTTTAAATGAATCAAATCATAAGTACAATGATCCCAATATCTTTATTGAAGTTAATGAACTGCATCTAACAAATTAAGCTCTTTTTGCCAAGTTTGTAACATTCATCTTCTAAGACAATTCAAAATCGCATCTTGTCAAGAAAGAAGCCATAAAACATGCTGCAAACAAGGAATGAAGATAGAAACTATGAAACACACAAGCCATTTCTCCAAACACTCGTCTGTATTTCTTAAAATAACTTTGACGGGAAGAAAGTCTTATAAAAAAAATGTACATACGTTTTCACTCATCATCTTACAATTTTGCTGATGCAAGTCATATTTTGTTTGCATTTTGCAAAATCTATTCTCAACTAAATTCCCCTTTCGCTTATCGGGGAATTCTTTATCCCTCATTTTTTCCCCTCTCAACAATCTCTAAAGAATAAAACGGAAGAAAAAAAAATACAACAATAACTTTTTGTCACTTTTACAATATTCGCGCCTTCACTTCTGACCTTTGGTATACCGCACGCCATCTATCCTAAACTTAGAACCAGGTTGAAAATTTTTTGGCGTGGTGTGCTTTTTTTCTACTTAAATTCAGGCGACTGAAGCTTTTTTTTTAAAGAACAATATAAAGAATGGAAAGTTTGTCTCTGCTATGAATAGAATTAAAAATTTTCGTAACCGTCGTGGCGTGTGACGCGCTGGAGTGCGTTACCCAGTCGTCTGCCACGGTATTTTTTCAAATTATGCATGGCAGCGTATAGATCTTGCTTTACTTACTGGCGTTAATTGGCTGCTGCGAGCAATGATGAAAAGCTTTGAGTAAGTCTATTGCAAGGCACTCTAAACTTTAAAAGTGTGAAAGGGTTTAGTTATTTATAAGTCTTTAATTACCTTTTCTTCTAAAATTCTTGTATATCCTCCAAAAAGCATTAGGCAGCACAAGTGCTCTAGTTAAGGAATTTTTCTCATTTAAAGTAATTTTTACATTAATATGCATTACATTAATATACATTACATTAACATACATTACATCTTGGAGAAAATGTTACATTTTTATCTATAAAAATAATAATAATTTTAAGAAAATGGATTTCTGTCCCCATTGAGAATGTTTTCTGACCAAATTGCATAGGATTAGCAATTGCATAGGATTAAAACGCGTTAGGCAACACTGGTGCTCTAGTTAAGGAATTTTTCTCATTTGAAGTAATTTTTACATTAATATACATTACATTAATATACATTACATTAACATACATTACATCTTGGAGAAAATATTGCATTTTTATCCATAAAAATAATAATAATTTTAAGAAAATAGATTTCTGTCCCCATTGAGAATGTTTTCTGAGCAAATTGCATAGGATTAGCTATTGCATAGGATTAGCATTTCTGATCAAATTGCATAGCATATGATCTTTAAATATTGCATAGGATTTCCCAACTTATAGGCCCTTACCACAATTTCTGTGGGAGAGGGATCTTCTAAGTGCCTTTGGAATATTTATTAGATTCAGTTTATTAATCTTATAGATATTTATTTTATTAATTCTATTTTTATATATTCATTTTATCAATCCTATTTCTAATTATGGCATGGCCCCTAATAATTTTTCTTGTATTTCTATTATAAACAAAGCTTTTTTAATTTATGATTTGTTTATACATTGAATTTTCCATTGTACGAAAACCTAAACGTTTTACGTAAATACTTTAATCCTTCCGATCAAAAATACTTTTAAACCGGTTTGGAGGTCTAATTTTTAATTTAAAAAACTTCGGGAAACCGGGTTAAATGTGGCCAAATCTTGAGAAACCAGAAAACACGATTGAATAAGACCAAATCTTGAGAAACTTGGAAACCGGGTTAAAAGTGACCAAATCTCGAAAAAACTGAAAACCGGTTTCAATGTTTTATGTTCATAACTTTTGAAACTAAACTTGGAAAACCAGATTTGTCTTAGTTTGGATGGCAAGGAACCTAACACCCGTATCCTTCCCCCCCCCCCTTTTTTTTTTTCAAATTTTTTTGTTCAAAATAAAACGGAGTTGACTGTTTTTGTTCATATCATCAGGAACCTAAAAATTGGATTGAGTGTCTTCTATCGATATTGAGCAATCTCAAAACTGTGGAGAGTGTCTTTGCTCATATCTTAAGAAATTCAAAACAGTTTCGTTTTCAGTAAATTTTAGAAGTCATTTCGTTCACATATTTATCCATTGTATTCCTTGTCGAACTTTTTTTTTAATAGTTAAAACATTGCGCTGTTTGTTTAATAAATTTACATTATTAAAAGAGAAAAAAGTTAATAACACTTCAAATATTTATTCACTTTAGTACATACACTAGCATTATATTTTAAGCAAACAAATAAAATCTATTGTTTAAACTTTTGCTGCATTGAAAGATAACGAAAATATTCTCAAGTTTAGCGCCATGTACGCCTCTGCCTGTAAAACTCCAGCGTTGTTTCTTTAAAAAAAAAAATCTTTGAAACAAAGGAATGATTTTTCCAAGAAAACTTTACTAGAAACCATGAAAAGATGAAAATAAAATAGTAAAAACACGGCTACCCGAATGTTTAGAGTTTGAGATATAAGTAATTGAATTTTTCTCTATTTTTTTCCCCTACTTTTTTTTTACCGAAGATCGAAAAAAGTGGCTTGCCGATTGGTGGAAGATCGATACACTGTTTTCTTTCCTTGGATGAAAAGTTTTAACTGAGTTTTTCAGGAGAGGAGGTACTTTTTTCCAACAAGAAAGCAAGAAAAATTATGACATTGGGGAAATTGGTTTGGCGTGGATGAGAGAGACCCTTGAATGCGGCCCTGTATGGGAAAGAAGAGTGTTCAGATTTCTTTCTGTGGATTTTTGTGTTATTTACTCGGCTATTTGATAGCCTCACGTAGAGAAAATCAACTTCAGTAGTATTGCTTCGATGACAAAATATAAATAATAAAAATTCACTTTGATAATTTTCGTGGAGGAGCGGCTGATTAATTTTATGCCGCAGTTTCTTTTATATAAGTGATAACTCAATCTATTTTCAATTATCTGAATGACATAGTTACTTGAATACTTTTTTACCTATGACATAGTTACTTGATAGTTTTTTACTATACTCTACGGCAGTGTTTCCCAAACTTATGACTCTTGTGTACCATTTCTAAATTTTTCGTAACGTTGTGTACCACTCATTGAACAGTTTGTGACCCTTCCATGGTACCCTAGGGTTCCGCGGAACACCAATTAGGAACCTCTGCCTTAGAACATGGCATAAAAACCATGTAATTTCGAAAATCAGAATTTCGGATAATCCGTTACTTACATCAGTGTTTCCCAAACTTATGACTGTTGTGTACCCTTTCTAAATTTTTCGTAACGCTGTGTACCACTAATTAAAAAAAAATGAATGTATTTTTTACTATAAAAATATTGCACAATATTTAAAAATCACTACTGGCTGTTGACACTGCTAATTATTAACTGACACTGCTAATAATTAAAAAGCAGTCAATAGAAAAATACAAAATCGTAAATTTTCATGACTAGTTTTGCTTTTAAATAAAATTTTTGAAATTTTCGTTTGTTGCAAGATATTTCGCATAAGAACACTTACCCTCGCTAAACTGTTCCCGTACCCCTGGGGGTACGCGTACCACACTTTGGAAAACACTGCTCTACGGTAGGAGTTACCGAACTTTAGCAAGGTGTAATACCCTTACAAGATTTAAAATTGCCTCACGGCATCCTACACACGATAGACTGTCGTATAATATATGTTATGTTCAATGTGCGAAAGAAAAAACGGATCACCCTGAATAACTTTTGATTTAATGATCAGATCTTCACGTTCTAAGACTCAATATTAATGGTTCGAAGGCGTGACCTCAAATATGCTAATCAATTTAAGCAGGTGATGTTTTCAGGCATTGAAACATACTTTTTTGAATAATCATACCTTTTTTTTCCGAGGGAATCAGATTTCTGATCGTAGCTATATGAGGGGTAGCCGTAATCTGGGAATTATGGTTCCGATAGTTAAATCAGGAGAGCGGTCTAAAGTTTAGACTTCTTAGTGTTAATTTTACTTTTTACATATTTCACCGCATCTCGATAACTTTTTAAATAATGGCACGCAAAAATAACTTATTGTAAATATTTATTATTTTTTATCATTTTAAAAATTAGTTCATTTGTTTTATTAATTGGATATTTTTGAATTTTTAGATTTTTTGACCAATGCAATGTTCATACTGATGCATATTTCTTTAATTTAATTTTGTATAAAAAATATAGATCATCCAAATAGTATTTATATTTATATTATAAAAAATTCCGGGACAAATTACACTATGAAGTACCGGTACTTTGGGTGCTTCATCCGTGAAATCCCTTTTACCTCAAAATCTGTTTTCACCGTAAAAATATTAAACGGTAATTTTTACAGTATTATTATTTTAGTCACAGTGATTGTACTGTAAAAATTACGGTGCATCAGATTTTTGTTCCTTAACATGTTACGGTAAAAATTACCGCCAGCCAGAGTGCCCATACATTTTACCGTAAATTTTTGCAGTGTCAAAATGTTCTTTTCAGAATTTTCAATTCTAGTTTAGAATTGTTCTGAAGAGAAAAAAGTTTCAACATATAACTTCTTCTGTATGAAATTCAATAAATTGTGAAAATAATTTTAGAAAGTGAATACTTAATAGAAATAACTTCCACAGAATTATTAATATGATATCGACAGTTTTTAAAATACTAACTATGTATAAATCTTTCAGAGTGAATAAATTTCGAATTCTTTCTTAGAATGCATTAAAATACTTAATTATTCAAAGAATGGGAAATTTTTAATGGTTTCCAATCGAATTTCAGGGAAAGCTTCACCACAGCTATAACTGTGAGGCATTGTTTCAAACGATATTATTTAATACACATTCGAAATAGAAAAATATCGAACGCATCCAATCGTCGAAAAGTCAGAAGTGAGATTTCCTTGCAAGCAATTCGAAGGGAAAATGCCGATTGATTATTCGAAAGTCATTTTTCTTCTTTTTTGGGGAAGCCTCTTCGTCTTCGAAGAATTTCGAAAGCTGCATCGGAACTATCGAATTGAGAAAACAAACTGTTTTTCGACTTTTCAAAATCCTCCGAACTTCAATCAGCACAAGCGTTGAGATGGAACAACAAGGATTGACGAAAAGTACCTTGGAAAAATTATCGAATATAAAACTCGTTCGAATTTTAAATCCCAGTAACGTCTTAAAAATCCATATATGCTCTTTCTCCGTGGCGTTTACCCGATCAAAATAATAAAACGAATTAAATCCCCGCCCTTAGTAAATTATATTCCGTTAAGGACGTGGAACGCGCATTTAGTACCGACGAAATTATCCACCAAGTCTGAAGGAAAGTTGCAACTCAACTTTTCAGCAGTGGAATATTTTTCCTGGAATAAATTAAGTTTAATTATAGATAAGGTATTAACCGTGCCAATTTTAATTAAAAGGGAAGATTTTAGGGAAAATAGAATAGATCCGGAAAAGCGGAACTACGCTGCATATTTTTAACATCCATTCATTATTCAGTGCTGTGGCTAGTAGTGGCTCATTTTGTGTAAAGTATTCTTCTAAGGAGTGTATAGCGGGAACTAGATTTACAGGGTAAATTTAGGTTGTTAGGAATTACCGATGCGAAAGTAATTCTAAACTGAAAAAGAAAATAAATTGTATGGGCAGCCGGCGAAAAGCCTTGTCTGCAATCAGCCACACAAAATTTCTCTTGCTATAATTTATTTCTACATTTCCAACTAGATTATAAATTTTTCGCTAAGGTATTTTAACAACCAAAATGCTGCTTTATTTATCTATAGAGAAAAAATTACTTTGGGAATTTTTTTTTTAAACTCTTGCTTGAGGCTTATAGAAGGATCTCAGATGTTTTAGCGTCGTTGCCTTCAAATCTGCGATCGGTTTCTCACTACAAACTACAGTTTTTTACGTAATTCAATAATATACTCCTTCTAGATTTTTAAAATAGAATCAAAGGAATACTAAGTGTCTCCACTTTTCTGTTACGTAAGGAGTGGTAGGAAGACGATGACGTATCTTAGATACATGTTTTTTTCCATCTTAATTGCTATTTTAAGAGAGTAGACAAGTGTATATGTATGTATTTAAACTTAAACGTTCTTTATAAATTTGTACTTTCAGACAAAATGAACTAATGTAAAAATATCATTTTGAAAAAATCTGTGGCTTTTTGAACAAAATTAACTTTAGATTTGAGTTAGGTAAGCTCAAGTACTTGCATAAATGCATCAAAATATTTGTTCCAGTGTTGTTAATAGAAACTAGCTGGGTACCCGTTTTTCGTGCGAGGTTCGTCGTTCGTAATTTGATCCGGAAAATTTTTTTATAGTGTAGTTATCAAACTACTAATTTCTTACGGCCATCCCACTTTCATTTTGTTTGAGCTTTTATGACATACCTAACTGAAAATAAACAATTATTAGAAAAAACATGCAATATTCCCCTCTTTTGATTAAACAGATGTAAGCAAGCAAACACCATTAATATGTATTATCGTTTAAATAATTGAAAAGCGCCTGCAGTTTAACTTGTAGACATGCCTTATGCTATATCTTCGCGAAAAATTCATTTTTCAAACTACACTTTCGAATGGATTTATTTAAATTTTCGAACAATTTTTAAGATAGCTTGCTCCTAAAATTGCTCCTTTCACAGCAGTTAAGCAGATCTGGAGTTATAAAAGAAACAAAAAATTAAAAAAAAATGTTATAGATAATTAACTACACTACATTTATGTTGATAATAGACGTGTTTAAAAATCATTATCCCCTCTATTATATCTTTGGAATCTTAGCCATGAATAAAGTTATTATAACATACACAAGCGTTTCAAAACGAGTTTATTTGCTTGAAAGAACAGAATGATATTCCTACTAAATTTTTGGATACCCAAGTTAGGGAAATAAAGCTAAACAACAAAGCTGTTAAATTTTTAAAGACTGTTACTATGATGATATCAAAATAATTATTATCAGACTATATTATTTGCTAAAAATAAATAAAATGTAATTTTTGGAACATAATAATAATTGATGTAAACATGAAATCCGATATATGACAACCAATTTTGTTTTGCACGATTTTGTTATTTTAAAATAATGGTGAAATTAATAAACTATGAAAACTTTATTGTTTAAATAATTAATTTAAAAAAGTTCGCAAACGTTACTGAGATATTGCGATTGTTTGATCTTTTCAAAACATTTGAAATTTGGGAAATAAATTACCTAAACTACATTACTTCCCCAACATAATATGTTATAATTACTGTATAGAAAAGCAATAAAGGAAGCTATAAAAGATCAAAATTTAACCCAGTGCAACACTTAAATAAAATATATATCTTTAAAAATACCTCCAGAAATATATTGAATTGTTATTCAATATTTCCTTAGAATTCAAAAGAAAAAATTTTATAAATAACTTAAACTCTTACTCTATTTTACACGGCAAAAATTTTGTTTTACTATCAAAGAATCGAATATTTTCCCCAGAAGATCAGATTTATTTCCCATAGCGGAACAACAGCATTAAAATAATTTTTTTCCCTCTCCTTTTACACCGAGCACTTCGCTTTCGTCAGACGAGGTTTAATAATACAACCTGGAATTCTGCCTTTTCCTCGAACCTCCGCAGCAGCATATTACCGACGGGAGCAAGTTTTACGACGCCCGCATCGTTGTGAAGGTAATTTACAACCTCTTGAAGCAAAAAGGAGCGTTACGTCTATAAAATTCTGAAGCCTTAACATTGGGGGCTTTTAAGATTCTGGATGCAGCAGCATTCGATGCCGGAAGGCCAATAGCACATCCATGGAAGCAAGAAAGTCTCTTGTTATCAAACTTGGCTGGATGTTGCCGAACCTTCCAAGATACGAAGACACAAACACAAGAGTTAAAGATTAAGTTGTGAGATAAGAAAAGCGCCCAAACTCCAACAAGATGAAGAGGTAGAGAGGCTGTTATGAGATAAAAGTGCAAACATCTGAAAACTGGCTATAGGTAGTAGTTGGCTAAGTTTGCTGTCGCTTGATCCCAGATTTTACTTTCTTGTTTTGAGTGTTTTATCTGGTGGGGCACTCTTGTTGTTGCCTCTAATTTTCAGGCTCCACTTTTTATCTCGCAAAGAGAATATTTGTATATGACGTAAGGGCCTGGTTGGAACATACGTTTTTTTTTTTTTTTTTTTTTTTTTTTTTTTTTTCCCGTTAGTGTTCTATTTTTATAAGCGGTTATAGCAGTAGATTAAAGCTGAAAGGCTGTTAGGCATTCTTTGTATTTAAAAAAAAGGTTGTTGATAGTTTTCACTTTAAATATTCATTTTGCTGCAAATATTTTTAGGTTGACAGATAATAAAGGGTTAGTTTATTTTTAAACATTTTCGGAATTAAACTTTAATATAGCTATAATTTTTTTTTATCATGTTGCGTAGCGGTTTTAAAAAGTTCTTAAAGGTTCTTATTTTCGATTTTTGTTTTTTAAAAGCCCTTAAAGGTTCTTTTTAATTAAGTTTTTTTAAAAAGTGCTTAATTTTCCCTTTACGAAAATTAGATCTTTTTCTTTACCCCATCAATTTTGTCAAATATTATCATGGTGCGTGGCGTTTTTAAAAAGTGCTTAAAGGTGATTATTTTCGTTTTTTAAAAGCCCTTAAAGGTGCTTTTTTCATTGGGTGTTTTTAAAAAGTGCTTAATTTTCCCTTTTTCGGAATGAGATTTTTCCTTTACTATGTTGATTTTCGATTCGAATTATGCAAAAAGACACCGTTCACATTGTTCTATTAAACGTTTTCATAATTAATTCAACCCCAAACTATTTCAGCGTATAGTCAGTCCGTAGCGTATGAAAACGACTTTCGTCTTACATGATTCAAAATTTTAATGATTTTCGACAATTGTCAAAAACAATGTCAAAAGGGTTTTTTTTTTTTGACATGACAGTTAAAACAAGATAAAACCGTCGATTGTCAAAAACTTTCCAACCCTGCCTAATTAAGATATTTTTTTTTAAGTGCTTAAAAGTATTTTTTGAGTTCTTGAAAAGTGCTTAAAAGTTGCTTATTTTTTGTTGAATAATTTGGCTACGCACCCTGTTTAACATAGCTGTAAAGATTTTTTTTCTTTATCATGGTGCGTAGCGGTTTTAAATTATTTTCGATTTTTGTTTTTTAAAAGCCCTTAAAGGTGCTTTTTTTATTAAGTGTTTTTAAAAAGTGCTTAATTTTCCCTTTACAAAAATTAGATTTTTTTTCTTTACCATGTCGATTTTGTCACGTATTATGCAAAAGCGTGGTTTTCACTTTGTTCTATTCAACGTTTTTACAATTCAATTAAGCACAATGCATTTCGGCGTATTGTCGGTCCATAGCGTATGAAAGCGCCAATCATTTTACATGCTTGATGAAATACTTGCGGGTCCACATATGCATATATTGAGCTGAGTTCAGCGAGATTTCTTGCACTTTCATGTGCAACTCTGCTGCATTCTCAATTTCAGGCTTCATGTTCCACCCTCTGAAATCGAACCGTAAAATCTCTCGATCTGTTTATGGTTGTTGATATAATCAACAAAAGAATTCTTTGTCGGAAACTAGCTATTTTATTGTGATCTTGTAACGTCTTTGAAAATTATTTTGCATTTTCTAATGTATATAGTGCTTAAAAAGTACTTAAAAGGTGCTTGATTTCTGTTGAAAGATTTGACTACGCACCCTGTTTCTAGGTTGTGTGATATTTAATGCTTCATTAATTTTCTTTTTTGTTAAAAATTCTGATAATTATAAAATTGTTGCATTTGGGTAGTTTACTGTGTTATTTACATTTAGAGAACAGTTTTGAAGAAACAAAGACATACATACTTAATTAATTATTTTCATAGCTATATTTTAGTATGTATGGCTGATTATATTGATACCTTGAAGACTAACAATATCTGAACAATCGCTATCTTTTATCGAAGTATGTTTATTAAGATAATATTTGTTTTATGTAAGAATATTCCAATTCAGGTAGCAATATGAGTTATAATCAATGTAAATTTTTAATCATAAAACCGATGTTTTTAGCAAATCTCATTTTATTATTGTTATACTCAAAAAGCAGCACTCTAAAAACTATTCCTATTTTAAGTCTTTTAAAATAAGACTCAAAAAACAAAAGAACGCAGTTATTAAAAATTCATATTTTTTGTTTCTTACATTATATTATTTAGTAACCATTTACAACTAAATACACAATTACAAAATTTATAGAGTCAGGCATTTTCCACCGAGCTTCATTTCCTGTCGAATTATTAGACAGGAATATTTTATGACAGTGATTTTTTTCTCTGAATTAAATGATTGCTTTGTAAATTAAACGGAGTATTAAAAACTATTTAATTATATATAATTTGCCTAAGGATATGCGAATAAATTAAGTAGATTAAAAAAAAATTGTTCACGTAAATACGTTTTGTTGCAATTCAAATTATTTTGCATTTATTTTATAAACTATACACTTTAGGATACAATAGTTTACATAAAAATTGTCTGAGAGGAAAAAAAACGTTGTTATTTCAATTATTTTATTTAAATTTCTGAAGAATTTGCACTTATCTTGGGAATGATCAGATTTTTTAAATTTATCTTAAAACATTTTAATTCTCTACTGAAATCGTTTATCTTGTTTACTGACGTGAATTTTGTTTACAGAAATCTTGATTAAATAAGAAAGATTGAATAATTTGGTGTAAGATAAAAATTCTTATTTCTTAAGAATGAATTATTACGATTTATAATAATGTCGGAGAAAATAATTGTTTAAAATGAAACGTAATAGTTATTTTGTAACACTAACTAAATGTTGAAATTCATTTTCTTGTTGCATCTTTTAATAGTGCCATTTATTTTCGAATCTAATTTTCATTTGGTTATACCTTTTATACAGAATTTTAAACAAGATTCCATATTTTTCTTTTATAAAAGTTACCAATAATATTTACTTGTTCAAGTTTTTAAATTTAATTTTACATGTTTAAGTTATTAAATATAATTTTTAAAATTTAGTATTAAATTGCTTAAAACACATCTCGTTCTAAATTTTATCAAACTAAATTTTTATAAAAATTTTAATTTAGTTTGAGTTTTTATTTCATTATTTTACTTCGTTAGTTTAGAATTTTTATTACACTCGAAAAATTAAAAGTAATTCACTCATTCCAAAACTGTTTCATTATTGCATTAGTTTTTTGCTTATTTACTTATAAAATGAATTATGAATAATATGTTTTTGAATTATTAATTAGGATTGTTATTTTTTGTTGTCCAAAATGGATAAAACAAAAAGTAATGGAAATCGAATGAAAAAAAAAACATCCTTAAATTGCTTTAAATTTTATAAAATGAAAAAGCGAAGTAGAAAAAATGTATTACCCTAGATATGCTTTCTATGCTAGAAAATTATAAATAAAAGCAATTGATTTATAAGTTTTATTTTACTTAGTCTACATTTAAGTAAAATTTTAATATTCTTTTTTTATAAATCAAATGATTTTCTGCCTGTTTTAATCTTATAATTTACGATAAATATTCCAAGTTAAATTGTTGCAGTATGCCATGTTTCCTTGAAAAATCAGTAACTAATAATACGACTCGCTCACTACATTAACTAGTGATTTATATCTAAGCGATTAGAATAAAATTCAAGATATCTCCTTAATTTTTTCGTCAGTCACAATTCAGCATTGTTCTTATTGGTAGAGTGGAAAACAAAATCTAATTTAAATTCTACCTTGAAATAGTTATAAAACTCTTCGTCAAAACATTGGAAATTAATAACTTCATTTTCCAAACGCTGCCTAAATCTCAGATTATATTACATTTAACGTATTTAAATTACTTCAGTTTTCAATTCAATCTCAGATTAAAAAAACGTTTGAGTTAAGACGATGCCGGTCTTAAATTTTCCTTCCTTCCTTTAAACTTATCTTCCGAATTACATGAATCACAGTCGGTAAACCTTTGTTTCATTGTTCTTCAAAATTAATCAAAGGCGAAACCGGCGAAGAAGATTTCCATTTACTGCATGCTTACGTCATTAAGAATCTTTGGTATTGACGTATCAAGACATAAAGATGCAACAAGAGAGACACTGCGAGCAATGATTAGTCTAGAAATAATAACATTTTCTTAAACTTTCACCTTCCCATGTTCGTAATCTTCATTAAACATGGCTGCCAAGATAAGGGAGAAGAAGAAAAAAAAAAGTCAACAACGGAGAAGAATAAAATCGTAATTTCTAATAACCTAAGATGCATCCACTTAGCCAATTATCCCTATGAGGCTGATGGGTTAACGTTCAAGAAACAACATCACGTAAATAATTTTTCAACTTTGTTAGGGAATACTCCCGCGATATTTTCCCTAATATCCGTTAAGTGAACCTGGCATGGCATTGCTTCTAATTGACATGCAATAACAGGAACTTGGCGATCGCCAAAACTCGGCTAAGAAGAAAACTGGGGGTAAAAAAGGAGGGAAAAAGAAAGAATCTGGTGGGAATTGGCGTGATTGGGTTATATATATGAAAAGGTCTAAATTAATTCAATTACGTAGAAGCCGGATCGCGTAGTTTTTCTCTTTCAGTTCTGTGTATTTTTTGTTGTTGTTCACATTTGGTGATTTTTATTTGTTCTAGTTTTGGCTGCCACATAAGGCGTTACTTAGTAAAGATTCTTTGTTTAATTTGGGAGATGTAAGGAAAGTTACAGCCTGATTGTTGCTGCTGTGTTTAGTACTTAAGTCTACCCGCAGCGAGGGACTTATGTCTTTACTCTGGACACAATTCTCTTGTTTCTTGGCGAACGCGAAATTTATAGTAGGCAAAAGTTTACCAATCAGATAAATGAATATGCGGAACTTATAACCGGCCTACCTGAGCTACATTAACTAATGGAACTTTTTGTTGCTGTGAAACTTTGGGACTTGATACTCGAAATATATGCAATGAATTATATTTACGTCTAAATTACTGTTATCTTATTTCGTAGTTTGAATCTATTTCATTTTCACCCTTCGAATATATATATATTATTTGCCACTCATATTTAAATAACGTATTTTGTAATGTAAATATTTTAGTATTCTTCCATTTATTAAAATTTTCCAAACATGGTCTACTTTTAAATAATAATTTTTCAAATTTACACCTACTTGCAGTTATTTAAATCTAATAGAAACAGATATTCATCTTTGTAATTTCTTTAATTTTTGAAATAAATTATTGATGAATTTCTGAATATGAATGGAAAAAAAAAATCAAACTACTTTTTTTTAAAATTGTGTATTTAAATACAAATATAATTTCTATTATGTAACAGATTTTTTAGTAACTATAATGCTGTCATTTATATTAAAAAAAATACCAAAATTTATTTTTGCTTGTAATTAGAGTGTCTGAAAAAAATATAAGAAAAGGACACCGGGTTAAAAAAGATTAAAAAATTTGTTAAAAATTGCATTGTAAAATGTCAAAAAATTGGCTCAATGTTGAACTACATTTTCGCTCAAATTGGGCCACATTATTGTAAAATTAAGTATTGCAATGCCATACAGTAATATGCAAGCAGCAAATTTGAACGATATTATTGTCAAACCAATTGTAAAATGTCAAAAAATTGGTTAAATGTTGAACTACATTTTCACTCAAATTGAACCACATTATTGTACAATCAAGTATTACACTGTCATACCGTAATAAGCAAGCAGCAAATTTGAACGATATTATTGTTAAACCAATTGTAAAATGTCAAAAAATTGGCTAAATGTTGAACTACATTTTCACTCAAATTGAACCACATTATTGTAAAATTAGGTATTATACTGCCATACCGTAATAACTAAGCAGCAAATATGAACAATATTATTGTTAAACCAGTTAAAACCAGTTCCAAATTCTCTAAAAATGTTCTATAATTTTATTCTTTCTTTCTTTTTCCACGTGTAATCGTTTTTTCCACGTGCGAAGGAAACACGATAGAGAATAAAGAATAAATAAATACCGGTATTTTTTTTTCACAAGCTCAGCTCATTACACTCTTTTATTCTAATGATGAATTTAGAGAGGGGCTCCAGTTCCTAAATTACTTTTTTCAAAGCCGAACAACCACAGATTTCCTAACGGAAAAAAAAGATAAAAAGACTGATAAAAAAAGGGGTAAAAGAAAAAGAAGCTAAGAAGAGAAGAGAGATAGAAATGAAAAATAATAAAACACCAGTCGGCACAATAATAAAACACAAGCTCAGCACTGAAGATTGACGTTTCTATTGTGTTTCAACTACTTACAAGGTCGTTCATACACAACGCTGTCGCTTCGCCAGAAAACATCGTGGAATAGAATTTTATCGCCGTAAATCGTCTGTTCCCGTGTCAATTATGGGAAATAATTCACTGACCTTTTCTTTTGCCTTGCACTTTACTGGGTTGCTCACGTTGCGGTTGCTCTACCCTTTTAAAACGGAAGCTTTTACTAGTCATAACTTTTAATTAAAATCTGAATTAATCCGTCAGTAAAATGGCGACTACCCGGATGCGGAAGTCAGGTTGGCTCAGTTTATGACTTGGTGGTGAAAGTTTAATTAAAGGATAACTAAATGTGTATTAATAGTTGACATTTTACGTTTTAAAATTAGGTCTGAGGGGGGCTTTTGTGGGAATAGTTGACATTTAAGCAGGCGTGATGTCGTTTGCTCTACATTCGTAGATTTCATTTTTTCACTAAAACTTGAATATTTATTTATTTATTTTTTTGTTAAGGAATTTAGTTTTAGGGAATTTGAGAAATTGAAAATAAATGTTTTTTTTGTATTTATATCAATAAGCAGGTGATTCAAAATGTTCAATTTCAAAAAAACTTATACGGAGAATTATAAAATACAATTTTTAAATCTGAAGAAAAAGTATCAACAATCCTTGAATTGTATTTCCGTAATTTCGCGTATCATTTCATTACAGAATCGCGTGATTTCTGACGAAACGAGAATTTCCAAATGTATGACGGAAATGTTTCCCCAACTCGTTACCTCATCACAGTTCTACGTGAGAGATAGTTATCTGGAATGAAAACTAGACGATCGAAAGTAAAGTGACCGGTGTGTGTGGTGGTTAAGGAGTTGGCCTCGTACCAAGAACATCCCGGTATCAAGTCATCAAATCTTGATTCGGTCATGGGTGTAATGTATCTCACCCTTGATATAAATTACGTATGTATGACCCATATAGCTGACACCTATATGGTGGGACCTATAATAAAGTGATTATTAGAAAAGTCAGATACATTAATGCGCAACGAGCTTTTTCTTTTTTTTAATTTTTTGTTGAATAAATGGAATAACGAAATATATTTTTTAATATTGACGAAATTCGTTTCCTCAAAAAATTGACGATAGTTATTTCGCCACTTAGACGAAAAGTTCGCTCACCTTATATCAGGCAATGAATTCGTCAAAAACGAAGAAAGTTTCGTATAATTTGAGTATTAATTTTTTTTTCAGTGGAATTTTAAAATGTGACATCAATTATGTATTTAAAAGAAAATCGAACCTTTTCCTCTGAAAACAATGATAAATTATCTTATATTTCCAAAGTATCTATAAAATAGAGTGTATTTCTTATAGTTTCTAAAATATTTAGTAAGTATTGTCTTACAGACTAGAACTTTACTTTCTGTTGGAAACTATCCATATTTTCTGCTCCAAGTGATAATATAAATTATTACCAGCTATTTATTTGTTTCTTGTTTTTACAAGCTCTCAGTATGCCAAGTCCGGAAGCTATGAGATAAAGCACCTCATTCTTTGGCGAAAATTTTCTTCTAAATATTCCATTCGGACTGTAAGTATCCGATTTTGCGCCTCGATGATGAATTCAGGCGCATCCGTCAAATCACGTGCGCCAAGAATATCATTTATTCCAGATGAGAAAGGGGAAGGGAGGATAAAATGTTTCCCTATTTTTCCTTTCCCTTGCAAAGAACACGGGGTGGAAGAGGAAGAGGGATTGATGTTCTTTCAGTAGCTGTCGGGACGCTAATATGTCTTGCTTTGCGCTCTTTTTTTTCCTCTCTAAATATATTCTGCCAGATGCCGTGTTATGAAGTTGATAAAAAAAGAAAAATTCCCTAAATATCCCTAAACAAAAAAGATTTGGCGAGAAAAAATAAAACAGATGACAAAGAGGAATCTGTAGTGCTAAAGGTAGGCTTACATTTGCGAATGGGATTTGTATCTGGCGCCCTCATTTATATACTAAAACTGAAAATACGGAAAAACTGAATTAAACTGGAAGTGATCCAGGTATTTTGTTGGCAATTTACCTACGTCAGAAAGACTTATCGCCACCATTTACAAACCTGTGCATGTACCTTTTATCTCACTACAAATCTGTATCTTACTGTAGTCACTATTTGTTCATTGCAGTGACTGTAACAATATTTCGTCTAAGAATGTGAAGCACACTGATATTTTGAAAAGATATTCTAAGAATAACTAATTATTGTTATACAAAGAAACGTTTTGGGATGTAAAAGCTTCCAACTTGATAGAAGAAAGAAAAAAAACTGTTGGATACATTTTGACATTTCTCTTGCCAAGTGCCAGAATAATTTTTCTAAAACGAATGTAACTAACCTCTAAAGTACAGATATCAGTAGTAAAACATATTGTCTAGGTAAAGTGTCGATTATCTAAAGTTATCTGTTAAAGTGCCAAAAATTTCCAAGAGTATATGCACAATATCAACTTGGCACTCGTTAATAACTCACTAAATTTTGCGATTTCCACTTTTTTAATGCTACGGAGCCCTAAATGATGAAGCATCTTCTGGCGGAACCCCAAACAAATAAATAAAATTTATTAGCAGCCATTAAAATTGTATTAACCAAAGAAAGACTACTTATTATTTTGACAATATTTAATGCGAGGAATGAAATTTTTTCAATAATTTTCTCAATAAAACTCATAAAATAATAAATTTTATGTTAAACAGTTAAACTTGCAGGCCTGGAGTGGTATGATGTTAGTTTTGAGGGAAACCATTAGCTGATAAGGAATTAAATAAACTGCATTATCGTTTTCGAAAAAAGAACTCTAATTAGCGTTGAGAATAGTTAGAAAAACATAACTCGTTATTCTTGAATTAGGTTATTATATTTTGAACTGAAATATTCCACAAGAAATATTGATACTTTTTTACTTGCACTTTAATTAAATAATTCCATTAAAATAACCAAACAATTAACGAAATATTAACGAATTTATTGTTTTGATATAAATGTAATTACAAGCCTTAAAAATCATCACGTCTTCGTAATGATAAAAAGATATTCAGAGTGGTCCATTTTTTTTTTGCATACTGTACAATAAACACTATTAAAAGACATTGATGTGCAGCTTTTCAATTTGTGCATGAAAATATCATACTATCTTTAAAACATGCATTTACAATGCATTTAAAGGATATGCATGTGCTTCTTTTCAGTAATTGTATAAAAATGTTAAAAAAAAATCTCTTACAATTGAACATTCAATGACCATTTTATCAGTATTTGCAAAAAATTCCTGAAAAACACTTTTCTTCATTTTTCAGAGCAGTCATGACATGCTTGGGTGTAGATAATTGTAACAGAAATTTTTTTAACAAAAAATGTACATTCTCAATTGTTGAAATTAAATGTTTTGATTGAGACCTAAATTTATGTTTGTATTGAGATCTTATTTCAGTTATTGTAAAAATATGACAAACGATCTTCAAAAATGGAACATTCGAAAACCATACACTGTTAAAATTTTCCTTCTCAAATTATGGTAAAATAACTGGCAGCTGTCTGCCCATCCGATTAACCGTAAAGTTTACGGTAAAGAGCATTTTTTTTTACTTTATGGTTTTGAAACCATTTACAAGAAGTATGCTTATAAGACCATGAATACAAAACTATACGGTTTTTTTAACCATTTACAACTAGCATTTTTCAAACAAGTAAAAAAAAAAAAGAAAATTATTTAACTAGACATAGGAGCTCGGCTTTTTGTAAGGTAATGGGCATTGGAGAGTGCCGGACACTGGAAATTCTTTATGTGTTGAAGAGAATGGAGGAAATATTGTAGTGTCAACACTAGGATTCGAACTCCAGTTCTGTCAGCCATGAGATTGACAGACAAGCCCGCTCGGCTATGATATGTACGAAGTTGCAAAGAGTAGCTCCATTAGGTGGTTCTAGTTGGTGAGATAAAATTCTGGTTGATTAACCGTATTAGGTGAAAGCAGTTAACAACCAATTTTTCTCAAACTTAACAGTTTGATTACCATTTTATTTATGGTTATTTGACTGTTTTGATTAAATATGGTAAAATAACCATCCACTAAATTGTTATTTAGCCATTTTTTCCGTGAAATTTCTAACAGTGTATAATCAGTATTCGAAAGAAGAAAAAAAAAATTCCGAGAAAAGTTTTTTCTTAATTTTTAGAGCAGTCCTGAACTTAGTTAATTATAACAGAATTTTTTTTAAAGAAATAGTCATTCTCAGTGATTGAAATGACATGATTGTACTAAATTTATGACGCCAAAAAGACACTCTAAAATTAAAAAAAAAAGCTTTCCTTTGATCGAAATAATTTGGATTGTTTTCAGTTTCACATGGCTCTCCAAATGAGAGGCTGGCAACTATAAAAAACCCAACTAGACACATTAATCAAGTTAATTTTGGTATTGATTTTTGGAAACCGAAGACTAAGATGAGAGAATTCCTGTGTGAAACTAAGCAAAAGAAAATAGTATTTTTTTTATTTCTTTGTTTAAAAAAAAACTCAAGTTTTATTATTTTGTTGAAATTTACATGAAGAGGAAAAAGAGATTACTCACTTTATAAATATTTTTTTTTTTTTTTGAAGAAAAAATTGTTTTTTTTATCCTCCCTTACTCGCGTCTAGCTTTTCTCATCTAAATGGGTGTTAATGAATCATTAGTGACGAAAGATAGTGTCGCACTTATTTTTTTTAAAAATCAAACTTTTCTTTTATAAAGGTTAATTCTGATGATAATTAACTATTTAAATAATGGTTTCTTATGAAACCGTAATTAACGCAACGTCACTAATTAATACCCGCAAATGATATTAAGAATGTTGCTTTTAGTTAAATGCATAAAAATTAGAATATAAAAGAAAAAAAAACATAGTTCCGTTGATATAGTTCTTTATTAGAACTGAAAACATTAACTGATTCTTCCGTTTAAATCTTCAATTAATTAAAATTTAAGGAAAGTAATTACCAAGCGAGGAAGGGGGATTTATTCAAACTCTGAAATAGATTAAACTAATGACATTTCTGAGAATGCACATTCACTCATTAAAAATAGAATTATTTATTTCTATAAACTTATAATGTTCATTTGCAATTTACTTTTAAATAATGTTAATCTTTCAAGTTCATTAATTTAATGTCAAATTGTCTGTTCAATGGATGAATAAAAGCAAAATGTTTTAAATGTTAAAAAAAAGTGTTTATAAATAATTCATTCCATAATTTGCTTTTGAATAAACTAAAAAAAATATAAATAAAACTTTAATTGTTTGTATTGATTTCTTATTAGACTAGCTTTTCTTTTTGAGTTCAAATATTATGCATTTTCTACTTTTTGCTTATTTGTTGTGAGCAAAATGAGTACTTGGAAATTTACTTGCCTTTTTTTCTTTTTCTATTTTTACATGTATAGGTTTTTTTTAAATATTTTGATTTTTTTCCCTCAGTTTATTCCGTTAATAGTTTTTGAAAAGTTATTTGGATAAGCATTCGCAAATACATTGTGCATTAAACTAATAATATTTCGGAGAATTTAAGTTGTAATTGTATACTTGTAATGATGAATTAAAATTTAGTTTTTTATAATCTTATCACTTTTAAGTTCTTTTTCATTTGTCAAACTATTTTCTCAATGAATTCTTGTAAATTTGTTGTCATTTTTTTTTCAAATTTATATGAAATTCTTCCGAGAAAAAAAACGAAAATTTTATAACAATTTATTTATTCTTTTTATTCTATACAGTGCATAATAAAGTGAACTTTTGATCTAATGATTAAAATCTATGGTGGCCAGGACAATGGGCTAGGACACAATTTTAATAGTTCGAAGGCCTAACTTTAAATAGGCCACTATTACTGTAAATTAATTATTGTAAATGGAAGCTTAAGTTACGAAACCAGACCCAACATAAATTTTTTTCCCGTGGATTTGGAATCGTAACCTTTTGGTAATTTTGCTCCTAATAGTTTGAGACACTAGAGCAGTCGAAAGTTTGAGACCTAAAATGGTTATTTTACTTTTTGCCTCCAATAGTTTGAGACACTAGAGCAGTCGAAAGTTTGAGACCTAAAATGGTTATTTTACTTTTTGCCCCCAATAGTTTGAGACACTAGAGCAGTCGAAAGTTTGAGACTTAAATTGGTTGTTTTACTTTTTGCTTTTTGCCCCCAATAGTTTGAGACACTAGAGCAGTCGAAAGTTTGAGACCTAAAAAGGTTATTTTACTTTTTGCCCCAATAGTTTGAGACACTAGAGCAGTCGAAAGTTTGAGACCTAAAATGGTTATTTTACTTTTTGCCCCCAATAGTTTGAGACACTAGAGCAGTCGAAAGTTTGAGACTTAAAATGGTTATTTTACTATTTGCTTTTTGCCCCCAATAGTTTGAGACACTAGAGCAGTCGAGAGTTTGAGACTTATAAAGATTATTTTACTTTTTGCTTTCCCCAATCTCGAGAAATCTTATTTTTAAATTTTTATTGCTCAAGAGACTGATACTTTTCAATTTTTGGAATTTTGTCCTTTAAAACTACGTAGAATATTTTTTTTTAAAATTATGATCATGTATACCATTAATAATTAAATAATAAAAAATATTACTTTTCACATAGAATTAGGTTTTGATAAATAAATTTTACAATTGTTCGCCAAAAACCTTTTAATTTGCTTCATTAGTTCCAAAGAAATTCGCATAAAAGTAGAAAATGAACATTAAGGTTCCCAAATTTTCGACCGATCTCTTACCCCAACTATTAAAATTATATTTTCAACATTTAGGCGTGCAAGTATATTAATGAGGACGGAAGAAATAAATCCCATTTGCAAACGTAAGCTAACTTTTAGGACTGCTGATTCCTTTTTGTCATCTATTTTATTTTTTCTCGCCAAATCTCTTTGTTTCATGATAGAGTGAGAAAAATCACATTTAGTCGGAAAAAAAGTCACGTTATTTCGAAGAAAATAGTTATTTCTTGTTTTTGAGTTTGATTGCGTAAATTAAATAATCGTTTGTTATAATATCGTCTGCAATCCATTCGAAATCGTTTACCATTTCATATCGTTTGCAATTATTATTTTTGGTTTAGGTCTCGAAGTATTAAAATTGATTCCTAGTGCACGAAAATCCTTTCCTTGGACCAAATTTTGTGTAGGATTTTACTTTGTTTTGGGTATCGTACAATAGTTCTAAAGAAATCGTCTTAATTGCGTTGCGTAATTTTGTGCTTAGTTGTTACGACCTCACGTAGTTTCATCTGTGCGCAATCAGCACTTTATAATTTGGTTTTAATACTGTACATATTTATACAAAAAGTAAACTAATATTCAATGAATGGTTGTTTAAATTATATTTTTTTATTTCTCTTTTCAGAGGCTTTGGCTTCGTGACCTTTGCTGACCCAAGTAGTGTAGATAAAGTCTTAGCTAGCGGTACTCATGAACTAGATGGTAAAAAGGTAAGTTGGATTATATTTATTTAAAACTACTTTTTCTTTGCAATGAATTGTTAATTTTTTTGCAGCAATGCTAACTTGAAACAGTATTTCTTTAAAAAAAAATTTGTTGACAAAAAAAACAACAACAAAAAACATGGGATATATTAATTGGGTATTTTTTGATAAGTCGCCAAAAAAATGTTGACCTCCTCTAACTATTTTTTGGTAAATGTTTTGTTTTATTTATTTTCAAAAAACGTACAAATTAAATAAAATAAATAAATTAAATTAAATTAAAAATTTTTTAAAAAATAATTGAATTTTTTTGCATCCAGCTAACCGATAATTACCATGAGTTGTAAATAAGGTAATCGATTTGCACTTTATGGACTTCATTTATTTTTTAAAACCACATCAAATTACTAAAGTTTAATTTTTTATTTATTTTTTAAAACAATATCGAATTACTAAAGTTTAATTTTTCATTTATTTTTTACAACAATATCGAATTACTAAAGTTTAATTTTTCATTTAATTTTTAAAACAATGTCGAATTACTAGAGTTTAATTTTTCATTTATTTTTTAAAACAATATCAAATTACTAAAGCTTAATTTCTGTAAACATTTCCCTTGTGATTTTATTATTTTAGAATAAATAAAATGAAATTCAATGTTTTATGTTAAGAATGTAAAACAAATTAAGAGCTTTTGCCGTCATAGATTGTTAAAAACTGAGTACTGAAATTGCAAATAACATTATAAATCTTTTTTTTAATTCAAAATTAAGAATACGATAATTATTAATTTATTATCTATTAAATAATAGCAGTACTTAATCACTTTTATTCTTATGCTATAAAGTAGAGGTCTTTGCCATTTTTCGGTAAAAAAGCTAAAGAAAAAAAATTGCTTTTAATTCCGCAAAGAATTTCGATTTTCTATAAATAGGGATAACTTAATTTACCTCGGAATAATAAGTGCAATACTAATTAATCTTGAAAATTAAAAAGCCAAGCTATTTAAAAAATATTTTTATTTAAAAATATGTATGAAATTCTGCACGCTATGTCTTTTGTCTTCATTAACAAAATTAAATGAAAGCAAAGTTTTAATTTTTATATCGAAAACTAATTTTTTTTTAATTTTAAATTAATGACATTACAGCTCCATAAATCTGGTTAATAAAACCGAAATATACGGTATTTAAACCTTTGATTTGGTAAATTTTCCGTTCATATGTTAACGGTTGAACGGAACTTCTGGTTTTTAAAACTATAGTTCTTATTACGCATATTTAGTAAAAAAAAAAAAAAAAAAAAAAAAAAAAAAAAAAAAAAATACAAAATTGGAAAGGAAATTTAACCCAATAAATAGTTTTTATGCCTTTTTTTTTTTTAAGGTATCTCGATTCTATATATTCTCTAAGGTAAAATCGTTAAATTTCATCATATTGACCTAATTTCATCACATATTAGAAAACCATATTTTATTGTTAATTTTACCAAAATCATGTCCAAATCACTTCGATAAAAGTTACCGAGCTTTTTGATGTTCAGAAAAGCATGGTAAATTTTAACATTTTTTGGTAGTTTAACCATAATTTTTTCTCAATATTATAAAAAATGTATATTGTCTTCTGTATCAATAATATATCAGAATTAATACTTCTTTTTTGCATTAAGGATTAGACACTGAACTCAATCCCTTTTAAAACACGCCATTTGTAGATAAGATCGCTCTATACGTATAATTAAACAACTTTTCCCGTAATTTTCCGATACAAGATCGCGCTTTCCCTAAAAATTTATAATTAAAAATCTCGCCACCTTTTTCCTCAAAGAAGTAGCTGCTTCTATAGCTGAAAGAAATATTATTAAAACGAAAGTTAAATTAAAACTTTTTTCTTCTTCTCTCGTATTTAATTAAAAGAGAAACCCTTTTCATGAATTTTTTCAATCAAATTTAATGCTAGTATCTGTAGTCAGTTGCTTCCTTGCGCTTTTGATCTTAAGTTTGGCGATGAAGATGGATTGTAAAAGAAAAGCTTTTCAATTCATGGGGAAAATTTCTTTGACATTTCGGTGTTGAACTTGACTTTGGTGCTTCAATATTCTTTTACTTCGTGATGAATTTTTGACATTCATATTCACAAATCCTTTTTCTTTTTTTTTTCAGAATTAATGAAATTTTCTTAAATGAATTAAAATAATTACGATGTGCAATTTATATTAATAAAATAATTTTTGTTTTAACTTTGTGGTAAAGAAAAGTAGTTTTGTTTGTTAACAGAAAAGTTCGTTTTAGTAAATCCGTTATTTTCGTTATTTTAATTTTATTTTTCATTTCAAGTTGATTTAGTACTTGTTACTGTTTTAACTTTGATGATTTGTTATTTTTCGAGGAATGCATGAAAAATTTTAAACTTAAACCTCCAAATATTATCTCAGCACTTATAATTCTGAGAAATTTATTTCACGAATAAATTTATTTAAATTTAGCCCATAATTTTTCACAGATTTTTTATTATATATTTCTCACACCGTCCACAGCGCTGACGTAAAATATCCTCAGTGGTAGACGGATCATGAGTTAGAGTTCCCATGCCGTATTTCATTATTTGTATTTATTTCCTTTTGATATTCAAATCCATTAAATATATTTTGTTCGATAGCTTATAAAATATATAAGATGTATATTTTCATTTAGATATTCATAACTTTCAGTTTTTTCGTTTAATATCTAGATTGAAACTCCTTTCGATAAATACTCAGTTATCTTATTCGGATTTTTTCCCGTTAACTAATTTAATGTGTCAGTAAAATATTTCCTGACATAGCGCAAATATCCCGTAAAAAAAAAAATTTAAAAAATAACCATTTTTTGACATTGTTTCCTTATTTCTAGTTTTAAGGCTTTATAGTTGAATATAAAAAGACAAAGAACTATTTTAATATTTCTTTTAGCTTTATGAATGTTTGAAGCAAAATAACTAGAGCCTTAAATATTAAAACGATGCCTCAGGGGATGGAGCGTTCGCCTTCCAATTAGGCTCGTATCCCAGCGATGGCTGGTCGATACGAATCCGCATCCAGCTTGTACCGACCACAGTGCTGACGTGAAATATCCTCAGTGGTAGACGGATCATGGGTTAGATTCCCTTTGCAGTCAGTCTAACCATGGGAGGTTCTCGTGGTCTTCCTCACCATGTAATGCGGGGTGTTTCATCAAAAAATTTTCACAACGGCTAATTTCTCCTAATTCTTGATTCAGTATTTCCTTTGTTTTCTGAATTCGGTTCAAAATTTAAAAGCTACGGAGTTGAACATTGGTAGTTGTAACATTGGTAGTATTGGTAATTAATTTAATTGTTTTATATTTTGCCTGTATATTATCGGTAATGTCAGGGATTTAACCTAGCTGGTGCAAGAAACTTCAAAAGTGGAAAAAAATATATGCTGACTTAGTAAACTAAAAAATTACATTATTGATGCATATGCCTTGATACGAAATTTACATGAAGTACTTACATTGCTATCATATTTTATATTATTTAGATCATGTACTGAGAAAACAAGTATGATCAAAACTACCAGAATACGGAAAAGTTTACCATGTTGCGGGCTCTATGGCAACACCAAAAAGCTTATTAATTATTACCGAAGCGATTTCGTAATGATTTTAGTAATATTAATCATAAATTATGATTTTATAATATGTGATAAAATTTGGTATAAATGATAAAATTGGGTCATTTTATCATGATACCTTGGAGCAGCGTTTCCCAAAGTGTGGTACGCTTACCCCAAAGGGTACGGTAAAAGTTTAGCGGGGATCCGCGTTCTTATGCGAAATATCTTGCAACAAAGGAAAACTTCAAAAAATTTTATTTAAAAACAAAGCTAGCCATGAAAATTTACGATTACGTATTTTTCTATTGGGTATTTTTTGCAGAGTTAACAATTAGTGGTGTTAACAGCCGGTTGTGATTTTTAAGTGCAATTTTTTTATAGCGAAAAATACATAAATTTTTTTATTAGTGGTACACAGCGTTACGAAAAATTTAGAAAGGGTACACAAAAATCGTAAGTTTGAGAAACACTGCCTTGGAGCATGGTATGAAAACTATTTATTCAGTTAACTTCGCTTATCAGTTTTGTATTTTTCACTAAAGGCGTGTTAATAGGAAGTACAATTTTGAAAACCAGAATTTCTGGTAAACCGTCACCATATATGGACGGGAAAATTACCAAATAAATGGTTTAAATATCGTATATTTTGGTTTTATTACTAAAAATATGTTGTTGTTTTTTTGAACCAGAAATGTCATTATAACCATATATTACGGTAATTTTACCAGAATTTATTTTTTCTCCGTGAATTACTGTCATACTAATATGAAGTTGATTTAGTTACATTCCACATTCCATTTTTTATACAGTACTTTGTTACTTCTTGTTTTGTATTATAGTTTTTATTTATAAACTTAACTCATAAATTTAATGTACTCCTAAAATATTTCGCAAAACTATTTCTTAATTTAAAAAGTAACAACTCCTCAAAAATTAAATAGCATTTTAATTATTCAGAAATCATTTCTATACTTTACTGAAAAGGTATTAAATATGAAATCGAATATCTTTTGCGGAATAATATTATCGACAATAATGTTTGAAAAGGTAAACAATCTTTAACTATATTTGTTAGTCAAATGTTTATTCGAAATAAATTCCATTTGATTAATTCAATTCACTTTAGCATGTGTGTAAAATTCGAAAATTTATTCTAAGAGGTAAAAGCTTTCTGCATGCTATTCTCTCAAATTAATGAGAACCGCAGGAAAAATCGATTGCGAGATGCTAGTAAAATGTTTTGAAATCTTAACAGAGCTATCGATTAGTCTCCAGCCCCCGCTAACTATTACCATCAATGGTGCTGTTAGGAATATTTAGTTGTAGATTTAAAAAAAAACTTACTAGTATACTTGCCATTAATTAACGTAATATCTGATTAAGGTAGTTAAAATAAATGGTTTTTGTTAAGAGGTAATAGTAATGACATGCCTTAGTTGGTGATAACACTTGGCAGTTTACTCAATTGTTTATGGTAAACATTAGAAATCTAATAAAGCAAGGTGATAAAGCATCTTAATTATATCCTGTTATTCAGTTAAATACATAAATATATCGAGTGTTTAGCAAATTTTTTGAAGTGCTATTTTAGTGTAGTTACTTTATTACAGCATGTTGTGGGGTTATTGGTTTATAAATAACATAAATTATTATAATGGTTTTTTTAGTGCAATTTACAAGTTAAGATTAAATTACTATATTCTGATGTTTGTTTATATTTACTAACATGGCTTAGTTTATGAATATAAAGATACAAATACCTAATTACGTTTTAAAATTTAGTTGCTATGGAACAATTTTCAGGATTTAATAAATATTTTTGCCAATTGAACGTTTTCGCCTCACAAAACATAACATATTAGCTTTTAGATCTTTTTTCAAGCTGAAGTATTTTTGTACACTGAGAGAAAAAGTTTGGTCAAAACTACGAGAATATGGACACATTTACTGTGTTTCTGGCCCTATGGGAACACCTAGTAATATGGGAACACCCGTAATGTTTACCTATGGGAACACCTGTAATTTTTACCTAAGCACTTTGGTAGTTATTTTTGTAAGATTAACAATGAAATATGGTTTTCTAATATATGATAAAATTTGGTAAATATGGTAAAATTTGGTAAAATTTGATAACTAAAGTAAAATTTGGTACTTTTTATCATGATACCTTAGAGCGAGGCATAAAAACCATACATTTGGTTAAATTTACATTTCAGTTTTGTATTTTTTATTAAATGTGTGGTAATAAGAACTAAAATTTTAAAAATCAGAATTTTCAGAAAACCGTTACCATGTGAACAGAAAAATTACTAAATGAATGGTTTAAATAGCATATATTTTGCTTTTAATAACCCGTGCTATATTTTTTTTTACTAGAAATGCCATACAGTAAGGTGATTTTACCAGAATTTTTTTACTAGAAATGCCATACAGTAAGGTGATTTTACCAGAATTTTTTTTTCTGTTTATTGATCATTCTATACATTCAAATGGCCATCCGACAATAAAAGGATGATATTTCTTTCTTAGTTTCTATCAAGGTGCATAGCTTTTTTAAAAAGTGCTTAAAGGTGCTTATTTTTGATTTACGTATTTTAAAAGCCTTTAAAACAGTTATTTTTTGTAAAAAGTGCTTCATTTTCTATCTTTTAATAAAAAATATTTTTCCTTGCCGTGTCGAGTGTCGTTTTAAATTATTAAAAATTCATGATTTTTCACAATTTTCTCTCCAGTATTTATAAGAAACTAGTTATTTTATCATGATTATGTAAAGTTTTTGAATTTAATTAATTTTATGTTTATAAATTGCGAACTTTAAACGAAAGAAAAAGAATTATTGCTGCACAGATCCTAATAATAAATTTCTTATGAAGTAATTAAAAATATCTTTAGTGCTTAAAAAGTACTTAAAAGGTGCTTATTTTTTGTTGAAAAATATGACTACGCACCATGTCTATAATGGAAACTAGGGCACATCTTTAAAACTTTTTTTAAAGTGCATAGATTGTCTGTTGCAGCGGAAAAAGTTTTGCCAACCTGGCAAAATATTAGTTGATATTTATACTTAATGTTTCATAACTAGAAAAGGCTTTAACTCAATAAGAGAAATAAATATAAATTTATTTATTCTATGTAAATGATTAATTTTATATTTTTGCGCTAAGTACTTAGCAAAAATCTATCCGCTTCATATAAATAAAATAGTCTCTTAACTACGGAAACACATTGTTCGCATAAATGCTGTATTGTCTTATTCTTATTATATCCTTCAACAGCAAAGACGATGCATGCATAAACAAGAAGTAAAAGTTCTGATAAATTTCTTGATTATTTACTATTTATCAGTGATAAGATACGTACCTGATAACGAACAATGATAGTCCACAACTTTCATAACTCTGATAACTTCTTGTGAGTCATTTATTCAACGTTGATAAATATACCTTTGACCTGAAATTTACCTTCAGAACTTATCACGAAAGATGGAAAATAATTCATTGAAATTTATTTAAATCTTTAATAAATCAGATGTGTTATGAAAGTTTTAAAAAACCTTATTTGTTAAAATCCTTTAAAAATATGTTAGTAAGAGAACTATAATAACATAAATGTTCGATTTAAATTTTTGTTTTACCTAAAAATTTTTAGTAAAAATTTTTATGATGGGGTTTTATTTTATTTAATACGTTAAAATATCTTGAAATTACATATCATTTATGTCTTTGATTTATTGATTTTTGAAGCAAAAATCAACAAAATGGCAAATTTTGTTCTTTTTAAGCTATTTAAGATGACGCGCGTATGGATAATATTTTTACTAAAAACAATTTGTTGTTTTCTTTTATTTCTCTATTTAATAGAGAAATAATAATTTCGATTAAAAATAGCGATATTGAAAAAAAAGTGTGATTTTTTGCCAATCCTCACTAACTATGAAACGTTTTCACATAGTATCACTGTCAAAAAACTCAAAAATACTTAAATGATACACGGAGAAAAAAAATCTGGTTAAATTACCGTTCTGTACGGTAAAACATTAATACTAAAAGGAACCATACTTCTGGTATTAAAAACCAAAATGTCCAGTTTTTTAATTAGTCATTACGTAATTTTTCTCTTCACATTATAGGCTTACCAGAAATTCTGGTTTTCAAAATTTTAGCCCTTATTGCTACACATTTAGTAAAAATACGAAACTAAAAAGTAAAATCAACAGAACAAATGGTCATTATGACATACTCCTAAGTATTATTTTTCGTGATAAAATTACCGAACTTTACCACATTTATCTAATTTTATCACATATTTAAAACACAATATTTTATTGTTAATTTTGCCGAAATCATTACCGAAGCGCTTCGGTAAGAATTGCTGAAATTTTTGGTGTTCTCATAGAGCGAGAAACACGGTAAATTTTACCATATTCTGCTGATTCTGATCATACTTTTTTTTCCCCTCAGTTAACCTAAATAGCTAATAGTACTGATATAGTTTATAGGATATTGCTCGATAATATAAGCTAGTATATTACCACTTGAACTTTACACTTTTGTAAACTGTTTCCACAACAACAAAAACTTGCAAAAATAAAGACCGTATGATCAGTTATGCAAATAAATGGATTCAATGACAAAGCGTGGGACGTCCCGTCGGTTTAGAAACAACTAGTTACGTCAGTTTTTTTCTTCTTTACACCATCAAGAGTCTGCAAATGGTTATTAACAGGTGTTGTCACAGGTTATTCCGTTTTACTTGATATTTCCGGTAAAAAAGTAAAAAAAGAAAGTTTACCAAGACGAATGAGTTGGTGGCGTTCTTCTGCAATTCTTCACACGTATTTAATTTGTTGACGAGGAATAATTTACTTTTACATTTGAAAGCATTTTTTTTGTTGAAATTTTGTATAGACGAAGAGAGATATATGTTTCATCATCCCACTTTAGACTTAATCTTTCATTAAATAACTTCTAAAATAAGGAATGAATCATGTAGAATGTTTTAACTTTTAGGTTATTAAAAAAATATTATGAATTATTCTCGTTTTGCTGAAAATGTCGATAATAATTAGTTTTATTCGTTGTATAAACAAATTGGTTATATTAGTTATAGTTTATTGTTGTTTAAGTAATGTTTTAATAATTCCTAAAGAATTCTCTGAATATAAGGTTAGTTTATATGAATTTATAAATTATTAGCGAGTTGTTTTAAATATTGGTAAAGATAAGTTGTATTTTTAAACATTAAAAATTAAAATTACGAGAAGTTGGACTGTATTACTCTTTCTGTTTTACACTTGATCGTTTTCAGTTATTAATTACTTAAAATATTTTATTTAATATTTTTGTCGTAACTGTGCTTTGTTTATCATTTTTCATCGTTTGGAGAAAAAGAATTCTTTCAGATTATTAAAATATTTATAATTGGGTATAATATGAAAAAAACACAACTACTTCGATTTAGTAGGAACAACATATGACGCAATGCTAAACGAATGGAATTTAGTTGTTGTTTATTTAGTTATTGTTATTAGTAGTTGTTGTTATTTGTTTTAGTTCTTGTTGTTTATTTAGTTGTATTTAGTTTCAATAACTTTTCTTTATAATGCAATAAAATCTGGCGAGCAGCTATTTAAACGATCGAACACTTCGTTTGTTTATTTGTGGCTTGAAGTTAGGCTCGCAGAAAATGCCGTTCATGGGTTAAATTTAGTAGGAACAACACAACCTGTGACGTAGGATATATTATACCCAATTATAAGTTATTATTATTTTTTGAAACTTTAAAATTGAAATTATGAATGAATATGAATATTTACGATTCTTGTTTTATACTTAATTAATTTAATAAGTTTTCTACTCCATAACAATATGAAATAGTTTTTTCTTTTGAAAAAAAAAACCTTTTATCGTTTGGCAATGGTTTAAAAATTTTTTTCTTCCAATCTTTAAATCGTTTGGCAGCGTTTTAAATGGAAGTATTTTACTAAGTACGATGGAGAATAAGGCAGAATTATGTACGATAAATAATTCAAGTGATACCGGGATTTATAATAACATAAAAGGTAAGATTATAATATTTGAAATATTTTGACCCGTATATTAACTTAATTCTCAAACAAAAATATTGCATTAATTGCTTTGAGAAGTAGACAATTTTCAGATTGCAAACTTCTTATTTTTATTAGTTCTGTAATCGTGTAGAATAATTGTATTAGATTTTAGTTATTTTGCAGTTTCGGAGATTTAAGATTTTATATATATATATCCTAAAAAATAATCATTTTAATAATTTTATTCGTATTTAATAATATTAAATTCATATTTTATATAATATAAATTCATAATTTTATTCGTATTTAAGAATTCGTATTTAATAATATAAAATTCAAACGATATCTGTTTTTAAATACGTTTCTTTGCGTATTTACCGTGATATGTAAGCGCATATTACATGAAGATATTTTTCATAAATTGCTTTGAAAAGCGGCTGATTCTTTGATTACAAAATGGAGCTTTAATCAAATATAAAACATGCATTAAAGGCCAACTAATATCCCTTAACAACGGGGAAAAATACTTTTCTGCACATGTGGCTATATGCTTAATGAGGAGAAAAACTTGGAATGCGAATCAACAAATGAAATTATTCTAGAATCAGTTACTTATTTTTAAATGAATTTTGAAGATAATGATGTGGAATGAAAGATTCCACGATTTTGAATTCAATTTTTGATGTTTGTTTCTTAAGAAAATGAAATAAAAGTATTTCCTTGTTTGTTGTAATTGGCGAAAAAAGTCAGTGAATTAAGTTATAGATTTTGTTTCTATAATTTGAATTTCGTTGGAAATGAGGATTTTGATATCAATTATTAAGGTACATTATAGCTTTAATATTTGCGGCAAATAAGATTTTGTTATATGTTTATATAATGTGTTTGCTAGCTTTTGTTTGGTTCAATTATTTTTAATAAGTATTTGTCTGAAGAAATTGGTTTTTCTTTAATGTAATAAACCTCATGTTTTCAAGTATTCATAGCTTTATTTTTTAAATCTAAAAAATAATTAATTTACTCGCAAAATAATTGGAAAATGATATTTTTGTTCACATATATACTACTTTTAATACACGTTAATTTATATTATAAATAAATTTATACATCTTAATTTATTAATAGGCATATTTTATGTTATTTGAGTATTTTCTTTTTAGGTATTTAATTCCGTTTGAATATTTTCCTGTTTGATTTTTAAATGAGTTATTTGCTCATTTTTGGTTGAATCTAATTAGTTGTCGAAATTCATTATTTTTACTTAATTTTATAGCTATTAAACTTTTTTCATTGCTGTTTTCTATTATACGTTAGGTGTTTTAAGTGTTAGGTATCCTATAATTGTTAATTTTTTCGATATGTTTTCACATTTATTAATTGCGCTTTTTCTTGTCAGACATTTGAAACCGTAATTTGTATAAATCCCATGAATTTTTCAAATTCATTGTTTGGATTTATTTCCTTTTGGTATTCAAACCCATTAAATGTATTTTGTCCGATAGCATATAAAATATATTAGATGTATATTTTCATGTTAGATATACTTTCAGTTGTTCATTTAACCTTTTTATATTTAAATTGTGAAATCCTTTCGATAAATACTCAGTTATCTTTATTCTTTTTTTCCCGTTAGCTATTTTAATGTGTCAAAAAAATATTTCCTGCCTTAGCGCAAATATCCTGTAATAAAAAAAAATTAAAAAATAACCCATTTTTGACATCGTTTTCTTATTTCTAATTTTAAGGCTTTATGGTTGAAAAAAGACAGAGATCGATTTTAATATTTCTTTTCACTTTGTGAAAGTTTGAAGAAAAAGAACTAGAGTCTTAAATATTAAAACGTATCTCAGGAGATAGAGCATTCTCCTTCCAATGAGGTAAATCGGGTTCGAATCCCAGTGATGGCTGGTTGATACGAATTCGCATCCAGCTTGCACTGACCACAGTACTGACGTGAAATATCCTCCGAGGTAGACGGATCGTGGATTAGAGTCCCATTGCCGTCAGGCTAACCATGCGAGGTTATCGTGGTCTTCCTCTCCATATAACGCAAATGCGGGCTAGTTCCATCTAGAAGTCCTCTCCGAAGGCAAGTTTCTCCCAAAAATTGATCCAGGAATTCCCTTGTCTTCTGGATTGGGTTCAAAATTACAAGGCTATGGAATTGAACATTAGTAGTCGTAAACCCAAATATTGGGTCGGTTCTTCAGCGGCGGTTATAAAATATAAAATAAAACGTAGGCAGATAGTACAATTATTTCTTCTACAGGCTTTATCATGTTATAATTAATGAAGTGAATATCAAAGAGAATTGACGTTTCTTAAAATCTACAACACAATACTTCATTAATGATAGAAAATTAATAATTTCTATCTATAACTATAAATCTGTCAATAAGCTGAGTATTCTGATTTATTGTGTAAGTTATGAGGCGGCTATTAAGTAAATTCCATTCCAACACTGCCGTTATTGTTTTTAGGATTTCACATTTATCGTTTTCGCTCTTTTATTATTGATTTACGTTTTGAAATTTGATTTTTCTCTTATCATTCAATTAATAATATATTTTATTACATATTGAGCCAAACTGTTTTTAAATGTATAAGTACATAATTTAATTTGTAAAACAAATAATTTATTATATTCTCGATTAGGATATTCATTCAAATAAATTGTATTTGAAGTAGTTTTGGGTAATTTGAATTAATTTGATTTTTTTTA
The DNA here is from genome assembly GCF_043381705.1 of Parasteatoda tepidariorum. Lineage (NCBI taxonomy): Eukaryota > Metazoa > Arthropoda > Arachnida > Araneae > Theridiidae > Parasteatoda > Parasteatoda tepidariorum. The sequence continues at coordinate 34,179,701 of NC_092209.1, read as the reverse complement.
AAAAAAACTTTAAAATAAATGTTTCATAAACTAAAGAATTATCAGTAATGCGCCAGATTAATCCATGTGTATGCATCAATTTTTCTATGCCTAGCTTTTCCTTAAATAATTCTGATTCATATTTTTCCCTAAACACTATCAATCAAACTATAAATGCCTAATAACTTGATGTTTATATTTTATTTATACGTGTATGATTTCCTAGTACTTTTTTAATGTCAAATACCCTACGTTTTAGTTTCATTTTTCTTACAAATTTGCGGTGGTTATTTGTGTAAAAAGTTTTTAAGCATTTAACTACATGGTGAAAAATATTCTGGTAAAATTTCAGTACTGGCTTTTCGGTCTAAGAATAAAACCAAAATATACGGTATTTAAGCCAATCATTTGGTAATTTTTCTGATCATATGATAACGGTTTATCGGATTTAATAACGCTTAATGGTTATTACATTTTCCAAATTTTAACACATATTATCGAACAATAATTTATTCTTAATTTTACTAAACTCATCACCAAAGCCCAACGGTAAAAATTACTGTAGTAAAAATTACCCTTAGAGTTAGAAACACGTTAAATTTACCATATTCCAATAATTTTGACCATACTGTTTTTCTCAGTGATTATACTATAAATAGCTTTAATATCTTTTACAAATTTGTGAAAGTATTTGAGCATAAAACTAATTAAACCATAAAACTATTAATACTAATCATAGTTTTAATTTTTATTACAAAATCATGAGGATATTTTGGGTATAAAACTTACTTAACATTAAAACTATTGCATACGAATAATGTTTTCAATTTTTATTACAAATTATTGGTGATTATTTGGTGAGAAATATCTAGTTAAACATTAAAATTATATATCCTAACAATAGTTTTAATTTTTTTGCTATAAATATCTATAAGAGTTTTTCTTTAAATTTTCGACGAATATCTATTTGCAGTATGTCTGGTTGTTTTTATTATCTTTATATGAAACCTAATTCTTAATCCTCACAGTTTTGAAAGCATTGAGGCCATGACTAGTTGCTAAATTCTCAATTTGATGAAAAATTACAAATAATAGTAATTTTAAAATGTTCACTGGGGGTATTATTGCCTTCTATGTACATAAATACCATTTTTCTGTAAAATATATATATATATATATATATATATACAGGGTGATTCTAAAAAGATGGGCGAAATTTCAGAAAGAATGCATGGTCGAAAACAAAACGCAAAGGTGCTGGCCCATTTGGAAAGTTGTTTGATGATGCAAACGTGAAAGCTCCATTCCTGTTGCGAATTACTGCGCTGCGTTACTTTTCGCCAAGCTTTCGGCCGCTGCAGGGAAAGTTCGTGATATGCCTGGTGTGTTTCAGAATGTTCGCCTATCTTTTCTTCGCCGTTGTACTACGTGCATAGCCGCTGCCGGCCACTGTTTTAAAGACTTATTGTAATCACATGCCATTAAATTTGCTTTTATAACTTAACTTCATCGTTCTTTGTGTGTTTTTGCCTCATATAAGAACATACACTTTGACGCCCTCTAGCGGTTTTGCGTTTTATTTTCGACCATGCATTCTTTGATAAAAATTGTTTGCTTGGGTNTTTATATATATATTTATATATATATATATATATATAAATTAAATAAAAACTTCATATATTTTAATAAATATTGCAACAACATTACTAATTGCCGTTTTATTTTTAACCTTTACAGAAATTTTACGTGTAAAAATGTTAGATTATTGTAAATATTATACACATTATTGTAAGTATTGTATTACAAATTCTACAGTAATCTTACAATTATTTTAAATTAAAAAATAGTGATGGGATTATTTTTAAAAAAAATCTAACCCTAAAAAACCTAGGAAAGAAAATAACGACTACTAGTATCAGTATCAATGTTGTATGTGTACTTTTTCACAGACGCCAAAAAGGAAACATTTTCCGATATCCGACTCTCTGAGAGAAACCGTATCGATTGGCAAGTCATCGATTAGCAATTTTGGCGAACTATTTTTGAAATCTAGCTTCTCACAGTTAACTGTGTCGTCCTTAACTTTTTTTCCTTCCGTTAACTTTCTTTTAACTCTCTTTCTCCTTCGATTTAATTATTACCTAAGTACAAAAGATTGTTGTATTTATTTATTCTCTGATCATATTTTCTTTAAAAAAAATCAATAAATAAATAAAAAATAACGGAAGAAATTTTATTATTTTATCTAACGGAATAACGATGGTATGAGTTAGAGCATGTAGGAGATTTTATATTTTTTAAACAAATAACTCGTTTATTTATAATTTTTTTTCTTCATTTCAACAATTTGTCATCAGGAGATAAAATTATTTTACGAATCATACGAACTAGATAGCAATCTACACTGCAGAAAATTCCTGTTCAAATTACGGTATAAACTACCAGTACTTTTGGTGCAGTTTTTCAAGTGTTCTTAAATTTTTACAAGAATTAATTAAACTATACTGTTAGAAATTTCACGGAAAAAATTATTAAACAACAAATTCTAAAATTGTTATTTTATCTGAAAAATAAGCCAAAAATAAGATGGTTTTCAAATCGTTAACTTTCTAAACTATCATAACCAAGTAACACGGCTAAACTACCATAATTTTTGCATCAGCTAGGCTCACCTAATGAAGCCAATTAGTTCCTGCAGCCGTGAGAGCTAATCTGTCATTCTCATGCCTGTCAAAACAGAGGTTTGACCACAATATATTGACACCACAATATTTTCTCCATTCCTGTCATTAGATGAAGAGTTTCCAGTGTCCCACGCGCTCCCCAATTGGTGACTATAGACTATTTGAATACGATTCTCGCATTCAAGCGTAGATGTCAGCACCATAAAGCTGTTTAACTCAAAAAAGACTAGTATTTCCCTTCTCTTACGATAGGTGAATCCCATGATCGACCTCACTCTCAATCTCATGATTGACACAACGGGGATTCGAGTCCCAGCAACAATATTTCATTCACTCCCTTCAACACATGACGAGCTTCTAGTGTCCTGCACTCCCCTCTTTGTGACCCTCGGTTGATAGAATATGATATTCTCATTCACTCATAGTTGGTAGCATTATAAAGCTACTATACTACCTCCGATGTCTAGTTAAATTTCTTGTTTACGGTTTTGAAACCATGCTGCAAAGTCTTGGATTTCTATTCTCTTAACGATACGAGAAACAACCAGATAACTAATTAAATCACATTCCACGGTTCATTTGATAAAACACTATTCAACCTCAACCGAACTCTAATGCCCATTATCTAACGAAAAGCCTAGCTCCAATCTCAAGTTAAATTATTATTTTTTTTTACGGTTTTGAAACCATGCTAGTTGTAAATGGTTAAAAAACCGTATAGTTTCGTATTCATGATTTTCTAACCATACTAGTTGTAAACGGTTTCAAAATCATAAAGGTAAAGAAAATGCTCTTTACCGTAATTTAAGAATGGAAATTCTAACAGTGTGGTTATTTTCTCCCACAGTCATATTTTCATTACAAACCATAGACAAACGTATGATTTTGTAACCGATCTCTTTTGTAACCGAACCTAAATATAGAATTAAAACTGTTCAAAAATCATATAATACCTACAACCTTAAAGTAATAATTTGTTTGAGTAGGGACAACATACTATCTTCCAAAAATTTATAACTATAGTTTCTCATAATTTGAAAAGAAAATCCGGCATTGATCGGTCCTGCTGTTTGGATATTGAAGTCCGGTCATTGGGTGTATAACAATCATCAGTTACCCTGCTTGTGGGAAAGGAAACATGAGAACTATTTCATGTTTTTTTTTCTCCCTTTAGTCTTCCTAGACTATTTTTTCAGTGTTTTCATCATATGTTGTTTACCTTTGCAACCAGGTATTGTTAAGATAACAATCTACTCTCTGTTTTGTTTTCTTTGCTCCAGAGCGTCTATGTTAAAAGGAAGTTTCTCTCACCATCGATAGTTTGCACTTATTTTAACAACAAACATTTGCACTCTCTTAAAAGTCTTAAGCTTTTAATACAATAATTCTGCGAAAATGCATTGTTTTAATCTGAAGTTTCTCTCACCATCATAGTTTGTACTTATTTTAACAACAAAAAATTTTCACTCTTTTTTTTTTGCACTTTCTTTTTCAACAAAATTTAGCTTTTAATACAATAATTCTGGGAAAATACATTGTTTTAATCTGAAGTCTCACTCGCCATCGATAGTTTGCACTTATTTTAACAACAAACACTTGCACTCTCTTAAAAGTCTTAGCTTTTAATACAATAATTCTGCGAAAATGAATTGTTTTAATCTGAAGTTTCTCTCACCATCATAGTTTGCACTTATTTTAACAACAAAAAATTTTCACTCTTTTTTTTTTTGCACTTTCTTTTTCAACAAAATTTAGCTTTTAATACAATAATTCTGGGAAAATACATTGTTTTAATCTGAAGTCTCACTCGCCATCGATAGTTTGCACTTATTTTAACAACAAAATTTTGCACTCTCTTAAAAGTCTTAGCTTTTAATACAATAATTCTGCGAAAATACATTGTTTTAATCTGAAAGGAAATTAAATAGCAACTATCTAGTTTTTTTTGCGTATTTTTTTCATCTTATTATTTTTCTTTTTAATTTAAGATTTGGGACTAGGAATTTTATTTCATATCATTACCGGCGTTGAATTGCAGAACCAGCTATCAATATTCAACTTTGTAGGGATCAGTAAGATATCCTCTGTGGTAGATAGATAATCCTCTTGCGATCGGGCTAATCAATGAAATGTTTCATGGTTTACCTCTCCATGTAGCTCAAATCCTAGTTAGTTAATTCAAAAAGTCCTCCACGAAGGCTAGTCTGTCCCAGTGTTTGATGCAGGAGTTCCTTTGTCTTTGGTTGGGTTCAAAATTACAAGGTTGCGAAGTAAAACATTGAGAATCGTGAACTCAGAATTGGGTTCAAAATTACAAGGTTACGGAGTAAAACATTGGGAGTCGTGAATTCAGATTTGGGTTCGCTATTCTATACCAGTTATAAAATGAATTGGAACTCCTGGATGAGGCATTGGATCAAAGCATTTGTATAGGACTCTTTGACAAAACTAACCACTGTTTGCTTTATATGACGAAAAAAAACCACAAAAACTTTTGGCGGTCAGCTCAACGACATTTTAAGTCAGCACTTAGTTAGTACAAGTTAGTGGAAGCTAAACACAAATGGGCGAGCCATCGCTATGATTCGAACCTAGGTCATATCATTGGTAAGCGAGCGTTCAATCTATTGAGCCATCACGGCTCTTAGATTAGGAATGGTAAAATTCGTTGTTCGCTGAAACTAAAAAATCTTATAATTTCAAATCTACCTAATTATTTAGAAATAATATTCCAAATTTCAGTTGTTATTGTGTTTAACTTCCTTTCGAAATAAATATTTCTTTCTAAGCATCAAATATTAACCTTACTGTCGACCTTACCGTGTTAGATTTTATTTCCCATCCAACGCTAATTAGGGATAATTCCAATCAAAAATATTTCAGCGAAATTAGTAGAAGTTTGTCCCACTGCTTGATTCAGAGGATCCCTTGTCTGCTCGGTTGTTTTTAAAGTAACAAAGGTACGGAATTGGACATATCCACAGAACCATCATGCTTTGGCTGTTCAACTTCGGTAATAAATAAAGTACTTCAAATTCTAATTTATTTGAAATTATCATTAATTGTAAGGACTATTATGACTTAAAATTTTATTTCATGTATATTTTTACAACGAAACAAATATAAGCCACTAAGTCTTTTACATTTATAGCAATTTAATTAAATCCTTCATGATATAATCATTTAAAAAAGTTTTTTCGTTTTTAAGATATTTGCATTAAGACCGGGGGTTATTTGTTTCTGTATTAAAACGATTTGCATTTTAAAAAATCGCTAATTACTTTTTAAACTATGTGTAAATACGTTCAGTGATTTCAAATTTGTTCATAAAATCTTGTAGCAAAGTAACTTCCGATTATTATATGCTCTCTTAAATTTGAACGCAAATGTTTAGCTGTATATTAAAAGGGTTTTGTAGACATTTATTTATCATTACAGATTTGATCGTATGGTAATAAATATAACTCACCCTAACATTTCTTGAAGAGTTGGATTAAATTATACGATTCTGATTTACCAATATTGTTAATCAACTTTAACTTGACTTGTCCGTTCTACAAAAGCTATATCTAAAACATTATGTCAACATTTTATTTTAAAGTTAGTTGTTAGTTTTCAAAATAATCTTCAAAAAAGAAAAAGAAAAAAAAGAGACTTAGATTTTTTTCTCTCCAAGTATTTTCCGTATTTCCAAGCATTTCAACTCAAGATGACGTAGTTATTTTACTATTTTAAGTCTTAGAACTTAAGATGACTTATTTATTTTGCACGAGTTTGTTACAAATTAAAAACAAAAAAAATTGCATTAATTATAAATAATTTGAATCTAATTTCATCTTGGTATATAATTAATTATAACTGCCACATTAAAAATAGTATTCTTCAGATACAGGTTTTAATTTTACAAATAACTATACTTTTTGCAATCATTTGTAAATGTTGACTTTCCTTCAAATATATTGCTGATGTACAAGTGACTAATTTTTTGCTACTAAGTATCGTAAGAATTTCTTTGAGATGGGAGTTTCAAATCTTATATCAGTAATTTTTTCTTTCCTTTCTAGATCGACCCCAAAGTTGCCTTTCCAAAACGGGCACACCCAAAGGTAAGCGTACTGTTATGTTTTTTTTCTTCTATTTAACTTATTCTATGCATTGTTACTTATTAACTTATTCTCTTACTTTGACATTATTACAATTTGCTCAGTGACATGATTTCAATGATTTGCTGTAACAATTTAATAATCTAAGCTTATCTATTTTCATACTTACTTTAATAAATACAATCTGAATGTTAAAAAGTTTGATTTAATTTTTGAAAAGGTTTTAGTTATTAAAAAAAGCTTATTTAGTTATTTAAATTGTTTTGTTAAATTATGACACCGAAGTTAAAATCTATTCAAATTACTTAATTTGAATGTGCGTAGAACTTTAAGACTATTCCAATCTAAGTAAATAAATGATTTGTCTGACTTTTGAAAGGATAGTTATTTAAACAAAGGCAATAATTCTTTAAATTCATTTGCAAAATTATGATACACATGTTACAATTGATTAAAATTTCACAATTTAAAAGTGCACAGTTTCGTTCTATCCAATCTGAATAAAAAAATTTTACTTTTGAGAGGTTTATAGTTGTTTTAATAAAGCCCAAATTCACTTCACTTTATTTACCAGAAGAATAATTTTATTTGTTAGATATTAAATTTGTGAATGGTGTTGAAACTTTAAAAATTATTTATTAATGGTAGTGTGTAAGTGGGTTATGATTTGGAATCCAAATCTTCAAATCAACCTCATTTTTCATATTTTTTTCTTCGATTGACATTGTTTATTCAAAATAACATATAACATATCTATAAACTATTTATGTTATTAAATGCTGTTCTTCAAAGCTTTTTTGCATAGAGAAATAAAAAAAGTCTTTGCTTAAGTATATTAGACTGGAAGCAAGGGTTTAATTCTAAATTATATTGATTTTCTTGCTGAAAACAAGTTGTATATGTTTAAAAATGGACTTACAGCTTAATACTAAAAAGAACGTTTTTTTTTTTTAAAAAAATGGATAGGTAATTCCACATAAAAAATTCATTTAAATTAAAGAATATTTTTTAATGTTTACTTACGTTTATAAGCTCATATTATGCAGTTTTGGTTTAACTTTCATAATAATAAAAATTATTTCACAAACGTTTCTTAAAAAAAATAATAAAAATAAAAAACTATGGCCAATATCAATGTAGCGTAGAAATGTGTGTAAAAATATTAATGTAGCGTGTGAATGTTGCTCGCCTTCCTGGAGTCACGTATTGCTGAATGATTCAATATACAAAAGTCTATGAATAATAAAAAAACATATTTAATGATAATTAAATTTAATAATGTCAACAATACAAACTAATAATATTGATGGCTTAGTATTTGGCAAGCCTCACTATAATCCTTCATTCCAATCTGTTGAATGACACCCATGTGATACGCACTCATAGTTATTGTTCATGAATACAGCGCCCTGTGTTTGTCAGGTAGAAATTCGTAACATCACGTTTTGAGGTGCCCATCGGCTAACAACAAATTCATAAACAAATACAGCGCCGTCTGTTGGTCAGGCATGACATCATGTACTTAGGTGCTCATCAACGAACGAGCTCATAAACGAATGCAGCGCCGTCTCTTGGTCAGGCAGAAATTCGTAACGTCATGTTTTGAGGTGCTCATCCGCTAACGTTAACTCATAAACCAATACAGCGCCGTCTATTGATCAGCAGAAAATCATAACATCATGTTCTCAGGCGCTCATCGGCTAACGTTAACTCATAAACGCTTTCAGCAATGTCAGTGGTGAAGAACGTATTAATTAAATGCCAGGCATTAAGAAAAAGGAAGAGGGGTGATAATTAATATCGTAAAAAATGTATTTTAAAAAAAATAACGATTCCAAATATAATCCGAAAAATTAATAGTTACAAATTAAAATTTTTGCTAAAATGAAACATTTGTGACAAAAGGGAATATAGGCTACATTTCTTGTATCTATACATATTTAAATATGTTTTTGCAAAAATTCAATTTCTTATTTTGAATATTTAATTCCCACTTCTCATTATATTATTTTTTTTACTTATTTTTTCATCATTTTTCCTCTGCAATGGAACTTAGAAGCTTGTGACATAGAGATAAATTACAAGAAGCCTTTTTTTTATATATCTGAATTATTTATGGATTTCTTGTGTCCGTCGCTATGGAAATATTGACCCTTTGTACAGCAAATTTTCTTTCGAAGGGAAAAGACAGCTTCATCATTATGTCGTCTTTTTTCCCCTTCTTTTTATTCCTTAAAAACGATATTATTAACAATCTAACAGTTTCAAAAATAACAAGTAGCGCAATCAATGAGTGCAAATAAGCTCATTTACTCTTTTTTCAAATTCATGAATAATTTGTGTTTGAATCAAAAGTATTATGTAAATATTTCTTGGCGATATCTTTAGCATTAAAATGTCATCATCTCTGAAGGTGGTTTAGTAAAATGTGTAATTATGATATATTTATTTTTAAAAAAATATTTATATGCCCAAAAATGTACAATTTTTCCAAAAATATCTGTATTATAGTACTGTTTTTTAAATAATAGTTTATTCTCAAATCTTAATCTTAATTATGTTTAAATCTCTTTTTTTCAATTAAAATGTCATCATCTCTGAAGGCGATTTAGTAAAATGTGTAATTATGATATATTTATTTAAAAAAATATTTATCTGCCCAAAAATGTACAATTTTTCCAAAAATATCTGTATTATATTACTGTTTTTTAAATAATAGTTTATTCTCAAATCTTAATATTAATTATTATATTTAAATCTTTTTTTTTAATTTAAGAAAAATAGTTAATTATTGAGGTAATTAGAAATAAGTTTCACCTCACTCCACGAATTTCAAAAACGTAACAATTAATAGCGAAAGCTTGTAAAAAAAAATCAAAAGTGTTTTTATGAACTTAGTTAAACTTAGAAATATCAGTTTGTCTCTAATAGTAAAAAAAATATTAATTTAAATTCCTAAACAAAAGTGTCTTAAAATTATTGATATAAAATTGGAGTGGCCGATTTCTCCGAAACAGAGCTACTATCTGAAGAAAAAATATAGACGCCACTTTCCAACATAAAAAATTAGGAAAAAAAAAAGTGGAAATTTTTTTAATTTATAGGCTGTTAAAGATATTCTTTGGTGGTTTTGAAGGTTCTGACATAAAATAATGAAATAAATTTCAGTCATGAAATAATTCTTTTTAGAGAAGATTATGTTGCTTTTAATTTGTGACAGATAATACGAAGGAACAATTTTTTGTTGTATTTATACGAATTATTGATCTTGCCTAATTTGTATGTGAGGATATCAAATTTGAAATAAGTTTTGTTCCTAAAGCTACAGATCACTTTAAAATCACATTTTTAATCCTTTTTTAGTCGAAATATATAAGTTTAAAAACCTTAAACAGGTAGTCGCATAAATACTGCGTTAAATTTCTGGGAGAGTTAGTAAGGCAAATCTAATTGCATAGGAACCCTTGTATGGAACTGTCATTGTAAGCGGCTAGGGGTGCTTTCCTTTTATGACGTGTTCAAAAACTTACTAAGAAGCATTTCATAATAGGAAACACTTTCCAGCGGCGTATGTCGCAATTTCCCAGCGCGTTTCTATGTAATTTTAATTCCGTTTATCGCGACATTTACACAATACCCTATTTTATAAAACTTTTTTAAACTTGTTGTACATCGATAAAAAAAATTATATATACTTAAAATATAGTTTTAAAAAAACTGCAGCTTGGAGAGAATATTTGATTACAGATTTGAAATCTGTGATAAGAGAATCATTAATGAGAATCAATCATGAGAATTAAATCAATAATGACAATCATTAATGTGATAAGAGAATCACCATCTGTTAAAAAATATTATGCATCGGAAAAAAAATTTGTTCCCACTATTATTCTCTACGATAAGATGATATATGTATTTAAAAACTATTGTTTAGCCTCGAGTTCAAAGTTTATGAACTTTGGTTTTTTTTAAAAATATTTTTCTTGGCGGAAGAGTTTCGAAAAACATCCTTAAGTGGTAAAAACAATCAAAATTAATTTTTTTTAATTTATAACAAGTTTCTAATTTTTAAGGAAAACTCGGTTTGCTTTAAATAAGTAATAAATCTATTTTCAATCCCCATAGCTTTGTTTGAACGCTAATTTGCAAACACTTAAACTGTTTTAAATATTTAATTAACACTTAAGTACCTTTGAATATTCCAGTCTTTAATTGTATGCCGGCTTTCATTACAGCAACGCATTTATTTTGTAGCGTTACATTCCTAAGTTTGTTTGCTCGTAGTTAAGCAATTTAATTAATTTAAAGTTTATTTATCAAATTTTATGAAATTCCTTTTAATGGTGAATACAAGTTGTTAATGAAAGTTTATTTACAGAAGAGTTAATATATTTTCGAAAAACATACATGAAGAAAAACATTTTAAGTTACACATTGAAGAAAATTTTTTGGTTTCAACTTTTTAAGTAACAAGTAATTTTTGTATTTTATTTCAAGTTCATGTATAAAAAAGTGTAGAAGCTTATTTGAAGTATAGAAGAAGCTTATTGAAAGATTTTTACTGCACGGAGGAAAAAATTCTGGTAAAATTTCCTTAATGTATGGTAATGACATTTCTGGTTAAAAAAAAAAGTAACGTAATTCCGGTCAATGAAACTAAAATATACGTTTTTTAAAGAATTCATTTGTAATTTTTCTATTCATATGGTGAATGGTTTACCCAAAGTTCAAGTTTTTAAAATTATAGTTCTTCTTATAACTCATTTATATATAAAAAAAAGAAAAAAAACTGAATAAAAAAAATTTAAAACTGGTTTAATAATATATGCTCTAAAGTATCATGATAAAATTACCAAATGTTACCACATTTACCAAATTTTATTACTTATAAAATCATATTTTATTGTTAATTTTACCTAAATCATTACCATAACGCTTTAGTAAAAATTTCCCTGCTTTTTGGTGTTTCCTCAGAGCCAAAAACACTGCAATTTTTACCATGTTCTGGTAATTTTGACCATTTTTGATTTCTTTACAATTGTAGATAACAGTGTAAATAATGCAGATTGTATATCAAACGATCAATAAAAACATTAAATAAAGAGAATGATTTAAGAATCATTTGAGCATCTTATTATGCAAAAACATATGTGTTGTGATTCGTGGTGTCTAAGATTTGTTTAGAAATAATTGAACATCCTTAAATTTCAAGAAATTATTCTTAATTTCTTATAGCTTAGTTTAATAATGGAATAAATTAATAAAAGTAATGTATTACACTGATTATAGTCGGGTTATGTGCTTTTTAAATAAAAGAAATTATTACATATTAATAATTGATTATTTCATATTGATGATAAATTATAATTAATTCAACAAGACTTAATTAAATTGCTAGATAAACTTATCAAAATGTCTCATTACAAAGTAAGTAAGGTTTTTCTTTTTTTTTTTCCTAATCGCTTTCATACATATGCATACATTTTAAATTTTCAAATTTACTCTTTTTTTTAATTTTTCTTATTCCAAACTTATTGTGAATTAAATATCTTCATTTCGAAAATCTATTTAAGTGGTTATAAATCCATTTTAAAATAATTTATTTATAGTTTTTTTTTAAAGTAAATTAAAAGAAATTCATTAGATAACAATAAATGCTCTATTATGAATTTGCTGTTGCTTTTTTTGGCTTAAGATTATGATATTGTAGTTCAACCTTGAGCAGAAATTTTCCAAATGTATTTTTATCTTAACAATAGTTTGAATATTTTTAAATTCTTTCTGTTTTTATTAAGATAATTACGGACTTGGCGTTTTAAACGAAAATAAGCATATTTTGTCCCCAAATCAATCCAAGCCTTGGATTTTATAAATCCGTCAATATTCTGACCTCGTTCAGATTCACACTGGCCAATCCTAAAAGTTCCTATCTCTCCTCGAAAAATAATCCAAAATCCCTCCAAACCCTAAGAACCCTCTCTTATTATCAACGAATTGAAATCCCCTCTTATCCCTTTTTATTTTTCCCTCAGTTGTGTTTGTTTGGAAGGGATAATACAGAAACGCAATTGCAACCAAGAACGTCGCTTTCAGATGTTTTCGTCCATGTCTTATGCTCCGTCGGGGATTATGTAACATTATTAGGGATTATATCACACTCAAGCAAGAAAGCTCATAGAAAATAACCTCAAAAGAGTCTCTTGTTACCATCATTACAAGCTGATCAATCGAACTAGTAGCATCCTTCCTCCCCTGTTTCTTTCTCGGATTGTGTTTGGTTCATTGGAGAGGAATGTTTTTGTTTTGGCATGTATGTTGTTTGAAGCTGTAGTAAGCCTATATATCGACGGAAAGTGTCAACTAGATCTCTCATGTTGCTTGCTTTGAAGTTGATGGGTTTCGGGATCATTGTGGCACTATTTTTGACGAAACTAAAGCGCAGCGCGGGTTATTATTACCTTACAATCATTTGCGAAAATATATTGTTTTAGTTCATGTTGGTCGATATAGAACAATATACTTTCTAAGTACAAGTTCCGCATGACATCTTACAGAATAAAGAAAGGCCACAGGTAATGATTTCAAATCAAGAATCGTTAGCATATTGCTTTTGAATGAGAGAAAAGCAATGTTTTTCATTCTATTTTTCAATGAAAATAATGATGATAATCCTTGGAAGAATAGGTTAAAACTTCAATATTGACCAGAAAATAATGATCGCGGCATTGTCTCCTTGGGTAAAGATATCTTGATATTAATGGATATGACTTTTATCCATGCTTTAGTATTAATGGGATTTTATAACTTTATTTATTCAAAACATACTATATCCCGGTAGCGCAATCGGTTAAAGCGTCACTCCCACCGTTGTTTGAAGAGTTGGTAGTGAGTTTGATTCGGGTGGCTGACAAACTAACCGGCGAGTATACGCAGCAAGATGCACGTTAAATCTGTCATAACAGAATGCCCTGGTTGTGGTGTGGAAGTTTGGAGAAAGGGATACGAGCTCAGGCGCTATCCACGTCGTCTGACCAGGATCAAAATTACGCGGTATTCCTACCATGGTCTCTAAAAGATAGAGCCTAAAAAATGGGGCCAGATGCTTGTCCATGTTTGGGTGGTGATGAAGGGAGTTATTATTTTTAACTTACTGTTGAATTTTGAATATCAATATTAAACATTTGATAGTGAAATGACGATACAAATTCTTTGTATTCATGTTTATATTATCAAAATTAGTGTGTAGTATGTTGTTGAACATTCCTTTCAGATGTTTTCGTGCATGTTTATGTTTAGATAAAGATGATATCACGCTCAAGCCCATAGGAATATATTCTGAAGAGTATCTTGTTACCATTATTATAAAATAATCAATCGAATTAGTTGGATACACTATTGTTCATTGTCGACTTCTGTTCCTTCTTCGTGTTCCTATTCAAGTCAGGTTTGGTTCAATAGAGAGGAATGTTAATGTCTAAAATGAAAATTGCTGTAGAATTTTCTAAACCTACATTGATGTATATTGGTGGAAAATGTTAGTTGTTTTAAAGTTGGTGGTTTCAGAATCATTGGACTTTGTTTTTATCGAACGAAAATAACGAATAACACAAGAATATACTGAAAAAACAAGATACAAATTATTTTTATATTCGTTTACCTTAGTAAGAACTTAAATTTTAAAAATTAGAGTGCTGTCCAGATTGATTTGGACATTGCTTTCTGACGATTTCGGATATATTATATACTCCTGTACTAGCTATGTACCATCATTAGGCGTTACATAACACCCAAGCATAAAGCCCGTAAAAATTAACTCTATAGAGGTTCTTGTTACAACCATTACAAGCTGCTGATGTGAACTTAAACCACCAGGGTTCATGCACCACATAGCTTTTGTTCTTTCCTCCCTGTTCTCTCTGCTATTGAGTTTGGTTCATAGCTGAACAATGTTTCAGTTTGAACTTAGGTGCTCGCAACTCGAGAAGAAGTGAAGTGACTACGCCAAAATCATGTGATTTAAGTCGGAATTAATTGGATATCTGTAAGAGACGTCACGCGTATCTGTCGAACCTGATTGGCTTCTGAATCGACTAATGCCACGATTTACCTACGATGACGTCACCTGCAGATACCCAGTTGAAGCTATAGTAAGTCTATAACGCTTATGTGTGTTATTTGGATTTCATATTGGTTTATAAAAGATACAGCAACAACAGATATTTATGAAACAAATAGATATATCAATATTTGCATTGCTTAAAAAAAACGAAAGTTGTTTTATAACTATATTTAATTTCCCTCCTTTAAATATCTTTTTAAAAACAATAATAAAGAGGTGGGTTGATCCATATGTTAAAAACTGAGTTTGTCAGATGTGTATATTATATATATGTAACATAAAAAGCTTCAATTTATCTTCTTATGTCATTCCTTTTCTTAAAATCTTTGAGAATTCTTATTTCTCTTTTATATATCCATATTTCAAAATTCAATATTTCTTTCACATTTCTTTAAAAGTTTTTCTTAATTATATATTTTGCTTCTGATTTAATTAATTCTGATTAAAAATGAATAAAAATATTTGGCATTAATTAATTAATTTTACATATTTCATAAGTCGTAAAAAACTTTCATTATCTGTATTAAACTGCAAATTTTAATGTTCTTCGTGAAAATTGAAACTTTTTATAATTTAATTAACAATGACTCGTAGATTAAAATATTTTTTATGCAATTAAAATAAATAATGTTTATTCTCATTATCGCGTTGTAAACTGTCGGAAGAAGATGAAATAAATTAAAATCATTATTTTATTTAGTTTTGTTCGAAATCTGAATGAAACAGTTGTCTCAGAAAATTATAATTATTGGCAGTAAATAATTAAAATAAATTATAAATTTGTAAATCGGATGTACAAAGAACTTTTTAAATTTAAAAACACTTGTTTGTAAAAATATTTTTTAATAAGTAATTTAAAAATTATATTTAAAAAAATATGTTTAATGTTTTATCCGTCTTAGAATGTCAGATCCTCTTTAAATAAATGTATTTACATCCGTAATAGTTAGCATATTTGTAAACAGACCCTTGCTTATTTATGTTTCGCCTAAAACTAAAAACTTTTTTATAACGTTAAAAATTATTTTCAGATCAAATGTATGATTTGTGAAATTATACTTTTCGAACTAAAGTTCAAAATGATTTTTCAAACGTATGTATAATTCAGAAATCGAAAACTATTTTCAATTAAATATTAGAAATACGTTGCTTAAATTGATCATCAAAAAGTAATTTCTCTACATTTATTGTACGTATTTTTGCACTTTGAAATTGTTATTGCATGCGGGTATTTGAGAAACTGTTAAAAGCTAGAACATAAGATGTTAAGTGTTTACTTTATACAGGATAGAGATTTTACTTCCGAAATGTATGATTTGTTTATAAGATTTATTTAGTTTGGTATTCCTAATATTTAATTTCTATCTTAAGGAAAAAAGCTATTTCCCGTTAAAATAAGTTACTTTTATAAGATTAAAAAATATTTTGGAAAATATTCAAAAGATTGTTTTTTTTTGGTAATGTATGCTATTCAATTTCTTTTAGCAATTGATTACATTTGAATTTTTCATTTAATTATTTTCTTTAAGCAAGTAATGTATTATAATAACTATTTCCACGCGTTGAATATCTGTGTTCAAATTATATTGAAATTTTGAATCATATTATAGAGTAATTTTGTTTCAACCTTAAACAGGCATTAAGTTCAGCCCTGCAATCGTGCAAAAAAAATGGAGGGGGTTTGGCTGAAAAAGAAGCATAATCAAGAAAAGTGCACAAAATAATGTATTTCGCGATTGAAGGAACAGCTCGCAACATCGATACATTGAACCATTACTTTATTATCTTGAAATGCAATATCGATACTTAAAACCATAACATCGATAATTTGAACCATAGCAGCGATATTTCTAACCACAAAGAGATGGATCTTTGCTGTTGCCTTAATATGATGCTAAATTCAACCATATAAATAGCACCATAAGGTTGAATTTAATAGTATAAGCAAGTTTAGGAAATAGGGTAATATAGTTCAACTTAGCAACGAATAATTATAACGAGTAATTTGTAATAACGAATAATTTATAATAACGAATAATTTATAATAACGAATAATTTCTAACAATAATAATTTGTAATAAATTTTAATAATGCCATAGTTCAATTACGATCCAAGTTTTCTTATAGTGGATATAAATTAATGATTTTCAATGCATGTTGATTTTGCTTATATATTCTCGGCAATTTTGAAGAAAAAAAATAGACGCATCTCTTACCTGTTCTGTTAAATCGAAGAAAAAAAAATTGCATTTAATTCCCTCTCACTTATAATTCACGATTAAAAACGACAAATCTCGTAAAGAATATTTCGACACCTGCACCACAAAAATTCTGGGATCGAGATTTTCTATCTTGTTAAAGCCAGAGATTTATCTTCTTTAAAACACGCAAAGACGGGTGTAGGTGGGGAGGGGATGGCTCAAAAAAGAAAAGCATAAACAAGAAAAGAGCATAAACAACACAAAACAAGGTCCTTCGTGATTGAAGGGACCGTTCGGAAATTGTGTGGTTTGCTCTCGGGTATTGTCACCTGAACTAATTCGTTATATCAGAACAAGTCTTTTAACTGTAAACGCGTGCGTTTGTTTAGTTGCATATCAATCATCTTAGCTTTGCGGCACGTATTCATCTTTGCGTTCGTAAATGATCCATCGTAATTATTTATGTCAGGAAAGCTGCAATAAATGCACCTTTTTTCTACATCATAAGTGAACCCTCTGTGTTTCATTTTGAAATGAGTTCAAAATTTGAATGAAAAACCATTTTGATTTTTTTTTATACTTTATATGAGGTAATGCAATTAATCATTCCTAATTTTATGTAAATAAATAGTGTTGTATAAACTGGAGATGCATTTTATTTTATAACTGAGTGTTGAGTGTTTATTAAAAGATAATAAACGTTTAAAGATTTTGTTTAGCATTTTTAAATTATATAATTTTTTTGGGTTTTTTAAATAATTACTTTTACTATTTTTAAATATTTAATATTTATTTTTAATTATAAATATTTACTTTTATTTGTCATTTAAAAAAAGGTCTACTACGTTTATTTCATAGAAAAAAATGTGATATTTTTCTCTTAATATTCAAGTTGTTTTGGACTTTTCAATCAATATACTATCTTGAAGAAATTTTTTAATAAAAAAAGTTACTTTACTAATGATTGTAATGAGATTCGTATTTAATTTATTATTAAATTTGTTGCTCATTTGTTGCTGAAATTTGAAACAGAAAAATATTTATTGCGAAGTATATTTTAGATATAAACATTTTAAATTGGTTAACCATATTTATCTAACCTTTTCTTGATACATTATACTCAATCTAATGCTATGAAACTCTTAAAATTTATGTATAATAAAATAATATTTTATTCGTCAATAGTTGTGTGCATATTTTTGTTTTAAATCTTTTTAATTAGGTTCTAAAAAATTTTATTTGATTTAGGAAAAAACATAATTTTAACATTTAAAACAATTAGTTCAAAAAACTTTTCATTCTATTTTTATGCAAAATATTTTAGCATAATATTTTATACAAAATATTGTGCTAAAATATTATTGTCTTAACTAACAAGTTGTTTATTTAATTTGAATTATAATTTGAATTATAATTAGTCATAACTCCATTAATTATAAAAGCAATTATTTTTTAAAAGAATTTTTAGACCGTTTTGTAAAGAGCCAACCCAAGAACCATTTTGCTGTGTAAAATTTTAAAGGTGAAATGCCTTATGGTTTAATGCTCCATAATTTAATAATTTAAGAATAATATTGCTGCGGATTAGTCTTTGTAGCGTTGATTTATTATTTATTTTTATCCAATTAAAAAAATTTGTCAAGGTTAACAACACATTTTTTTTGTTAAAAAATGTGAACGTATGGTCTCTACATTTTAATATTAATCAATACAATCTTACAGAACAGTGAAGTAAATTTTTTAATTTAACTGTTTGTAAAAAAAAAAAAGATTAAATATCTTATTTGGAAAATTATAACAGAAGTTAGTTAGAAAAAAGCATTCAGATTTATGTATAATATTTCTTTTAAAAATTACCTTAACGGTTTTCATAAAAAAATGTTTACTTTTGTATTCTATAAAAATTATGAAGTTTGCATTCTCATTTCCTTGATTAAATCTATTACAAATAACTTAAATCCCGAATTTGAGCACATTATTTATATTATATTTTTTTATATCATACATTTTAAAGTTCAAGAACAATTACGAACATTTTACAAACATATAAGTAAAATTATCAATTTTATTTTATTTGAAGTTTTAAATTGTATTCTGGAAAAGAAAATTAAAATAATGAATAAGACTACAAACAATGCGAAAGTTTTCATTTTATCTGCAGTTTTTAGTCTAGTTTTTGATTTGGAAAAACACTTGCCCTTAAAAATTCTATCCTCAATATAAGAAAACTGTTTTCTTAGTTAACAAGTTAGTCTAGCTTTTGTCTGGTTCATAAAAATACTCAGCATTTATTTCAGTAAATGAAAAATTTATGTCTCGTGTTTTATTTCTTGCTCTTAAGATAATGCCAAAAGAAAGATAAAGTATCCAGCCTTTTTAGGTCATTACAAATATGTTTTCTTAACCAAGAAAATATGTGTCTCACTCTTTTCGAGAAATATAAATAATCTAGTTCTTTTTGTTTATTAGATATCTCTGTATTGCAGATTCTGTTTTATTTTTAATTATAATACTGCTTTAAATGTCTTATCTTCACATTCTATAAATAAAACAAGAAGGAAAATTTATAGAAAACATGTTACAGATTGGCAATGAGAATATAGTGTACACTGTTAGAATTTTTATTTTGAAATTATGATAAAATAACTGGCAGCAGTCTGTTTATCCTATTAACAATAAAGTTTATGGTTAAGAATATTTCTTTATCTTTGCGGTTTTGTAACCGTTTACAACTTGTCTGTGAATGAAAACTATACGGGTTTTTTACTATTAACAACTAGCTTAGACTCAAAACCATAAAAATAAGACTTAAACGGACATTTGAGCTGTGTGGGTGCTGTATCATTTATGCGTGAATGACAGTTTTGTATTCTAATAGTCCTAAGGTTACTGATTGAAGAGAAACTTA
This sequence comes from Parasteatoda tepidariorum, assembly GCF_043381705.1. Lineage (NCBI taxonomy): Eukaryota > Metazoa > Arthropoda > Arachnida > Araneae > Theridiidae > Parasteatoda > Parasteatoda tepidariorum. The sequence continues at coordinate 34,159,707 of NC_092209.1, read as the reverse complement.
TCATGTATTGCAGAAATGGAAAAAATATTGTGGCATCAACGCTGTTGGGATTTGATCCCCTGTTCAGCCGGTCATGAGATTGACCAATTAGCTCTCTCAGCTACAGTATATACCTAGCTGCTCCAAAATGAATTCATAAGGTGGGCCCAGTTGGCGCGTATAAAATTCTGATTGTTAAACCATATTAGGAAATAAAAAAATTATCAATAAATGTCTTTTCTCACCCTTAACAGTTTGAATATCATCTTTTTTTTTTATGGTTATTTGACTATTTTGGTTAAATACGGTAAAATTATACTTAAATAAATTGCTATTAACCATTTTTATCGAGAAATTTTCTGACAGTGTATGTTCCTTATCAACGCAATTTGTAATAACAGTGGGTTTTGTCACTATAATAAGCTTGTCGTTTTAAAGGAATACTCTTATTTATTGTTTAAACAACAGCAAAATAGATTCGATTGCTATAGTGTGCAATAGTGCTTCCTAGGGCCGCATACTCCAAGTTTATACAAAATAAGGGCAGGGATATGGTTGACAGGGTGCTGGACTCATGTTCGGGAAAACGGAGTTCAAATCCAACCGGCCGAAGACTAGAAATATGGTACCAAATTGTGCAGAAGATTGTAGTAAATGGTGACTGGTCCACGCTAATTCTTTCGGGTCACAAAATTCCCATAACAAATTATACCTCTTGTGATACTGAATTGAAGATTGATCTTTCTCTGGCACAGGTCAAAATTACGATCTGTGGATGTATGAATAAGCCTACCCTATGAACGGGTGTGACGTATGGGTGTGATGGAAGTTGAATTCTCCCATAGATGGCGCCACTGGAAAACAAGAACAATTTCACCCCTTTCCTTAATGGCCTACGACAACAACATACGTACTAAGAACATATTAATGCGACCTGCGATTAGAATACCGTATTAAAATCTCGCCCGTGTCATCTTAGACAGCTAGAATCGAGTAAGGGTCGTTTTGTATAGGTGAAGGAAAAATTGCGCAATCACGTACATGTGATCATGGTCCTAGAGAGGTTAATGTCATTTATAAGGATGAATTTAATTTAAAAAATAAGCTGCCAAAATATATATATTTCTTCTTTTTTTAAAATTTTTTTTTAAAATTTTCTGTGCGTGCAGTACTGTACAGATTGGTTAGGATGCTTCATCCAAAAAATTGTTTCGTTTCACAAATCACCTAGGTAATCTTCAAATCACCTAGATAATTTGCACTTTACTCTCAAGGCACTCGTTAAAATTAAAATGAGATTTTTGCTGGGAAAAATTGCTATTATTTCTGTGCGCTTAAATTATCATAATTTCATTTATTCATTTTTCGGTATCTCAATAATCAAATCAATAAATACTATCTAACAATCAAAAAATACGTTAATGGAATGAGAGTAATAAACTTTTGATCTTTTACAATACTTAAACGAATTATCTCAGTTAATATGCAGATCAGATAGGTAATGTACATATTAATGGTATTAAAGCTCTAGGGGTAACATATATATTGCTAAAAAATATTATAACTATATTTCATGGATTATCATCTAACATATCTTTTTTTTATTACAGGTGAGTTCTATTTTATTGATATAATGAATATAATTTTCTGGTAAGTACTCTTCCTGGAATTTTTGCTAGCATTACTATCATCTTATTCCATTTCCTAAATATGCGTGTAGGTTATTATTTTTTGAAAAAATTCATTGATATTTAACTATGCTGAATATTTAAATTTGTAATTGGATTATTTCGGTTTTTTATTCAATTAAAAAAAACGCATCTTTTTTTTTAAATATTAGGATTATTTAGAAACCAAAAGAAGTGATTTTACATTCATATTTTATAACGTTTGAAAATTCTAATGAACTTAAACATAGTTAATATATAATAAAGTTTTGAAAACAATTACGTAACTAATACGAATAAACTATTTTTTAACAATATCTTACTAATTTTTTACAATTCCTAAATACCAAATATTTGTTTCTTGTTAAAGGAAGAGTTGCCATTTAAGATAATGAAGAAAAAATTATGGAACGTTTTTTACTTAACTTTGTTACCAGATAATTCTAGTAACCAGATGCAGTATTTGTTATTTAACAATATTTTTATTTGTTTTTGAAAGGAGTAGTTAATTTTAAAAGTAGTGAGTATATTTTAAAATCTACTCTATGTAACTAAGGTTTATTTTACTTTTTTAAAAATTAATTCTATTCTTAGCAATTAAAATTCAGGTCATACATTTGGGAAGCAGCAAGAAAATCATATCATCAGTTTAAAAAAAAATAATTTTATGTCAAATTATTGTCACTTAACTTCAACCAAACTTAAATTGTTAAGACCGTTTCTGCTACTTATTTCCATTCCCTTTTTCTCTCGGGCCGCAGATCTAACTTCTTTGTTAGGGATAACACACCGTTCTACGAGCGTTCAAAGCAAGCTGCGTTGTGCCATTTGCAAAACTCGAATGTCGTGTCGCCAATTCGAATACCCATGACATCCATCATGCATTGAAGATCACCATAGCCAAATAATTAGCAATTTCGACCATATCTTTACCATAATACATGTGTTTTGGAGAAAACGTCCAAATAAGCCAATATAGCCATTAGTCATTGTTAGGACTATTCGCACCAATACATCTTTCCAATTAATTGTATTTTGCCAGGTCCTTTCACAGGTGTAGGTCTGATTGCCTGCTGCACTGATTGCCTACTGCGCCGTCCGTGATCAGTGGACAACTAGGAATCGATGATCACATTTTTCAACTATATCAATTAGTTCCCGGGCAACACGGTTTTGTTCTCATATACCCTTTAATATAAGATATAAGGTATCTAAAAATTCAATTTTTTTAAAAACAATCGATTTTTTTTTTCTTTTCTATATCTGGACTAGAAAATTCCATTAATCTATTTTTATACAATTTTAACGGTTTAGCTTGATTATTTTGGGGATTGAATGCTCGCTTCTGATACGAGTCTTTCTGGTTTGAATCCCAGGGATGACTGAGTCTACTTTTACTCTTGCATTTTGTACTACTTTTTCTTGTGCCTCCTTCCATTACTTTTTACGGCAAGTATTAAATTTACAGTAAAATGTACAAGCACCCTGATTGTCAGTACATTTTACCATAAACGCTGGGAGTTTGTTTTTAGAGTGTGTTAAAAGTAAGAAATTCTATAACTGGTAACAGCAGGCCGCACATTAAACAGACGTTCCACTTTTTAATTCATTTTCATTCTCCCTGATGTTCCTTTTCCATTTAGCCTTTTTAAGAACGCATCTACATCAAGTTTAGTTCCACGAAAAAAGCGGGAATCAATAAAGGATGTCTCCCTAATGTTTCTGTTTCCGTAACTTTAAGACAATGTCTTCTTTCTTTTCTTGATTTTTTTTTCTCTCTCTCTCTTTCTTAGTGTTTTTCGCCAAAAAACAACTCAGCCCAGCTCTGTGGAGATAGGGGGGAACTAATGCAATGCTTCGGGAAGAAAGCAGATGGAATATTCTTCATGGAACTCACACTTACCGTCCATTTGATGTGAACTTCGTAACCTTTATGTTAGTCACAGTCTTCTTGATGGATTCAATACTTAATTTATCGATTGTTAGTTTGTTGTTAGAGTTGAGTTGTAAGTGGACTTATTCGGAAAAGCCCTTTCATTGGCAATAAGTGATGGATCGATTTGGAAGACAGAAGGGGTTTGTTTAAGTTGATCAATTAGTCCTGCTTTGTCTCTTGCAACACCAGCTCCCCAGGGATTCCAGACTAGCTTATGGATATTATAATAGTTTATTGTTAGGAGGTTCCACAAGCATTGCAAGCCAATTTTTCGGTGTTCATTTTAAAAATTGTATTAAAAATAGCTTAAATTTTCCATCAAAACATTGTATTTTGATGCACATTGAATATTTCGTATTGAACTCACTTCACATTTTACCATCTATTTGAGTCTTAGTATTTTAGAATAGATTGGATATACTTCATGGAAAACATTTATTCATTTGAGTCGTAATTTTTCATTTTAGAGTATATGAAGTGTTCTTTATTCAACTCACAATTACCATCCATTCAAATTGAAATTTTGAATTTTAGACCACATAACGTATTTTTAAGGAACTTACACTTACCATTTGAATCGTAATTTTGCATTCTAAAGCAGAAGGAATATTCTTCACGAAACTCAAACTTACTGTCCATTTGAGTCGTAATTTTGTAATTTTAGAGCAAATATAACTATTCTACATGGAACTCACTATCCATTTGAGTCGTAACCTTGTAGCTTACACTTGTATGTTTAGAGTATATGAATATTCTTTGTGAAACTTATACTTGTCATCCATTGAGCTGCAATTTTGCTTTTTAGTGCAGAAGAAATATTCTTCACGGAACTCATACTTACTTTACATTCGAATCGTTATTTTACAGTTTTGCTTATGGAGTAATTGTGATTTTTAATATGGAATATTCTTCATGAAACTTCACTTGCCATCCATTTAAGTCGTAATTTTGCATTCTAGACCAGAATGAATACCCTTCTCGAAACTCATATTTACTATCAATTTGAGATTTTGTTCTTTTAGAGCATATAGAATTTATCTGGATGGAACTCACAACTTATCATCCATTTGAGTCGTAATTTTGCAGTTTAGAGTATTTTGAAATATTCTGCATGAAATTTACACTTATAGTCTGCTTGAGTTCTGGCATTTTGCATTTTAAAGCAATAAGAATATTCTTCACGGAATTATAGTCATCATCCATTCGAGTCTTAATTTTGCAGTTTAGAGCATTTTGAAATATTCTTTGTGAAATGTACACTTTTAATCCGTTTGAGTTGTAATTTTGCATTTTAGAGCAGTAGGAATGTTCTTAATGGAATTATAGTTACCATCCATTGAGTTGCAATTCTGCAGTTTAGAGCGTATGGACTATTCTTCATGAAACTTGCACTTATTATCGATTTCAGTCGTAATTTTGCAATTTAGATCAAATAACAGTAATATGATTCGTCGAACTCACGTATGCCTTCCTTTTGAGGTGAATTCCGTAACTTTTATTTTAGACAGTCTTCTTGATGAAATCAATACTTAGTTTATTGAGTGTTAGTTTGTTATTAGCGTTGAGTTATAAGTTTACTCGGTAAAGTCCTTTCATTGGCAGTAAATGATGGATCGATTTGGAAGACAGAACGGGTCTGTTAAAGTTGATCAATTATATGTGTTCTGCTTCTTGCTACACTAACTCTCCGTGGATTCCAGACATGATTATAAAAGTTATAATTCTTTGTTTTTAGGGTGGCATCAACAATTAAATCAAAGATACCGGTATTAGTTTAAAGAATAGAGTTAAAATTAACTTTTATTTGCAATAAGTGTTTTTCATTTTAATGCAGATAGAATATTCTTCATGGAACTCAACACTTACCTTCCATTTGAGATGTAATTTTGCATTTTAGAAGAGATGGAATCTTTTCATAGAACTCACAGTTATCATCCTCTTGAGATGTAATTTTGAATTTTAGAATAGATGGAATCTTTTCATAAAACTCACAGTTATCATCCTCTTGAGATAGTATATAAGACAAGCTTTTATATGCAAAGCATATAAAAGCTTGCGCAAAAAAAGCTTGTTTCAGAGATGGTCGTACGATCCATAATAAACCTTGAGAAGGTGCATTTATCCTCGGTTTGTGAAACCTTTCGCCTCTTGATTTTGCGAATGATGATTCATCCTCGATTTCAGAAGGTTTTTCTAGGCCTTGTTTTGCAAAGAGCAGATTCAATCTCGATGTAAAAGGGTTGTTTATGTTTGCTATTTGCGAACATCTTAGGTCATAAACTATCATAGTTAAATTTAACGCTGTTTCGAGCTTGCATGGTTTGTTTGCTAATGATTTATAAACCTTGTTGGGCTTTGTGATTAAGGTTTTTGTTGACATTAAAATCAACCCTACACTGCTATCTGGGTATGATTTTTCGTAAATTTTGAAAATTCTGAAACAAGCATACTGCTCACGTATCTGCACAACTTATTACATCCGTACTGAATGTTGTCAGAATACTATAATATTTCATAAATCATTCTCGCTGTAAATAACAAGGTGCGTAGCGTTTTTAAAAAGTGCTTAAAGGTGCTTATTTTCGATTTTCGTTTTTTAAAAGCCCTTAAAGGTGCTTTTTTCATAGGGTGTTTTTAAAAAGTGCTTAATTTTCCCTTTTTCAAAATGAGATATTTCCTTTACCATGTTGATTTTCGCTACGAATTATGCAAAAAACACAGTTCACATTGTTCTATTCAACGTTTTCACAATTAATTCAACCCCAATCTGTTTCGGGGTATTGACAGTCCGTACCGTATGAAGACGCATTCGTTTTACATGCTTCAAAATTTCCTGATTTTTGACACTTGTCAAAAACAGTACCAAAAAGTTTTTTTTTTGACATGACGGTTAAAATAAGATAAAACCGCCGATTGTCAAAAACTTTCCAACCCTGCCTAATTATGATATTTTTTTTAAAGTGCTTGAAAATATTTTTTGAGTGCTTAAAAGGTGCTTATTTTTTGTTGAATAATTTGGCTACGCACCATGAATAAGTTTTCTTGTTAATGTTTTCTTTTTATTAATAATAATCAATTATAATAATTTCATAATTATAATTGGTCATTCTTAAGTAATTTAGTCGTCAATTAATAGTTTACGTGCAAGTATTTATTTGTCACTATCTATGACATTTTATCGAGTTTTTTAGCATGCGTATTTGCTTTAAAAATCACAGATATTGAGACTAAGCAAGTTTTACTTTGCTTGAATTTAGCAATTACCTCCAAGCGACTATTTCCTTTTCTAGGTCCCTTTTAAATCGTTAAATCGGGTGGCAACCCTGTTTTTAATTTTCCTCTTTCTCAAAAGATCACGTTCGGTAAAGTCAGAAAACTAATGCAGTATATACGCCCCCGCAAGTGAGCGAGCGGCATGATAGAACGAAGGGAGAAAAAAAAAAAGAGAAAAAATAGAAAGATCGAAGTAAAAGTGCTAACGAACTGTAATTATTGGCTGAGCGTTGGGAACTGTGCCCTGGAGGGCATTTTACCCTGTCTACTGGTTTTTCGGATGGAAAAAAAAATAAAAATAATGAAAAAAAAAGCAGAAAGAAAAAGTGATATCGTCAAGAAAACTTTTTTCGTTTCCAAACTATATTAAAGCAGTAGTAATTCTTGTCCAACAAGGTTTGTTATTTTTCAGCTTTCCTTCGGTTTCAACCACAATTATACAGTCCATTGGGGGAGAGTATGTGCATTGATAAATGTTATGGTACTGGACTACGTTTAAATCCGATTAATTATCCTTTCCTTTCAAAAAGTTAATTTAAAAAACTAACTTTCAAGGTACTGGATCCGATAATTTTTTTTTCTATTCAAAAAGTTAACTTAAAAAATTAAGTTTTTACGATATTCTGACTATACTCAGATCCGATTAATTTTTTTACCTTTTTGAAAAGTTAATTTTGAAAACTAATTTTTGCGGTGCAGGACCATACAGAGATCAGATTAATTTTTTTCTCTATCCATAAAATTTTTATTTTGAAAACTCACCTATAAGGTATTGGACGATTCTGAGATTTGATTAATTTTTCTCTCTATTTAAAAAGTTAATTTGAAAACTAACTTTTAAGATACTGGCTCTTACTGAGATCCAAAATTTGAAACTAACTTTTAAGATACTGGCTCGTGCTGAGATCTGATTAATTTTTCTCTCTTTTCAAAAAGTTTATTTTCAAAACTAACTTTTTGGGTTTTGGACCATACCAAGATTCGATTAATTTTCTCCCTAATCAAAACAATTAATTTTGAAAACTGACTTTTGAGGTACTGGACCAAACTGAGATCTGATAAATTTTTTTCTTTGTTCAAAAAGTTAATTTTAAAATCTAACTTTTGAGGCACTAGATCATACTGAGATCCGACTAATTTTCTCTGTGTTCAAAGACTTAATTTTGAAAACTAACTTGAGTTACTAGACCATACTGAGATCCGATTAATTTTCTCTGTGTTCAAAGACTTAATTTTGAAAACTAACTTTTGAATCACTAAACCATACAGAGATCCGATTTTTTTTTCTTTCTATTTAAAATGTTAGTCTAAGAAACTAATCCGTATACACTAACAAAAATATTTTGATGGTTTCTTGATAAAAAAAAAATACTTTGTATATAAGCAAAATATTTCCAATGAGATGCTCTCTTTAAAAAAATTTTAGAACGTAACAATTACTATATTCATTATTATTTTACCTAATTTACTTGTAACCAGAGTAAATACTAAAAGAGCAAAAAAAAAAAAAANAAAAAAAAAAAAAAAAAAAAAAAAAAAAAAAAAAAAAAAAAAAAAAAAAAAAAAAAAACTTAAAAACAGCGCAGTGTAAGCTGAAAAAAGTAAGATGTTATCAAAACTGTCGAATCTGACTCCCAAAAATCGTTTCTAACTGCTAGAAATTTTGAACTTAAGCTACCTACTGCTGAAAGTCGTTTTTAAAGAATTACGCAGAATACTAAAGAATTAAAAAAAAAATCGACCATTCAAATACCGTTATCTATGTTATTTTATTGTTATGTAAAAATTATGTAACAAATGTAGTTAACCGTAAAAAGTGAAAGCATGTTTATTTCGACCAAAATTAGAAGAGAGAAAACGAAATCAGTGATACGATAGTATCTTAGATCTGTTAAAAAATCAAACAGAAAAGAAATTAAAAACAATTAGTCGAACAGAGCAGTGATGTCTCAGGAGATAGTATGTTCGCCTTCCAATGAGGTGAACCGGGTTCGAATCCCAGCGATGGCCGGTTGATTCGAATTCCGCACTCGGCTCTCCCTGATCACAGTGCTGACGTAAAATAACCTCTGTGATGGATCATAGGTTTGAGTCTCCTTGTCGTCATGCTAACCGTGGGAAGTTTTCATGGTTAACCCCTCCATGTAACGCAAATATTGGTTAATTCCATCAAAAAGTTCTCCACGATGGCAAATTTCTCCCAATACCTGAAGCACTAGTTCCCTTGTCTTCTTGATTGGATACAAAATTGCAAGGCTACGAAGTTGAATATTAGTAGTAGTAAACACAAAACATTTGGTCGGCTTTTTTTCAACGGTTATAAAATAAAATAAAATGATTTGAACGAATTTGTGGACTTGCTCTTTATAAATAATTTTAAACTCTTTATAAATAATTTTAAAGCTTTACAGAATATGATAGATTGTAACTGCGTTTAAAAAAGTAATAAATATCGATTAAAATAAAGGAATCTAACTAAAGTTGTTAAAACTAATACAGACATTCCATATTTTATTTGATTTCAATCTCGCTAATAGTTTCTTAATGTTTTTATAGGAATACAACAATGAGCCATTTGGTGTTCATGTTTAGTTGAAATGTGATTGTATATCAGCAATTTTAATGAGAAAAAATAATTAAGGACGTTGGTCTGAAGTTTTAAGGAATAATGATTCGGCAATATTACAAAACCGAATTATCATCGCCGAATTACATACCTTATTCATTTGCGTTGATTACGATTTGTTTCCGCGATTGTTTCATTTCTAATTAAGAAAATTTTTTAAACATCTGCGCCTAAGTAATGAAAGTGTCGATTTCTTTCTGTTATACCGTTGAAATAATATAAAACTAAGCTAGCCTCGTTATTTAGGTAGAAAACACTTTGCTAATTACATTAAAAAAATCTTGCTAATTACTTTAATTTATGGTTGCAATTTGTGAAATTAAAAACATAGATAAAAACTGAGTTGCAGGCTTTTAATACTATTCAATTTGCAAATAAATGTTTTTTTTTTGTTTAATTAGTAATCCACGAATATTTAAATTTTTAAATTGTGTGCTAGAAGATCATTTAAAAAATTTAATGCATAATCATGCATTTTTAATCAATGTTTTGAATTAATAGAATACTTTTATTTTAAGCGGTAATTATCTATTCCAAAGTCGGAAGTGTTAAGAATTAATTGCGTATGAAGTATATAAAAATGATAGAATAATTAGTTACATCTAAAGTAAATACAAATGTTAAGATTAATTAGATACATATAAAGTATATACGAATTTAAGAATAATTGATTACATAAAACATAAATGTTAAGAATAAGTAGTTATATATAACGGGCAAGGGTCTACTAAAATTAAAAGTTTCTATGAGTGAATTTTATGGATTCATCTTCTTATGAAATGATAAACAATTTAATGTCTTTTTACTATTGTGTTGCTTATTGTTGTTTTAAATGCTTATAGTAAACAATTTTATAATAAGCATGATATATTTAATAAAACTCTATATTGAATAAGCGTTAAAGAATTATTTACATTTTTGCATTACATTACATGTACATTTTTTAATTTTTCTTCTTCTTTATTTTACACGCAATTAATTGTAGAGAATGTCCTAATTCATATATAAACGCTCGTATAGATTTATAGCCCTGATAATGGCAAGCATTAACAAAAAAACTTTTTTTAAAAATGTGCGAAAATAAAAAAAGTCTTAAAGCATTGGAAATTGGTATATGCTTATTTTTTTTTCTCAAATTTTTATTAAAACTGAGTAAATTTTCTAATTTTCTAAAATTAATTTTTAATCGTCAATTAAGTGGGCATATGAAGCAACTACAAAATTATTTGACTTGTGGAATTTATTTCTTAAAAATAATTACTATGTCTTGTATTTTTTTTCCTGTTACACCTAATAATAGTCTGTTAAGTTGAACAGTTTTTTTTCTTCCATTTTACAGGTTATGCATATTTTTTAAACCTAATTAATATGTCTTCTCACTATCTCTTCAGTGCACTTAAACATAACCCTAGGGAATATTTTTGTTTTGTTCTCTGTCGTGAGAGATAATTTTATCTGAGCCTAGATACTTTTGTATCGCTGATTTCAAATGTGTAATCGGTTTCTTTCTCCAAACTACAGTTTTTTTTTAAATGTAAATTTCAGTCTTATTTCTAGTCAAAATGTACGAGTCTAAGAACGTTATATATAACAAGGGGTCGCCTAAGTTCTGAAATAAATTTCTAAAGGAGTTACGGCATATCAGGGTCGATTTAAAGCTGTACTGGAACTTACGCCTGTAAATGATGACATACGCCGATCGTGAGTTTCCGTATTATGACCTGTTCAGAAGCACTCGAAGAAACAGTTCATAATCGGTAAGCAACCGGGCATGGGTCCTCATGCAATTTTAATCCTGATGATATGCCCGAACTCCCCTAAAAGTCTATGGCAGCATTTACGTGAGCCCTATTATGCAATGTTAGAAATTTCTCTGTAAAAATTGCTAAATAGCTACTTAATTAATTTTTATTTCACCATATTCAACTAAAAGAGTCAAATAACCGTAAAAAGATGGTATTCAAACTGTTAAGTGTGAGAAAAAAAATTGTTTTTGCCTAATACGGTTTACCTACCAGAATTCTATCCACGCTAACTAGACCCACCTTATGAAGCCATTTTGTTTCGTGCAGGTGGGTACACACTGTAGCTGAGAGGTCTTATCGGTGAATTTCTTTACTGGCTGGACAGGGGTTCAAATCCCAACGTTGATACCTTAATATTTCTTCCATTCCCTCAACACGTGAAGAGTTTCTACCTTCCTGCACTCTTCAATCGGTGACTCTAGACTACAAAACTATCATTTACGTATAAATGGCACAGCTCCCACAGAGCTCCTACGTTCGATTAAGTTTTATTTTTATGGTTTGGAAACTTGGCTTTTTGTTAATGATTCCAAAATCGCATAGTTTTTTATTCATGGTACCAGTTATAAATGGTTTCACAAAACCATAAAAGTAAAGAAATGTTCTTAATCAGGAACTTGATGGTTCATCGAACAGACAAACTGCTGCAGGTTATTTTACTGTAATTTTGGAATAAAAATTCTAACACAGTGTATATAATTTTTTAAGCTTCTACATTTTGACAAAAAAATAGGCTAAAAATGGCTTCTTTAAAATAAAATAAAAATCTGTAACTTAAGGAGCAAAATTAATTTTAGGTTTGCAATCCCAACATTCGAATAATCAAGTATTCGTATAAATACAACAAAAAATTTGTTCTCCAGTGTAATCAATGTTTTAAACTCTGTACTTTTATTTTACAACTTTAACCAACTGTAATAATACTGTAATAATTTATTTTAACTGCAGTAATTATAATAATTTCCCTGAATGAAAATCGTAAATAAGTGCAGTAGTTTTAAATAATGATTGATTTCCATCAAATTAATAATGACAATTAAAGCATTTATGGTTTAAACACTAATTCATTAAAATACTTTAGTTCTAAATCTTTAAATTGCGTGCGTTCTGAATTGCTAAATGTGTATGCATTTTTAATCTGCATCAATGATGATTGCATAAAGTGTAGGCGTTATTAGGTGTCTTTCACAAAACGTTTCTATTTCAAAAAGTTTCGAAAATTCTGTTCCGTAAATAAATTACTAACCACAATTAATTAGAATTTTACTCGTGGCCCTTTCCGATTTTGGAAATGATTGTTTGGCGTTTTCTGTTCCGTCAGCTGCAGGGTGTCTGGAAGGAAATATTTGGTCTCCTTAAGCGTATCACAATCTGTCAGATTGTTTGAAAAGCTTCCTCTGCTATGGAAAATATTGACATTTAGGAAAGTCGTTGATAATTTGAAAATCTAACTTTTGAAGTCAAAGTCTTGGCTTGTTTCATTTACGGCGTCACTTAGAAGTATCAACATGATTTGAATTTAATCATTCGAATCTTAAAGGGATGAATATAAAGCGGAAGTTCTAATAATGTGTTATTTAATTTTAAAAGATAGAACTTTTTGTAATTCATAATTTGGAGTATTTTGCAAATGAACGTGCTATTCAAATTAATCGTAACCAGGGTGTCCCTTCTTTCCACTTTCACTCATCCTTTCCTGTAAAAAAATTCCGGATTAAATTACAGTCTAGAGTACCGGTACTTCGTGTACATCATTCGTAAAATCTATTTTTATCGTAAAATACTATACCGTAATTTTGAGTGTATTATTTATTTAAAAGTGATTCAGTTATTTAACAGTAATTATTTTTATAAAAATCAGATTTATGTTCCGTAATATGTCCTGGTAAAAATAGATTTTACAGTAAAAAGTACCGGTACTTTTTCCCAGGAATTTTTTACAGTGTACTCATCGCGCTCGACAGACTATTCCTCGAGTTGATTTGATAATTAGTTAAGGATTGCTTCGCAATTCGAGATCGCATCTGTTTTTCATCGGATGTTTATATAGATCACTCTAATTTTGTATGTGTTGGTTTCTTTTCCGTCAATTGTATAGTGAATTTTTAATTATAATAGACATTGTGGGCCCACTAAAAAAGGTATTTATAAGCTAGGCTGAACGACACAATAAAAAATTTTATGTAATCGAGCAAACATTCCATCGAACAACCTTACTCCTTCTTATGATAATATAGTCAATAATTAAACGTGCCCACCACCCATTCTGTGCAAAGGGGGTTTGCTATAGAAACTTGGCTGTAGGCAAGTATTTTTTTTAAAAAAAATGAAGTTCTGTAAATGCAGCAAGTAAATCGTTTGAAATCTTTGATTTATGCATATTTCATTAAGTTTACATACATTATAATTAGATTAATTCTTTTCAGTTCAATGCTACTTGAAAATTACATTTGGCTTAATTAATTTAAATCTTTTCTCCATATGCGCAAATTTTAAGTTCAGTGTGTGAAGGTACAATAGTTTTAAGCCCCTCGTTCTTACATAAACTCCTAAAATATTTAGAAACTAAAGAAAAGGGTTTGAAAAATATGATTTAGTTAATCTAATCAGGGAACTCTAATCGAGTTCCTAATAGATGATAATTCCTCGATTAGAGTAATTTGAACTCGAATCGAGGCAAATAATTAGCCTCGATTAGAGTTCAAATCTCTGAAGGTGCAGATAAAGTGCGATGTATTTTGTTTCTAAATTATAAGTTGCATTTTATTCGTTGTGTTTTTTCATATGATATTATTATTACTTTTACTCTAAATATTATAGGTATTCTAATAAATACACCGTTGTTTTTTTACGCTATAGCTTTTAAAATTATATGAAATTATTCTTATTGTTTGTGATATGAGTTTTATAAAAGTTGGAAAAAAATTGACATCTGTATGTTTTTAGGGAGTATATTAATTTCCTTGGATGTATTAAATTGCTTTTTTTTATGCAAGGAAAATAATATTGATGTGTTTCTGTTTTGTCGAGTGATAATAAACTTTTTGAAATGTGCATTTGAAGTAAATTTATCTTAATTTGGTCCGTATTATGTTTTTGTAACGATTCAATAGAGGATATACAAGTACACAAATAAAATTAATATTAACATCTAATAAAATCTTAATTTTTATACTTCCGAGCAATTGAAAAAAAATTTTAGTGCTTTTTGATGGATTAAAAAAAAGTGGCATGACAACTAGTTTCTTTCTTTTCCTAAAAGATAAAATAGAATTTCAGAAAACTAAAAAAATTATTTTTGAAAAAAAGGGACAAAAAAAAATTCAAAATGCAAGAATTCCAAATTTATAAAAAATTTTAATTTTGATTATGCTTGATTTTTCTATGGCACAGCAGTATGATAACATTTTGCAGCAATATGATAACATTTTTTTATTATTTATTTCTGAAAGCAAATAAAATCGACAAAAAACATCCACTCACAAAATACTTAAAATTATAATCATAGCTTTACACAAAATTCTCCTTTATATTAAAAAATTGAAAATATTTTTAATTAAAAAATGTGATAATAAAAAAAATTTATTTTTATCAATGAAGTTAAACAAAATTGTAAAATTGCTGTTATACTCTTCGTTTCAAAGGTATTCTCAGTTCATATACTTTTGAAATTTTATTTTTAATAATTAATATAATGCAGATATTAAATTATTTTGAAAATTAATTTCGAAACTCTAATAAATAGCTGAAGTTTTAAATGGATATTCAACTTGTCTCAAATTATCGCCCTTTCCCAAAATTCAATTACCGCTTTTGGATGAAATTGTATTTTCTACAAATTAAAGGTAGTTAGTTCATTAAAATGAAGATTGGATTTTATTCAGAGTTTAAATTTTAACAAAACATAATGAAATTTCTGCTATTGTTTATTTAAATAACAATGGATATTATTATTTTCACCCAACAACAAATCATCTCAAAACATCGTTGTGTTTTATAATTCTTTCAATTTATATGCCTTAAAAATTTGAATTTAATCCCCTAAAAAATAATAAAGAACGTATAAACTGTTGAACCGTTTATGACGGTATAGGGATTGTTTTCTTTCTAGAACATATTACTTTACTGTACAAACAACTGTTTTTTTTTTTTAAGTAACAGGTACTTGCTTTCCGTGTATTTAAAACTATTGCGTGATTTCGTGATATACTATGTTTGATTATATAGCTTATTGCTCTGTAAAAAAATATTATTTAATTAAATTCTCGAATATGGTGAAGCAATACTAGAAATGTCATTACCATACAATACAGTAATTTTACGAGAATTTGTTTTCTCTGTGTACTACGTTGTACTTTCAGCTAGTCCATGGTACAGCTTTGACCTTTTTTTTTTCAGAGTGCCTTTTGAAATTTAAATGTAATTAAAATAATTTTATAAAAAAACGAATTGAAAAATATTTAGAATCTTAGAATTAAAAAAAGCAGATAGCATGCATGCAAAAAGTATGTGCTTAATTTAAAATATAATTAAATACAACCTAATCCAAGGTTATTATATGGATGTTCGATATACTGATTTTTTAGAGCGTTGTACCTATCTATTAATAACATGTACCTATCTATGATAGCATGTAATATAATAGCTATAATAACATGTACCTATCTATTAATATTATCTATATTGCTATAATATTAATATGATGCTAAGTTGAACTATATAATCATGCAAATAGAGTCACTTTAAACTTATTTACACTTGACTATGGTCAAAACTTAATCGAGCTTGCAGTAAATATGAGCGATAGTATGGTTTAATATTCCAATAATATTATGGTTAAACATGGAACCGATTGTTTTAGAGTGTAATAAAATGCACGATGTATTTATAATATTGTATGAATTAAATAATTGTTATGAATTTAGTTACTACCATTACAAACGATGAATATTTTTGATATTTGACTAAAGTAAAAATTAGTAAAAAAAAAAAAAAAGAAATTTTTTTTTTAATACTTTTAATCTTAAATAAAATAGCTTGTTAGAATAATAAAAGTTCAAATAGTTAAATAAAAACTATATTTTAGAATATACTTTTAATCTTAAAATAATAAAGTTTGTTAGAAAAGCAATCTATATGTGAATATATTTTCCAATCAACCTGATTATACCGGTGTTTATTAGTAAAATACGTGGTAAGATCAGCGGTTGATTTTGCACCATGTGTTAATCATCATAACCTTAATGATAATATAAAATTAAACGACTTTGCTTATTAGAATCAAATTAAAAATCATTAATAACCCTTACATAAGATAATAGTTGAAGAACGGATTTGAGGAGAGTTCGAAACCCTAATAAGCTGATATTATCAAATATAATTTGATAGAAATAAGAATAATTTAATGAAAATAACGAATCGCAGAAATATTCCATTCTAAAAAATTAAAAAGACAAAGTTGTCTGTATGCAAAGCAATGTTTGCATGATAGACTTTCAACTAATCGAATCCAATAGAATATATAATGAAATCTTTACTTGAATTTGAACCTTAATAAATCATCATAATTGAGCTTTGCTAATATATAATGAATTTAAATTCGTGAATAATTAACCTGATACAGAATAATAGCATTCAAACAGCTAAGGAACATTCATACTCGATCTTGGTACTTTATGTGGGAAAAGCTGACAATTTTTTTTAATCCCAATTCGATTAAAATTAAAATAATTTGGTGAAAGTAAGAAATCGGGAAAATTCTTAGATACCTAAAATTTAAAAAAAAAGGTAGTTTGTAAATGTATGCGTCTTTTAATAAAATCCAATTCTAATTCAAGCTGATTACATCAATGTTGATTAGTAAAATACATAATGCAATCTTCAGTTGAATTTGCACCGTGAGCAATCATCATAATTGAGCTTTGCTAATATGAAATGGATTAAAAATCATGAATAATAACTCTTACATAAGATAATAGTTGGAAAACGGCTTTAGG
Source organism: Parasteatoda tepidariorum (assembly GCF_043381705.1). Taxonomy (NCBI): domain Eukaryota; kingdom Metazoa; phylum Arthropoda; class Arachnida; order Araneae; family Theridiidae; genus Parasteatoda; species Parasteatoda tepidariorum. The sequence continues at coordinate 34,142,425 of NC_092209.1, read as the reverse complement.
GAGAGAGTACCAAACCCCGAGAAAGCATTCATTATGTAGAAGAAGCTGATAATTTCCAACTCCGTTGTATTCAGATTGAGAAATAGCGCCCTGCCAGCGAAAATTCAGGATCCAAGACCCCTTCGTTGCTATAGAAACTGCTGACACAATTGAACCGAAGTCGATATCAGCAAGTTTGACTACAATGATGAAACTCTTTCTCCGTCTTTGTGTTACCCACCGCTTTTCTCCCAATTCCAAACTACTGAAATGATGAGCTACGCACTATTTCATCCATATATGGTCATCGATAAAAGCATCCTTTTATCATTTGCAGATATTACTTTAAAAAAATAGTGATTCCATAACAGTTTCCGATATATTTTACTTTGATGAGAAAGAAGAATCGAGAGACTAAAATTTATGATTCAAACTCACCATGTAATGGATATTTTGATTTAATTGTGATTCATGTGCCAATTAGTATTTATAATGCAGTTGAATAGTGTATAAAGTAGTATTGCTCACATTTTTTTAATAATTTATTTATCACATATTTGTAAACTAAGTAACGTAGAAACATTCCAAATCATAAACAGTATCAAACAAAAGATAAAACTTTAAGTATGGCATAAAAACAATGAAGAAACACATAAAATGTACGGTGTGTAATAGATTGTACAGCGCGCTGCATGTACAGGTCGCAAAGTAAAAATCGTTACATCAAAAATAGGTTTTGTTTAATGGTCGAATCTTTATAACTAATATGCAGTTTTATAGAATTGTGATGCTGACCTTTATAATTTCAATATACAGAGGATAATGCAGATAAAAGTTTAAGTACACAAAATCAGACACAAAAGTGTACTTAAAGAAACAAACATACAAGATTATATATTCTGAAGGATACCTTATGAATGTACTATTATCTTTTCAACTAGATATAGACTATTTTTTCCAAAATATCGTTATTTTTTTAAATTACGAAAATAAGCCGAATCATGAATTTTTTTCCTATATTTTTTAGAAGATTTCAAATTTTAAACGATATTATTTTATGTGATATGCGGTAAATAATATCTTAAGGAAGAGAGCGTGGTTAAAGTTTATCCCTTAGCGATATTTAGACAATATAATTACTTAAAGGAACCTGATAATAGAAATTGGTAAAAGTAATAGAAATTGATTCAAACTTTAACCTGAATCGTTTTTAATTATTTTTTTTTCTAGTTTTTTTTCTAAACATAACAATTAAACTTAAAATCATGAAGTATTTCTAGCAATAGTTTTTCAAAATAATAACAATTATAAACTTAATTTTATATAATTTTCTACAAATATTGAGTTTTTAAAGAAATACATCACTTTTACTTTAATAAAAATAATATTTTAATACTCATTTATTCTTTTAATTTTAAAGTATTTTTTGAGTATTGAATTTTAACGAAATTAAACTAATTTTTAAGAAGTGTTTCCTTTGAACATCAAAACAAATTCTTAAAAATGTTCTGTTATTGACATTTTTAGAAATATTTCGAATTTATTTTCAAAACTATTTTCAAAGGTTTCTTAAACTTGTTTTTGAAATTGTTGTTACATTGTTCATAAACACAATCGGAATTTATTCTTTAAATCGATTTTTTTTTCAATAGCTTCGTTGAAAAATAATCATAACGTAAAAAACACATTCCTTTGGCTCGGTAATAAATTAAAATTCGTCCGTTGGAAAATAATTCTTTTGGTTGCATTTGTTTCAGCGTATCCAAAAATGGCGTTAGAAAGAGTATCTTTTAATTTTATTTCGATTTTTTGTAATTCTGCCACTTCATTCAGAAAGAAGTATAAATCATTACCTGCTATCCTCTCTGATCTCATCATTACAAAGCATAATTATTCTTCATTTTTTTAAAACAAAATTCTTCATATTTTAACGATATATGATATGACTACTTATTTATCAATGAAATATTGGAAATATTATTTTCGTTTTACAAATTAAGAAATTTTAATAATACTATAATGTACTTTATATTTATTGAACTTACCAATAATTGAACAGCTGTTTTTACCCAACAGTTTAGTATCAACTTTGATTGAACTTAAATTTCAATAAACTTCCATGCAAATAATAAAATTTCCAAAAACAAAATCCGAACTGCTTTTTTTTGTATACGATTTCTTAGAAAAATATTATTAATATTAGAGCTAATGGAACTTAGAAGATGTCAGTAATAATATTGAATGAAGCTTATTAATATGTATTGAACTTTTCAATTAATTGAACAGCTGTTTTTACCCATCTGTTTAGCATCAACTTTGATTAAATTTTAATTTCAATAAACTTTTATGCAAATATTGAAATTTTCCAGAAAACCAAGTATTATTTTCCTGTACACAAATTCTTTGTAAAATAATGGAACTGTAACAAACTTCTTCTTTAACTCAATAATAAACTGAAACTCATTAGTCGAGCATGACTCCCTCGGAATTGATTTCACGGTTGCGTTGGCAATGTACCCAAAAATGGCGTAGAGTAGATAGATTCCTTTAATTTTATTTCTAAACTTTGTTACGTAGACATATCCTCCTGTAGGAAATAGAATTCTCTACCTCTTCTTTTCCATCAGCATTTTGATCTCATCATTATTAAACGCAATTCTTCCTCTTTTGTTAAAAGTCTTTTTTTTAATTTTTTTTAAAGATAATTACTTATTTGAAGCGAAAGATACTGTTTGCAATCTTATTATTCTCCCAAAACCTTTATAATAGCGATGAGCGATTCGCGTGTAATATTTATTATGAGATTAGTCGTCGTGGCTTTTCTTAAAGAAGAGTTTTATAATTTATTTGTTCTTTTTTTTTTTAGCCTTCTGGGAGATTAAAGGTATTGGAGTTTTATAGAGCCAGGCAGATTTGCGATGAGTAATGTATTTATTTATTGCCGCTAAATGGGTTTTTGAGATAAGAGGATAGCTGAAACTGATGGATGTTTTGTGCTACGGGATTTGAAATCCAAAACTTGATCGATGGGAAGACTAACTCTGCTTAGCTTTGCCTCTACGCCACCTTCGAAACGTACTGGTGCCACTACTTAAATATTTATTTTCCCCTTTCTTGCTATTGCCATTCGATACCTAGGAAACTTCTATGAATCGGAGAATATTTATCTGTAAAATTTTAAAAGTCGTCTGAGATTTAAGCCGCCAGGTTTCCTTTAAGTTATTATATCGTTTGAAATATCGCTAAGGGAAAAAGGAAATTTCTTTAGCTCTATTAATCCGTGGTCGAATCTGATCAAAATATTATTTGAAAAATCACACAAATCAGACGATTTTTTTGTTGTTGCTATATTAGCTATAAACAAACGATTATTAAAACAAATTTAGTACTTACCATATATTTACTTTTTAAATATTTTTAGTTATTAATTGTCATGTTAATATTCTTTTTATCTGAATAAACATGTCTGGTTATATTTATGAGTGAAATAAACCAATCTAATAAATGACAAGTCGCATTTTATTTTCAAACGATTTTACGATGGAATCTTTATAATGCCAAGGTAAGGAAGTTCACAAAAAATCACCTATACCATTCTCTTTAGTGTATATTGAAATGCTTCGCTAAAGAAACTCAGATTTATTCAGGATGCAATTACTACTAACAAAGTTTGCTTTTTCTATATATCCAGCTTTCAGTATTTAGTTTTGAACTTATAAATCATTAATTAATAATTTTTATTCAATTCGAAAAATGATAATCTAAATTAAAATGATACAAAAAAGATGGCCATATTTCATTTTCTTATATGCACTATATCATTTAAAATGGTTCAATATGTATGGTAGTGTAATGAATCAAATGCATTTTATACATTAAAGATTCCCAGAATGTACTCATTCATATATTCATATACCAGGGGTACATAGTTACATCTAAACACAATTTAGTGTTGTTTGTATTTTTTTTAATGCGTTAAATTGCATCCCAGAAAAAATTTCTTAATTCGCATGCGCTTTTTTTTAAAGTGTTATATTTTTCTGATTTTTTTAATTCTTTTTTTTACACACTGAATTCAGGAGTTCCGATATTTTTCTTATAAAAAAAATGCTAATAGTTTGTGACATATGTAATTTGCATTTAACACATTTTTTCCACACATTCGATGCGCATAAAAAGGCGTAAATTTATTGTTTAGTAACAATAGAAAAGTTTATAAAAGATTTTAAGTTTAATAACTTTTAAATTTCACATTATGCGTGTTAATTGTATTTTAAGAAAAAAATATTTCAGTTATTTAAAATTTATTTTTAAATTTCGCGATTTTTTTTTAAAAATTCTAATTAATAATGCTATTTTACTAAATACTCACGATCCAAGGTTAACAAATTTCCTTATAATTACCAACCAATGAAGATACTGGTTCCATAATTTTCCTTTTAAGTTTTACGGAAAAGTTACTTTTTAATTCTTCAACTGAGAGCAGAAAGTTTTAAATATATCATCAAGTGGCGTTCATACTTTTCAAGTCTCCGAAATTTCACTTTTCTGTTTTACGGAAAAATTTATTTACCAATGCAATAACTGAAAATGAAATATTAAATATGACATTTTGTGACGTTCTTGCTTTTCATATTTCCATAATTCCGTTTTCTGCTTTCCGGAAAAACTTACTCACCAATTCTTTGTTTGATAAAAGTAATGTGAGAACCAATAATACCAAATTGGAGATCATGGCGTTTATATTTTCCTTGAATCTCCGTAAATTCCATTTTCTGCTTCATTGGAAAATTTACTTATCTATCGTAAAAATGACCAAATTTTGCCGGGGAATTCGTCTCTAAACAATAATAAAAAATTATTAATGAATAAAACATTATTTTTTTAGTTCAATTAGTATTTTGATGTAAATTTTTCGCATTTACATATCAATTTACATTTTTATATTATAGTTTCCATTTTAATTCAAATTTATAAATTCCATTCCAATTTTTATTTTTAATTCATTTCATGAAAAAAGTTAAATTTTTATTTACGATTTTAACATGTACTAAACAGAGAATAATTAAAAATTTTTACTTTTATGTACTATTTTAACATAAACAAAACAATGAATAATTAAATGTACTTACTTTTATGCACTTAATGTATTCAACAACACATAATAAAAGATATTTATTTATATACAATTTCCAATTACCGTTACAGAATTGTCAAAATTACCATTACAGCGTTAAGGCTTGTTATAATATAACAGCTTTGCATAAATCAAATTCTATTCTATGCTCTGAGTGTAATTTTTAATTAATATTTCTTCAAAGATAACTTAAATGTTATCATATCCTCGTGTTTTATTTGGCTTGAGTTCAGTTCTTTGGTCCAATTAGTTTTTTTTTAGTTCAATTAGTATTTTTAGGTAAAGTTTTCGTATTTACATTTCAATTAATATTTTTATATTTTTGTTTTTATTTTAATTCCAATTCAATAATTTTATTCCAAATTGTATTTCTACTTTTAATTCGTTCTAGGAAAAGAGCCCACTTTATTTATTCACTACTATTTTAACATGTACTAAACAAAAAAATAATTAAAAATGTATACTTTTACTTTCAATTTTAACATAATCAAAGCAATAAGTAATCAAAAAATATTTACTTTTATGCAATGCATCTACAAAACAACACATAATATTTACTTTACCACAAATTTCATCGGAAAATGTTTTAGACATAATAAAATAAAAATTATTTAATGATAGAAATTATTTATTTATTTATCATTTCCAATTACCAATACATAATAGTCAAAATTATAACTACAGCGTCAAGACTTGTTATAATATATCAGCATTGCATAAAGCGCGAATTCTATTGTAAGCATTGAGTGTTATTGTTAACTGATATTTATTAAAAGATAACTTATATGTTATCAAAACATACCCCTGCGTGTTTTCTTTGGCATGATGAAATATTTCTATTCCAAACAGCATTGGGTCAATATTTTATAAGATATATATATTCTATCTCGAGCCATACGAAAGCGAATAACCTGAAATATTTCTTGAAAAAAAAAGGACACGTATGGCTCGTTGTCATGGTAACGAGTGGAGGAAGTTGTAAGATAATTCGTTCAGACGTTGATATCTGAAAGAAAATGTTGCAGGTTGCCTTTTTTTGCATTATTATCACCAAGAATTTCATCATAAGCAGTTAGGATTTGATCACTCCAATTGTAAACAGCAGCTTGGAGATAAATTGTTGACTAAATTGCATTTAATTAAATATTTTATCCAATTTAATTTATATTTATCTTGCTGTAACTGCATTTTTATCTTCTTACTGAAACTACATCAAAACATATTCTTTTTTTTTATTAATGAAAAGTGTTTTTAATATACTTCCCAGTAGTTTTAAATTTTATATTACTGACTATTTATTAGTTTACTCACGTATTGAAATACTAAATAAACTTTCACATATGTTTTCATTTAAATCTCTATTTTTAAAATTTAAGGAAAATATATATATANTATATATATATATATATATATATATATAATATTACGATAATTTAAAATTACTCAAATAACTTCATTCTTGCTAAACATATACTTTTAAACATACAATGCTAAACATATAGCTTTTATTGACCTATACGGGATCAATTAACTAATAATTTTTGCAAGCTTGCTTAGCATATATAAACGATTCTCACAGTTAATCCATCATCAACCAATTTAAAATTGCACAAAGAATTTTATCCATTCCGAGAATATATTAACTTTTATTAACGAATGCAGAATCAGCTAATTTAAAATTGCGCAAAGAATTTTCGTCGTGCCGAGAATATACTACTTTTATCAACCAATGCAGTATCAACCAAACATTTTCTTTATCAATGTTGTCAGCATAGTAGCAAGTATCAACCAGCCCATGATAAGGAAATTTAAAATTAACTCGAATTTATCCATGCTAAGCGTAAACTAACTTTTTTCAACCTCTACATTATCAATGAATTATTATCTTTATCCATGCTAAGCATCTATACAAACTATTATCAGCCAATCCATGATCAACCAGTTTTTTTTATAACTGTCGTTGAGCAGCTGACCCAATTATGAGTTTACGACTACCAATCTTCAACTCTGCAGCCTTGTAATTTTCAACACAACCCAGAAGACAAGGGAATTCCTGGATTAAGTATTGGGATAAATTTATTTCGTGGAGGTTTTTTTAATGGCACTAACCCGCATTTGCGTTACATGGAGAGAAAGACCACGATTAGATTAATTATATTTCTACATATTTACTATCAGGGACCGCAGCGTTTTTAAAAAGTGCTTAAATGTTCTTATTTTTGATTTTCGTTTTTTAAAAACCCTTAAAGGTTCTCTTTTCATTGGGTGTTTTTAAAAAGTGCTTAATTTTCCCTTTTTCAAAATGAGATTTTTCCTTTACAATGTTGATTTTCGCTTCGAATTATGCAAAAACTCACAGTTCACATTGTTCTATTCAATGGTTTCATAATTAATTCAACTCCAATCTATTTCGGCGTATTGTCAGTCCGTAGCGTTTGAAAACGCCATTCGTTTTACATGATTCAAAATTTCACGATTTTTGACAATTGTCAAAAACAATGCCAAAACTTTTTTTTTTTTGACATGACGGTTAAAACAAGATAAAAGCGTCAATTATCAAAACTTTCCAACCCTGCCTAATTATATATTTTTAAAGTGCTTAAAAATATTTTTTGAGTGCTTGAAAAGTGCTTAAAAGGTGCTTATTTTTTGTTCAATTATTTGACTACGCACCCTGACTATGCTTATGCTAAAAATATAAATCTCCTTTTGTGCAAATATGCACAAGATCACACGTCTGATAAGTTATTCATGAAAGTATATTATGTTTAACATTTATAGTTAAATAAATGATTATTTTGATAATTTTTTTTTTTAGTTATACTATAAAAATAACCTAAAAACTATATATTTTTTCATATCTCATGAGATGTGGTAAAAACGACGACTTTTTATACGGATTTGTTCTAATGCCAAAATAATCTAAAGAAATTTACTTAGTCGGCAGTATCATTCGTTGTTAATTACTTTGGCACCCTGATTCCTACAGACATATTCTTCATTTTTCCGCTGGTGATAGCAATTTATGACTTGTTATTTTTAGCTTTAATCATTTGTCCAATTCCCTCTTTGTCTCAGCCATCATCAAGATACATATATATGCATTTAATCTTGTTACTGCGAATAAAAAATAAAAATAAAAAACTCTCCATTCGTGTAGCTTTTATGCAAGCGCTTATATGATAAGTTAAAGTTCTTAAAGCTTAACGAGTGAAAAAGAGGTTTTTGCCACTGCTGTAAATTAAAGCTCTTTTCAACTTCCGTAGTTACGTGAATTTGGGCTTTTGTCTCGTTAATTTATCACTTTTTCGCAATGGCTGCGTTATACCATTCTTCCTCTTTGTTACCAACACATCCGCCATTTTGTACAATATTATGAGGCACTTTTTTTTTTACTCTAGCACCTTTTGTAGTCAAATGAGTGATGGTCATCTCATTTAAAGTCAATCCTTGTTTCCAATTATAAATATTACTACCTACGCATTGTTGATAGAGGGGATTGTTTGACTCATAAAATAATTTCCTTTGATCTTTTGTGCAACACTTATCCTTTTAGAAGTATATTTTCCAAAAAAATATCAATGTATTTTAAAGTATTCCATCTTGGTTCAAAATTCAACCGTAATATCTATACCTTGAACCACATCCGAGTTTTCTAAAACCTTTATAAGGTATTTAATGGGATGCCTGCAAGTGACGTTGCTTGGGTATCTCGATCTTGATTGGTTGTTGAAACATGTCATTTGCTTACGTTAGCAACTATTCTTTCTATTCTAGTTAGAAGAAGTCAAGCCCGTTAAGTTTTAATTCTCTTAAGTGGTATATTCTATGTTCTTTTGTAAAAATTCTTTCACATGAATTTAAATTTTTCACTATATATTTCTTACTTTACTCAAAGACAGGCACGAAGCCATGAAAAACATAAACAAAAAATAAATCTGAGAATTATATTTTAACAAACTCGATATGCGATACCACGTTGTATTTAATTAGATTCACGTTAATAAACATTCTAACTGATGTGGGGAAACTTAGCTAGACTTAACACGCCATTTTACTTATAAACGATCAGCTGGCACTAAGATCATCGGGACACGTGACTGTGTATCAGTGATCGTCTTCTTCTCGAGTTGCAAGTATCCTATTGAACAATGTTTTCTTTTCAATTAGATGTCTGCTAGTCACGTCATCTTATGTTAATCGTGACATTTGTCGATTCAGAAGCCAACCTGGTACTATACACACGTGTGACGTCGGATATAGGTATCCAATTAACTACAAGTCTTCTCGAGTTGCAAGTACCCAATTGAACCATAAGTTGTGGAGTCAAGCTTATACTATTTTGTTGGATAATATAGTTCAGCTTGGTACCATATTAAAGTTGCAGTAAATTTGCTCAATATTATTCTTCCAACCACGCAATAATTTCTAAAAGTTTCTTCTTCTTTTTTTCCTTCTTTTTCATTTTCTTTTTTGTGTATCAGATTAAATGCATATATTTTTTATTTATGCCTGTCATATTAAACCTTATATATAGTCAAATACATAAACATAATATTCGCATTGACTTTATTCTCGACCGTGTTTCCTGTTCCCAGCGTTAGAGGGCAGCATTGGCAGAGGTTATTTCAACTTCCGGTAGAAGATTTGCTTGTATTCATTTATATATATTTTTTCATCTTTGAATTATATTTTAATATAATTCTTTGTTTTTAAAAATGAATCTTTGGTATAAAATTCGTTTGCAAGTGGCGGAAGTTGTGCTGCTTATGGGTGCATTGCGTTGAAGCATTATAATTTGTTATCTAAAATTAAGATATTTAAATTCCCTAAATACCTATTACGATGAATTCAATGGAGCAATATATTAAAGAGGAAAGACTAAGAAAAAAAAAAAGAAATAGTCACGTTCTGCTATGACGTCAGAGGAGGATATCAAGACATTCTACGAATTTGTTCGTTTTTAGGATAGATGGTGAATAAGTATAATTTTCTGACGCTTTTGCTGTAATCCAAAAATAAATAATTAAAGGGCAATGCTGCAATTATTTATGATCAACTTTCTGAAATAAAGCAAATTGGGGACATAAAATACAACTAAAATATTATATAGTGTTTGTAATGAATTACGTATTATATTATCAGGGAAAAAATATTTATATTATTTTTATTATTTTGTTTTTGAGGAACACTATTCTAAAATCAAACAATAACAATATTTTTTTCACCACTACGGAGAAACATATTTTTGTTAGTTTTAATATCCATCCTTATTATCAAACATGCTCATTATTGCTTTTATTGTATGAACATCTTTAGAAAAATATCATTAACATATTCTTTTCCAAGTAAAATAAATAATATAATAAAATTGCTGTTATGCGTAAACCAAGTAAACTCCCATTTTTAGTTTTTACTGCTCTAAGTAATTTTAAAAGCATGATAAAAAAACTTAAAAGTTATTTTTATATTTTGATTTCTTAAACTTTTTTTTTTAAAGTGAAATAGTGATTTATTAAGTAACAGTTTGTAATGACTAGTGTTATATGGAATAACTCATGTTGGCAGTGCAAAAATGTATTTCTGAAGTAGAAGGAAGGTGAATAATATGAAATTGGATGTATAAATCATGTCAAATCCTTCTTTTAATAAGAGACCATTAACACGAAAGCAATAGCATTACAGCTGTTCCTCTCATAGTTTGAATCGGCAAACAAGTGTTCAACTTAACCTCTACGGCTTTTATGACTTCATTAACACATGTCACAACACCCCGTCATAACAGACTGCAGCATGTCTGGACAGATTCCGCCTGCCACGAATGCTTCATTAGATCTTAGAATCATTCAATCTACGTACTCATATTTAGTGGCATAACGCTCTGCAGGTTAATTCTAATACTTCTTTTGTTGCTTTTCCATCTCAAACTGCAGTTTTTAAAATCGTCATTCATTTCATTTTTGAATCTGTTCGTAAATATTTCACGCACACACAATTAACCTTATAAAAATATTCATGCTGTTTGCTTGGAAACTGACGCTTTTTTTAGGCAAACCTATGAGTTTTTTGATGCACCTTCTCCGTCGTAATTCAGCGAAAACAAAAGTCACAATGAACTTACATATATTATAACCGTCGTTGAACAGCCGACCCAATTTTATGGATTTACGACTACTAATGTTGAACTCCGTAGCCTTGTAATTTTGAACCCAATCCAGAAGACAAGGTATCTCCTGGATCAAGTATTGGGAGTAATTTACTTTCATGAAGGACTTTTTGATGACCGAGCTAACCCGCATTTGCGGTACATGGAGAGGGAGATCACGAGAACCTCCCACGGTTAGTCTCACGGCAAGGGGACTCTAACCCATGATCCGTCTACCACTGAGGTTATTTCACATCACCACTGTGGTCGGTGCAAGCCCGATAACTTGCATATATTGTAGTATGTAGTTTATTTTGTTACTGGTGTTGAACAACCGACTCTATATCAGATTTTTCGGCTATCTATGCACCCATTTCGTCAAGCGTATGTTATATTTTATTACTAGCTTTGAACAGCCAACCCTATATGAGATTTTTGGCTATCCATGCATACGTTTCGTCAAGCGTATGTTTAATTTTATACCGGCGTTGAACAGCCGACCCTATATCAGATTTTTGGCGATCCATGCATACCTTTCGTCAAGAGTATGTTTTATTTTATTCGAAACTTTGTTTGGCTTCATATTGAACTTTTAGCAGTGATAGTACTTATATTAAAATTTAGAAAACCTAATAAAATAAAACAAATTTTATCACTTTTAAAAAATTCACAATTTTGATGAGTTAATTAAAATTGATTTAATTAAAATTGCCCATTAAAAATTTTTAAATAAAAGGATATCAATTATCAAAGAAAACAAAAAGTTCGTATTTTTGATGATTATTAATTAAATTGTATTAGTTTAAGTTGAAGTCCGATATACCGAACTCCAGATGAGAAGATACTATACAGCTGCCTATTAAAAATAATCCGAGCTTTCCTTCCAAATAGAGACGTTTTTATTTCTTCTAGAAGTTAGATTTGAACATTTACTGCCAAGAATTATCAAAGTTACTTTCCGCTCCTTCTTCTAACGGATATCATTAAGAATTATCCCTTTTGCTTTTTATAATCTGTTAAAAATAATTGCAGCTATTAAAAAGTACTTCGATGCAAAAACTTCTCCTGAAATAGCTAATTTTATGATACAATTCTACGAGTAATATATGGATATCGTTGTTACCACTTCATTTTCGGAGTACTCTCGAAAAGAAGAGGGTGTGGTTATTCTGGGACCCCCGTCTGACCGTTGACATATGAGGGTGGTAACAATTTTCCGTGATCTGAAAGCTCGCTGTCAACTTGTTCGGACACTGTCTGAATTATAATGTGATGGTTGGAAGTGACCGTTGAAAAGGTCCAGTCTCATCATTGGCCGCGTACTTTTATATCATTTCAGAAATGTCATTTTGATTAGTTATATTGATTTATTGTATATGGCTATGTTCTGCCTACATTATTTCCTTTTAAGAGCTTTTAATAGTACAGAAAAAGAGATGTTTATAAATATAGTTGAATTACATCGCCAATTTTAATAAGAATAACCGAATTACGTGATCTACGAATTATGCAAAAATACACAGTTCACATTGTTCTATTCAACGTTTTCACAATTGATTTAACTCAATCTATTTCGGCATATTGTCAGTTCCTAGCGTATGACAACGCCATTCGTTTTACATGATTCTAAATTTCATGATTTTTGACAATTGTCTAAAACAATGCCAAAAATTTTTGTTTCTTTTGACATGACGGTTAAAACCAGGTAAAACCATCAATTGTCAAAAACTTTATAACCCTGCGTAATTATGATATTTTTTTAAAGTGTTTAAAAATATTTTTTGAGTGCTTGAAAAGTGCTTTAAAGTTGCTTATTTTTTGTTGAATAATTTGGCTACGCACCCTATTAAAGACGAATTGCTTTGTTTTAAATAGTTCACGGAAAAAAAAATCACATTTTTGTTAGATATATTTAAGAATTACTTTGACGAAGCATTTTCACATCTTGTTCATGATTATAGCCATATTCATAGTCTTGAATAGTTTGTGAAAATAATCTAATTTTTGTTAAATGTATTTGAGATTCATTTTGGCGAGGAATCCGCTTTATCTTATTCCTAATTATAGACAAATTTATTGTTTTAAATTGTTCGTGAAAATGAAAACATTTTTGTTACATCTATTGATATTTATTTTGGTGAAGTAATCCTTGCATCCTGTTCATAATTATAGCAGAATCCATTGTTTTATGACAACAACTCCAGCTCCTGCAAAATTTTCTTTGACACCGACTCCATAGCCTTGTTTCTTACTCTCTGCAATAGTCTAAGAATGTGCAATCTACATTTAATATACAAAAATCAAGAAGGAATTGAAAAATTTGGGATCCTTATCTTTAGGAGTACAATGTTGAACAATGGATTCTACTAAAACTTCAAATCTTGCTCCTCATTTGAGATAGCATGCGTATTGATCTTTATTTTTGCGATGTAATTCTTGCATCCTGTTCATAATTATAGTAGAATCCATTGCTTTATGACAACAACTCCAGCTCCTGCAAAATTTTCTTTGACACCGACTCCATAGCCTTGTTTCTTACACTCTGCAATAGTCTAAGAATGTGCAATCTACATTTAATATACAAAAATCAAGAAGGAATTGAAAAATTTGGGATCCTTATCTTTAGGAGTACAATGTTGAACATTGGATTCTACTAAAGCTTCAAATCTTGCACCTCATTTGAGATTACATGCGTATTGATCTTTATTTTTGCGAAGTAAACCTTGCATCCTGTTCATAATTATAGTAAAATCCATTGCTTTATGACAACAACTCCAGCTCCTGCAAAATTTTCTTTGACTCCGACTCCATAGCCTTGTTTCTTACACTCTGCAATAGTCTAAGAATATACAATCTACGTTTAATGCACAAAAATCAAGACAGAATTGAAAATTGTGGCATTCTTATCTTTAAGAGTGCAATGTTGTACAATGGATTCTACTAAAGCTTCAAATCTTACGCCTCATTTGAGATAACATGTGTATTCCTTCCTTTATTTGCTTTTTTAAAAGCTGTTATCTAAGAAAATAAGATATCATTTTTTCTTCTTTTTTATAAGAATAAATTATCTCAGTTAAAAACATTGATTTCAGTCATTCGTGATTTACAAACCTATCGAATGAAAAGCCGAAAACTGAATTTCTCAGTTTTTTTCCTTCAAATAATTTTTAAAATATTTTTTTTGCTAATGTCATTTTTACAACATTAAACCCATTGAAGCGATTTTCTGTCTTTCCTTTTTGGAATCCCTACAACTAATCTGTTTTTCTTTTATCACGTTGGGAAAAAAAAATAACTTTAAAAAAAAGTCGTTCCAAGCTCTGCCCATTTTCTTTGACAAGCCGTTAAAAACAGAATTTTTTTTTTTTTTGCGCACTATTTGTGAAAAGTAAAAATGAGAATTAAAAAAAAAGCAACGAAATAAAAGTTTTGCCATCTCCAGTGCTTTAGTAACGGCTTTTTTATGTTCATTTTGGAACATTTTCTCTTCTGAAATGACGGGTGTTTACGGCTCTCAGGTCAGAGCAGGATCATTGGGTTGTTTTTTAAGTTTTATTGTTTTTCTTTCGTTCGATAATAGAAGTAGAAACTTCTTATTAGACATGTTATAGATATATATATATCTATATAAATACGATATATATATGAACTCAAGCTTCAAACTGAAACATTAGATTTAGTATTATCACCATTAAACTTAATGTCTATCGTATTTTATTTCCCGGAAAGCTAAAATGGACACTTCTGTAATCGCCGCCAATATTTTATAATGTTACTGCGAAAAAATTATTAAATGAAACTTGTATCTGTCATTTTTAAAGATCATGCTTTTTATTTTATTTTTTATGTGATGTGTTGAATTTTAATTTCATTTTATATCAATGGGCTTTTGGACTAAAAATTGAATTTTCGTTCTGTCGTTTTAAAAGTTATAATTTTAGTTTTTTAAAGCATTCTTTTAATTCATTCGGATATCAGTTATCTCTTACGATAAAATTGAACTTGAAATTACTTTTTTTCTTCTCTTTTAAATCTGTTATCTTCACTTACAGGAAAATGTATGCTTATTTAAATAAGTAAATAATAAAAATGAGGATTGACTTCTTTCCATCTTTTTCAGAATTTAAATTTATGTTATAAATTTTTTTTTTTTTAGTTAAACGGTTGAGGAAAGCCGTTTTGTTGTTAAGTGATAATTAGTTTTTGCAGTTTTTTAATGATTAGTTTTTGCAGTTATTTAATGATAAGTTTTTACAGTAATGCATTTTTGACTAAATAGGTATCTACTATTCATTTATTTGCTTATTGTTTTTTGGAGGGGATAACGTTTATTTCAAATTGATAAATAATAAAAAAGTTTTAAAGAAGTTTAAAGAAATAATATTAAACCACAAAAAGAATATTTCTTTTTAATATTTTACGAGAACTATTTATAGTAATAATACCAATTAACATTATAGCATTAGTGCCATTGAAAAAATTAAATACTTTTTTAAACTATTAATATTTTTGTACAAAACTGGGCTTTTTTTCTGTTTTACAAAAAAATTAATAACATAGTAATTAATTGATCGAACAATAATTATAATATTCTATTGAGATATGTTTGGACATTGTTAAAATTACTCAAAATAAAATCCACGTAATTTTTTATTTGTTTTTCCTATTTAATATTATACTTGTGTAAATGAAATAATTAATAAAAATGTATAATTGAACTTAGCTGTGCAAACCTTGTTTTGAATATTTTATCTGAGACCATCACTTAGTGTGCAAAATTTAAATTTTTTTTTGACAAAACCATCGCGTGTCCCAAAAAAGTGACAAAGGTTTTGTGTATTTTGATGTTCAAATTCTATTTTACAGTCGTAAATACATGTAATTGAAAATAACTTTTATGACATTCAATCAATTTTTGTCAAAAACTGACATTAAATAAATAGTGCATTTTCGAAGTTTTTGTCCTCGACGTCGCTTGTAACATTTCTAGTGTGATGCGAATTGCTGATCTTTTCAACAATGCATTTAGTTGTCAACATTCTTTCCACCCAGAAAACGATGATTTTCTAACAGTCTTTTCTCCATTCATAAATCATCGTCATCGAAACGTTGTCTGACGTCATGAACAAAAACGAAGAATGATTGCCTCTAAAATGTATTAAATAAATGAAAGAATAATCATGGTTGGGAGAAAAAAAAAGCAAACTATAATAAAAGTAAGCAAACGCCAGACGTATAAACCTCGCGAACCTAGGAAACAAATAAATTTCAATATTACTTTTTTTTATAACAATTTGATATAATACGCGCAGCTTAACTTTCAAGACTCATATAAGAGTGAAAATATAAAAATAAGAATGGCTCTTTATAATATTTGAAGCAATAAGAAGAGGCTTGGATATAGAAAGTAACCTTTAGCTTTTCTGTTATTAAACTTTTAATATAATTACTGGCATCAATTTAAGAATGCTTCTTTCTCGTCTGCTTCTTTCATTTCTGCGAGACGGCGGTTATTCTTCAGATTCGGTTGATGGCATCATCTATAATTCTTTGTTAGGAGGAAAATAACGGGATCTTCTACATATTACCAGATTATTTTAACAAGCTTTTTTAAAAAAATCGTGGTATACTGGCTAGCATTTACTTTGAAAAATAGGCTTAAAACTTATCGTTTGATTTCGTAATCTTTCAGTGTTTCACCGAACTATTTTTACAGTTTCAAACGATAGTTTTTATTTTTAACATGTACGGCTATGATTAACATTCTACCACAAAAAGATTATCATGACATGAATGCTAATTATGTAAATAAACTGTACTGTTGTAGAGATTTTTGGATAAATACATATTATTGGTTATAGATTAAGCAAATAAATATTTTTCTGTAAATTTTAAAATATTTGTTTTAATATTTTCTTACACATATTTTTATGCTTATTGTTATATCATCATTATCTTGGAAGATACATTCATGCATACTTGCTGAAATCCATGATAAATTTTGCTAATCTGTTCTTTAAATTAACAAATCTGTGTTAACTTTTTATATTATGTTTACATTAACTTTTATTAACATAATATTTATTCTTATAGTTTAAAGTTACTTTTTAATAAAGCTCGGCAGTTGTGATCGTTTCCAAGAAATTTATTAATGAAACCAAAATTTAGTCGGAAATAAATTTTTTTTTTTTAAACTTTTTTTCTATTTAAAAAAGATGACATTTTAAATTTGCTAAAACGTTTTAAATTCAAAATTTTAACAAAAGTCAGATGTAGTGACGACAGCTTTCTCCAAAAAGGTAATTCTCAAGAGATTGAAAGAAAAAAAAATTATAAATTTTATAAAAAGATTCAGTCTGCATTCAGTGAAGATCAGTGAAACTATTAAAATTTATGAATCATGTTGGAATACAAATAATTTAACTTAGCTGTAAACTCCCAGACTATATTAAGTTGAACCAAAATATCGTACAAATGAATCTTTTTTAAACTTGATTACTCGGTACTGTGGTTGAACGCGATCAAATTTACGCGCTGAATGTTAAAGTGCTTTATCTGAGATAGGGATTAATAAAATTATTTAAAACCTGTCTTTGCACTCTCTGGTCAAGAATATCCGGATTTCTAGTGGTACTGAATCGGAGGGTACCTTGGTCACATATTATTGTGTGGTAGTCATCTTTTTGCAACGATGTCTACGTAATCTGAGTTCGAATTCATTCCAAAGGTCGTCTATTGGATTTATAATGGGACGCCTAGAAGACCAGTTCAGTTTTTGAACACCAATTTTGCCAAACCATGGCTGCAGATCCGCGATGGCTCAGGGGATAGAGCGTTTGCCTTCCAATGAGGTGAACCGGGTTCGAATCCTAGTCGATATGAATTCCGCACCCGGCTTGCACCGACCACTGTGCTGACGTGAAATATCCTCAGTGGTAGAGGGATCATGGGTTCGAGTCCCCTTGCCGTCAGGCTAACCGTGGGAGGTTCTCGTGGTCTTCCTCTCCATGAAACCCAAATGCTGGTTAGCTTCATCAAAAAGTCCTCCACGAAGGCAAATTTCTCCCAATACTTGATCCAGGAGCTCCCTTGTCTGTCTTTTAGATTGGGGTCAAAATTGGAAGGCTACGGAGTTGAACTAGTAAACCCATAAAATTTGGTCGGCTGTTCAACGTCGGTTATAGAAACCATTGCTGCAAGTGTGTGCGGAGTCGTTATCTTGTTGGAAAGAAAGCTTTCCCAATGATAGTGCCATAGAACTGAGAGAGCAATATTGTCCTGAATGTTCAAATACAACACTGAGTTCATATTTCCAAACAGTGAACTCTCGCAGTCATCTCTCAGGCCCACTTCTTTTGGTGAAGGTCGGGATGCTTTTGGTCTGCTAGTCTATAAAAATCCTTGCGTTTGAATGTAGATAATTATTTTTAATGTAATATAGAATTAAAAAATTGGGCAAATGGTTAAAACATAAAAAAAAACATATATTATCTTTGTAGAAGCTTAGGATTACACTATTCAGATTAAAACACAGGAATAGTTCTTAGCATTGATGGATAGAATATGGTAATGACAGATTTAATCAAACTTTTTTTGGTGCAGATATGGTTAAAAATCATTTTTAGTTACAAATGTCTTCGGTAAAAAATAGCTAGTGTGTAAATTGTACAAAAATAAATTAAATATTATAATATTTATTTTGAATAGTTAAGCGGGACTTAGCCCTTTGAACCAATACTCATGTTACGCAAAAATTAAAAAAGTGCGTGAAATTTCTCTCTCTCTCTCTCTCTCTCTCTCTCTCTCTCTCTAAAAAATAAAAAATAAAAAAATTATAAAAGTTTCAAGGGATATTTTAATTACCGCTATTTGTTTTAAAAATTTCCAACGTTTAAAAAAAGCTTTAAAATATTCAAATATATAAGATTATTTTACAATCAATGTTTTAAATCAGTAATTGTTTTAATATCAGAAATTTACAATTATATACTTATAAATCATAATTTATTTCACAAATCTAAAGATTATTTTTAAGCAATGGTATTTTAACTGAAAAAATATTCCTGAAAACACACTGAAAAAGTCTTATCTACTTCTCTTTCTATCAGTTCGAGTTCTAGTAAGTAAAAAAAAAACAAAAAAAAAACGTATAAATTGTTAAGAAAGAAATTCTCTTAAAGGTATAGCCGAAGAATTTTCAAGTATATACATAAATCAGGAAAAAACTCCCACGACCGGAAATTTCTTCTGAGGGTCTGTATGTATATATAGAGAAAGATATATATGGGTATATATATATACATGTGTGCATGTATGTATACTTCCATGATTGATTATATCTCTGTTTTTAGTATTGATTTTCTTTCGCTTAAATTCGGGCTGTATTTCAGCGACACGGCTACAATGATTTATGTGCGTCATTTAGCAAAGCATAAAAAAGTATTTTACAGACCAGGCTTTTTCATCTCTCTCTGCGAAAATAATAAGGAATTAATAATGATAATGATGAAAGTCGTAATAAAAAAAAAATGTGACGTCGCGATCAAAAAGCGGAAAGAAGTAAGCCGGTTAAAATTCGCAATATGCCGATAAATTTCACCCTTTTTTTACGAATGATAGCGTCTGAATTGCTTTACATAAAATGTATTTGACGTTTGCCAAAAATTAATCAAAGTTTCAGGCTTAAGCCTTAATGGAAAATTGGAAAAGCAGGATACTGATTTTGAAGTGTGCAATTTGTGTATATTAATGTTTCATTTCTATAATTATGTGGTGATTTATTGAGAATTGTATGATTGTAAAACGAGCGAATCAGTTTTGGTTTTTGATAAAACCATTACTTTGCGATCGTAATCAGGTTTAATCCGTTATTTCAGTTTGGCTCTCAAATTTTTTTAAAAGCAGTCATAAATTGGGATTTGAAAACTGAAAATGTCATACCCAGTTTTTAACATTAAATCATTCCTCATATCAACGTTATTGTAGTTAAAATTTGTCGCATATTAACCTCTTCGCTTCAAAAAAAATCCATCTATTTTTCGGAGACGTTTTCATTTCTGAAGAACTATTTAACTTATTTTGTTCAAATTTTGGGTTTCGTGAGTTTAAAATTAAATTTTATGGTTTATAAGAAATAGAAAGATTTGTAAAACTTACAATTCAAAAATTTTTCGACCATTAGTAAGTAAAACTATATTAAAAAAATAAATAAATATAAAAACACTTTTTTACATAGAATTATCTTTGTATAAGCATTGTGTTATATTAAATAGTCCGTAACATATAACAAAATACGGAAAAGTTAATATATTTGGTGAATAAATATCGAAAATTACGTAATATAAAGGATTTATACTTTCGTTCAGCCAGATATAAATATTGGGATCATATTTTCCAGAATCCATGAAATTCGAGCCTTGATGGCTCAGGTTATAGAGCGTTTGCCTTCTAGTGAGGTGAACTGGGTTCGAATCCCAGCAATGGCTGATCGATACGAATATTGTATCTGGCTTGCACCAACCACAGTGCTGACGTAAAATATCCTCAGTGGAAGACAGATCATGGGTTAGAGTCCCCATGTCGTCAGGCTAAGTATGGAGGTTTTCGTGGTTTTCCTGTCCATGTAAATCAAATGCGGGTTACTTTCATCAAAAAATCCTCCCCGATTTCTCCTAAAACTTGATCCAGGATTTCCATTGTCTTTTGGATTGGGTTCAAAACTACAAGGCTACTGATTTGAACATTAGCAGTCGTGAACTCAAACATTGGGTAGACTGTTCAATGATAGCTATAAAATAAAATAAAATAAAATCCATGGAATCCATTCAGAAAAAGTAAATTTTTCTGTCCTATTTCGTAACTTAAAATATCTATAGCTCATATAAATTAGCAAACTTAAGTTCAACCCTTTAAACCATTCAAATTACATCTCATCATGTGACAAATCGATCTTTTGATCATACGTTATTAAGCTGTCTTGTTTTACATTTTATGCGCTGTACATAGAAAATAACTGGTGTTTATTGTTTTGATAATATATTTGGGTTAGAACCTTTCCAAATAACACAATCAAGAGAGGTCAAGACTTAGAAGTTGGTGCAAAGTTTCTATGTAGAGATAGCTAACCCGAAAGCTCTATTTGCTAAAGCAAAGTAGGGGTAGACATTTTACCCTGACCGACTGTTTGCTTGCCATCGACCTTGACAAGGGTAAACAGACGTCTTAACGCAGAGTAAACTCAAAGGGCAAGTCGGCTCAGAAAAGAACCAATTCAGAAGTAAGGATTTGGAATAACAAATATTCCTCCGATATTAACATATCCAATAAATGTAACAGAATCCAGAGTCTGTCGAATTTGTTATATACTTCTCGCCGTATTTTTTAAGAGTTGGAAATTGAATATTTAAATATTATACAAGGCTGGTGAAATTTGTTTTTTAAAAACTGGAAATCTTAAGGTTGTAAATTAACTAAAAGCAGTAACTTAAATTTGGTTTATATTATGTTTGTTTTATGTGAGCAGAGGTCACCTTCTGTGTATTGTACCTTTTGATAATGATTATTTTTATAAACCTAGTGGCAACATATTTTAAAAAAGTTAAAATCTAAAACTTTAAATTAAAGTTTACAAAATAAAGAAAATTATAACATTTAAAAGTAATTTTTTTATTATATTTTTTTAAATGAACAATTTATAAAACACTTCAACTGAATTTTAAATAGTTATAGGAGGGAGGATTTTTAAATGTTTTATCGGTAAGGAAAATAATGACAGTTCATTTAAATTGATCATAATTTTGAGTTAAAAAAAACATGAAGTGTTGATACTTTGGGACGAACAGTAAAGCATGTTATAACATGGGGGATGCTTAATTTTAAACAATTTCTATATCAATTCCTACGGTAGAATGTTTTTTTTTCCTAATACCCACCTGGGTTAACATTTTCCCGTCAATTCAGGCATTTACAGGGCAGTTTCGTTGGCCTCTCTTTCAGGGGCACCATATTAGGTGGGCCAACGCTGCTCCCACAGTAAGGACAGATAATATAGAGAAGGAAAGAACATCCATGCCTTGCCCGGGATTCGAACCCAGAACCTTTCTGATGCAAGGGCAGTTCCCTGAGCCCTACACAGGCCGGTTGGCTGTAGAATGTGTTCTTACTTGTTCCAATCTTCTAAATATAGAGAATAATTTATTTTATAATTATATTTTGTTTTATTAAATTATGAATTACAATATTTTTATTATTTATTTTAATTTTCTCATTTTTAATTTGGAAAAGGTGAACATCTATTACATACGTGATAAGGGAATCTTGTTCAATAAAAAAAAATTCCTTCCTTTTTTAAACAGTTTCTTTTTCCGTTAACTACATGAAACTTCAAATTTTAATTTTCTATAAAACTCTATGTCTAAAAACTAATAGTATCTGTATTAGTGAATTGGAACATGACGTTTTGTAATTGTGATACAACAATTGTTCCATAAGTAAATTGTAAATTAATGTTAGCTACCATTTTTGTTGCATTAAATACTACTAGTAAGAACTAAAAATTTAAATGTCATAAATCAACAAATGGTAAAAAATTATTGAAGTTATACTTCTTATGCGACTTCCAACAAGGTTGCGTTAAACGTTTAACGCTACATTTTTATTGGCCGGGAAATCACGTGGTAGGATCCAGTTTTCCCTCATTCATTTCCATATTGTTTTGGTTCTTACTAGCATAAAAATAATAAAAGTATTGTTTTTCTATACATATTTTTTTAGTTTGTTTTGATACACATATAATTTAATAGGGTAGTATTTTTTATTTTCAAATTTAGTGGATAACAATTGTAAAAAATAAGTGAAAACAATCCCACGGGCAATGCGACGGATTTAAGGTTATGTCAAGTGACGTCTCTTGTGAATATCAATTGATTGTTAGGTTTTCTCTTTTGAAATTACATTATGACGCATTCACATACATTATTATTACAAATGGGTATACTATAGCCTACGTCACAGGATGTGTTATTCCTACTAAATTTAACTAAAAAACAGCATTTTCTGCGAACCTGATTTTTAGCAACAAGTAAACATTACATGAAGTGTGTTGTTATAAGTCGCTACTCGGCAGGTTGGAATTGTATTAGTCTAGTTCCTTTCGAAATATGAATTTAGTAAACATATTTAGAACTCTGCTTATTAATTAAACTAAAAGGTAAATGTTATTCCTAGTAAGTAGAAGTAGTTGTGTTTTTTTCATATTATATACAAATACATTTTCCATGGCGAGACGATGAGGCGACCACAAGCACTTCCACTGGTTCAAGAGGTCCACGAGGGAAAAATGCACAATATTACCGTTATTACAGAGCACGGCAGTGAGCGGAGCAGGAAAAAGAGTCGTTGAATAAAACTAGTGATTCTTCTACGACTGCTGATTCTTCTATAATTAACGTCGCAGGTTACGAAGTTTAACCGGCGGGACTCCACGCACTATTTTTTTTCCTATTCATTTTTAATATATAATATGTAATTTTATTTATTTTTAACTTATATGCCAAGCACTCTCTGTAAATAATAATGATTATTTCATTTGGCTATCGGTTTGATAACTATACTGTAAATATAATTTCACCAAACAAATAAAATTTTATTCTTTTACATCCATTCGCTTATAACTTTTTTAAATTTGATATTTTCAATAGAAAATATTTAAACTTAGGTGTAACTCTTTAGTTAACTAGTTTAAATAGTTTTTTTTCAAGTATATTTTTATATATATTTAACACGCTGAAACTTTAACGACATTAAATTCTGTTTAAACTATCGTTATCATTCCTAATATCATTAAAAGAAGTTATGCTGTCCTCCTTCCATGAATTTCAACGACCTCATCAGTCTTTATGGGTCCATTAAAAATCTAGTTAGCCCATGATTTATCTTCGATGCAAGTCTATATTTTTACCTTGTGTCACGTGATTCCTTAAAGCCACTCCCTCACGAAAGACTGATAAATGTTACAACAAAAGATATGTTATCTTTTTTTTTTTCATGTTGAGTACAGATAGTATTGAATACGGCCTAATAATATAATAAGACACGCTAGTATAAGAACTGGATAGAAAGAGTTATACTTTTATTGATTTTTTTTTGAATGAAATAAAATGTTATAAAATTGTATTTATAATATATTTATTAAAAATTGATTTATATAAATAATATTTATTAAAGAGATTCAATTGTTAAATCGTTACCAGGATATCGTGAAAATTACCGTGTTTCTGACATTAAGGGAATACCAAAAAGCTCATTAATTATTATCGAAATGCTTTGGTAATGAGTTTAGTAAAATATCAATTGGATATGGTTTTGTAATAAGTGATAATATTTCTAATTTCTGATAAATTTCTAACAATTACGAAAGTATCTATAAAAATAGACTACTTCTCAAAAAATTATTAAAATTTCAGAGACCATAATCCGTAGTTCTAAAATTGCGTTTGCTTTGTTTGACACATGACAAATTTGCTTCTTTAATTTTATTCATTAAAAAATATCGCGTTTCCGTGTATTGCACAGATTAATTTTTACAGTGCGTATTGCAAAAAATCCAGTATATAATAAATATTATGAAAGTATGTATATCATACTTGTTAAATTTACTATAGATATAACGAAAATTATTTAGTGCAAATTTCATTTGTTTTTCACTTTTACTGAAGAAAAAATTTAAAAACATTAGAATTGTAAAAACCAAATTACTTCTAAAAAATTATTAAAATATCATAGACCTTAAAATTAAATTTCAAAGCTACAAAGACTTGACAAACTTTGATTTTTTTTTCTTGTAAAAATACCTTAAATCTGTGCTTTGTATAAATACACAGATTGATTTTTACAGTGTGTACTGTAAAAAATCTGTTATAAATATGAATCATTCTGTAGTTGTTAAGTTTACTACTTTTATAACCAAAATAAAAAAGCTAAACTAATTTTTCTTATTACTTTATTCTGAAAAAAATATATATAAACATTCAAATTAGCATATATGAAAACAAACTACTTCTAAAAAGTCATTTAAACACCTAAGACCGTAATCTGTTCTAAAATTACGTTTACTTTGTTTAAAACTTGACAGAATAGCTACTTTAATTTTATTCCTTGAAAAAAATACCTTAAATCCGTGCATTATTTCGTGGACATTTAACGGAAATTTCTCGTAAGCAAATAAAGCCCTTATTATAAAAGCCCTTTTATTCCTTCAGAGTTCCTTTATTTTTCATCACCCATTAATCCCTCTGTTAAAGTTGGAAAAAAAAGCAAGTAGATTGTAACAAGGTGATTAATACAAGATTATGATATAGGTTTTTTTCTGATGCAGGAGACATGGGTTCGCTTGTTAAAATTTGGAAAGGATCAGCTTAACATGGGGGGGATATAATAAAAGGGGATGAATTCTTTTATACACTGTGATCCTAAAGATTTATTTAAACTTTTTATTGAAAAATTTAAATTTTAATTAAAAACTTGTTATGTAAAAATAATTTAAATTAAGAAGTAAATTTTAATTTAAAATTGGCCATCCAGTTTATTAGTTGTTTCAAGTTCAGACTTTCAATTTTTCCACTAGTGTTTGCCGTATAAAATCTTTCAATTTTTAGAGCAATCATTTTTTCCTAGAAAGGATGGGAAAAAATGAAATGGTTAGTAATGTTTTTGTTCTAGGTACACGGGAAAAAATATCGTAAAATTACCATACCATGTATTAAAGTGAATTGATCATAGAAACTCATGCACACATATTTTCCACTAAGGTTTAAAACATTTAGGAGGTTTGAGAGAGACCGACAATAAATTGCGAAAGAAAGCAAGTATTTTTGAATACCCTATTCCAGAAAATTAAGCATAAGCTTGTAACTTGTATCAGTTATTTTGGTTATTTAAGAATATTCAGTAAAATAGAACAAAATTTTTGGAACGATTTAAAATTATATACGAAATTATTGTTTTAAAATCTAATTATTTTTTTTAAAAATTGCACTATTTAAGATTATGCTTTTGTACTGCGCATGCGCGGAAAAAAATTAAAAATTATTTTTTTTTTCACAATTTTGTAGAGAATCGTATTTGGCAACGAATGGAAAGCACATGATTTTAATACCTTAATAACGTAAAAAATTTCAAGCAATTTTCTAAGTAAGTTTTGTATTTTTTAAAAGAAAACTCAAAATAATCAGGGATTTTCACAAATTTTAATATGCAGTATTGCAAAAATTATTGTAAAATGGTATTTAAACCATTCATCTGTCAATTTTTCCGTTCATAAGGCAGCGGTTTACCGGAAATTACGATTTTGAAAATTATCGTTATCCCGATTTTGAAAATTATTTGAAAATTATACCTATTATCTCACATTTGGTGAAAATTATGCAACTGAAAAGTAAATGTAACCAAATAAACGGGTTTTATGCCAAGCTCTAATATATGTATCATGATGAAACTGTCCTCATTTTTTCACATTTTCTAAATTTTATCACATATTAGAAAACCATATTTTATTGTTAATTTTTGAAAAATTATTACCTAAGTTCATATTCGTAAAAATTACCGAAATTATGGGTGTTACCATAGTGTCAGAAACACTGTAAATTATGTAAATTATACCATATTTTAGTAGTTTTGACCATACTTTTTTCTCAGAGTAGTTTAATGAATTCTGAGGGTTTTTATTTTATGCTTTTATATATATATATATATATATATATATGGGTCATTCTCACAAAAACTGTCATTTTTCAGTTCATAAAATCCCAAAAAAATAAAATTAATAAAAAGCTCTGAAACTTTTTATATTAATAGAAATATGTAATGGCATTATATAGAAAATATATATCCTTTAAATTATACTTAATATTTAAATTAATTAATTAATTTCACTATTTGAAAAGTGAGGGAATGACACTAATAGTGAGGGAATGATATTTTATTTCAATACAAGTTTTTCTCTCAGTTACAGCTACTTCAAGTTTGAAAATGATAACATACTAGGTATATCTATTATTTATTATAATTTAGTTTTGTATATTTAATAGTTTTTACAGGTTTGGGAAATAAAATTGGCTGGCACGATTGTCACATGGAATGGGTGGTAGAATTTTTTTTATGTCTGTTTTTGTGTATTTATGTATGTTTTTTGGAAAGGGCCATTTTTATTTTCCTGCATTTGTGGGAGCCATTACATCAATTGTTACATTTTTTGAATGTAAGATCTTTACTTCTGCGGTATTTTAATTTTACATGTTACAAACAAACTTAATTAATGATTTACTGTTTTTTTCTCTTTGTATAAAATGCCTTAGATTTTATGTATTCAAATTTAAAAATATAAGATTGGTAGGTTTTTATGTTAATCTTTAACATCTGTACTA
>NC_092209.1:33994498-34112977 GCF_043381705.1 Parasteatoda tepidariorum | reverse complement strand
ATTTTATAACTTTTATACGTTTTTTAAAAGTGACAAATGGTTACCAATTTTATTCAAACTCACTTCAAGAAAGCTGAAGTTATTGAAAAATGGAAACTTAAATTAAAAGTGGTAAAACGTGGGGGTAAGTATACTTACCACGGCCTGCAAAAGGGTTAAATTTGTGATTTTGTAAATTAAAGAAATTTCAGTGAAGAATATCTGTTTCTCTTAAATCTAAATAATTGCAAATAAGCGCAAATTAAAAAAAAAAATATTGTTTAGAACCTTTGACGCAGAAAAAGACGCCGGTGTTTCATGATGTATTTTATAACCATAAACTATTGAAATGCGAAATGTAATATTCTTCACTAATTTTGTCCTAAATTAATTCAAAATAATGAAAGAAATATGAAAAATATGTTTAATAAAAATTCTGCACTAAAGGGTTAAAGTCGAGGTGAGGTGCAAGCAATTTTCCTGAAAAATTTCTCATTTAGATTCAATATCGTGTGATATGATCATTTGTATTTATAAGTCATGGTAATCAAAATCATTTTGCTCAAATTTATTGCACTATAGCTGAAATGTTAAACCATAAATTACAATTTTTATGAAGTAAAAATTGAAATGTACGATTAGTTGAAAAGCGTGAAGAGACAACCTTAAACTCAATACCAAATTAAAAGTGAAAGAAGCCGCTAATTTAATACATTTTTTAGGAATATACAATTCATTCCGCTATTGTGATTTAGAACCACGAGCAAAAAATTTATTCATAATTTTACACAAGAACCAATGGCCTATTATATTCGCCGAATTCAGATGATAGCTGTCATCCATCCAAGCGAACAACTTTATTCTTTTCAAAGACGATATATATTTTACAAAACAGTGAAATCATAAAGAAATTTTTTTCGAAACTATTTAAATTCCTTTTTTTTAAATCTTTTCATACCAGTGGAATATTTTTAACAGTTTGAGTTACAATTCTTATTTAACCTATTAATTACCAATCAACTATTTGCTGCTATACTGTCCAATTTGCTTACATTGAGTATAATTCGCTTAACTTTTATTAACACGTTGAACACCACGCTAATTTTACAAGACTTGCCCATCTGGCCACAATTAATAACTTCAAACTAAATTAAATTTAGTTCGAAGTTATTAACCGTGGCCAGATGGGCAAGTCATGTAAAATTAGCGTAGCGATTTGCAAATATTAGTTTCATATCTGCCAACTCTTCCGGAAGATTTTATTTACATATTTAATATATATATATATATATATATATTGTTATGAAAACGAACTTAATATTTATATAAAGTAAAAGAAAATACATTAGATTTTACTTAAAAATTATTTTAAAAAAATGTGCTTTATAAAAGTATCTATCAAATGAAATAATTTATTTTTAAACAGTGATTGTATTTCTATTGAAGCTTAAATATATTCCGACTTACGCATAAGTAAGCAAGAAAAAAAAAAGAGAGAGAAATTTCTTACTATTTTTCTTGAATAACTTTATACAAAAAAATTATCTAGAATAAAAAGAAATACATACCAACTCAGCATAGATAAAATAAAAGCTCGATATGAATTAAAAGTAAATAAAAAGTAGCATAAATTCAAACTAAAGCGGAATATGAGCAAATCTTTTATCTAAAAAATTGAAGAAAATTTCAAATAAGAACTCAGAAAGGGAAGAAGGGTGATAAAAAATTCTGAATCTAATTCTAAACCTATTCGATATCTATTCATCGAGATAACTCTCTGCAATTTAATGAGTTTCAATCGAATGAGAAAACCGAATATGATTGTGGGATTAGACGAAGCACTTAGGGCAAAAAAAAGTGCCCGTGCAATTCAATTCGTTTTCTTTCCTGCATTGCTTAAAAATCCGGGCAGTTTCTTTCGCTTTTTGCCTACATCAGGCCTTTTTTCTTGCCAAGGCCTCTACGCGAAGTTTGCAATTATCTCGGATATTGCTTTTTTTGGGGGGAGTTGATTTCTTTTTTATATTTTGGAAATTCATAGGCCATTGAAGCATTTTCTTTATGTCAGTGATTTTCTTAAATCGATTGTATTATTTCTGTTTTATTGAAATTAAATCTATTAATCGCTTCTTCCGATTGAAATGATTTTTCTTAACTCAAATACTCTTCATATATTTCTTTTTTAACTATTTTAAATTTTTCGTAATTTTGAGTAAAAAAAGCTCTTAATTAAAATCATAATAAGAATGTAAACATATTTAATGCTTTTTGTTATACCAATTATCTTTTGTTGATTTATTTACGTTTTTTTTTCTAGTTTACATTTTACACTAAGAAAAAAAGTATTTTCACAACTACAAAAATGTAAAAAGTTCCAAATCAAATTACAGTATAAAGTTCAGGCATTTTGGATGCATCATCCAAAAATTCAATTTTTCTTAGAATATCATTCCTTAATGTTTACAGTATGTAATGTTTACAGTACAGTACAGTGACTTTACGGTAATTATTTCTGTAAAATTTGCAGTATAACTTATTGTTTTTTCCGCAACATGTTCTGGTAAAGATGGATTTTACGGAAAAAGGTACCGGTACTTTTTACCGTAAATTGATCCAGAACTTTTTACACTGCAGAATATGGTTAAATTTAACGTACTTCTGGCTCTTTATGAACACCAGCAACCAGGGTACTTTTTACCGAAACGCCTTGATAAAGATTTTGATAAAATTATTAATAAAATATTGTTTTCTAACATATATTGAAAATAATGATAAAAATAATAAAATTCGGCAATTATTTTCATGATACCTTACAACATGCCATAAAAACCATTAACTCACTTTTCAATTTTGTATTTTTTACAAAATGTGTCATAATAAGAACTATCATTTTGAAAACCAGAATTTCTGATAAACTATTACCATATGAACGGAAAAATTACCAAATAAATGGTTTAAGTACCGAATATGTTGGTTTTATCAACCAGAATTGCGGTTTTTTCGACGATAAATGTCTTTACTATACATTTCGTAATTTTACCTGAATATTTTTTTTCTACGTGTATTGTTAATTTTTTATTGGTTTCAAAGATCTTATGAAAAAAAATTTAATGAATCCAAAAAAAATTTACTTCAATGAGATTTTTCTTACTTAGATTCCGTGAAAAATTGGTAATTATCTCAGATAATTGGATTTTTCATCAAATTTATTGATGAAATCATATTTCGTTAAACCATTTTCTTTATCTGAAAGAAAAATCAAAAGTTTTCGTCAATCTTTGAAGAACCTTTAAAGTAAATTTAACAATTGTTAAGTTGAAAATGAATTTTTTTTGAAAATAAAACTTAATATTCTATTCAATAAAACTTTCAATATTTTTAAAATACTTGAAATTTTTTCATTTATATTTTGCGATAAAAAGTATGAAAGAATTAAATATATTAAATCAGTAAATAGTGAATTGGTATTTTAAATAAAAGTAAATAAACTATACAATTGATAAATATTTTTGATCTTTTTCTATTTTAGATAAAGTTATTAATTTCTTCATTTCTGTTAAAATAAGTACTTAGCTTAGAGTATTACATAATAATTGCGTAGTTAGTAGAAAAACTAGAATAATTTATAAATATTTTCTTTTTGTAACTTATCATTTTGCTCTGCGATTTGTAGTTTATAATGTGTTGTTATATTCCATGCTTCATTTAGCACTTTGTACGATATTTTATAGATTTTTTTTTCTTAAAGAAAATGTTTAATTTTTATTCACTATTTCCCTACCACCCATAATTTACAATTTTTTGTAATATTTACTCTTTTACAATACTTTTTTTTAACGATTTGTGGGATAGTTTATTAGATTTATGCATGAAGGCAGATTTATAGATAATGTACTGTACAGGGACACAATTAAATGACGAAATTACCCAATGATTAAAAATTACAATTAATTTTATTTAACATAGCTTTATTTTCTAGAACTTGGAGTAATGATTTTTTTGGTTTTTTTTTTTTTGGAAAATAAATAATTTTTATTTCGTAATTCTGTTTTATATCTTAGTTTTTTTTATCTGTTATGCTAATAGCGGTTTTTATAGGATACAAAAATTTTAAATGTTTTTTTTTTCGCGATAAAAAATATCCCTCATTTTAAAACTCATTACCTATTTCCGTTGATTTTAAATTAGTTTGGGGCGAACTAAAAGCCGGTCGTAATTTTTTTTTTATATGCATATTTTTTAACTTTTAAAAAATTTGAAAGTGAAGTATTCTTTAGCTATGTAAGTGTTACACGAAAGAATATTTAAGTAAAAGAGTTTTTTTTAAAAAAATCATTGTTTCTCGAAACAGCTATTATTCTGACTTAGCATCTACAATTCTACTAATACATAAAAAATAAACGAAAGCGCAATCTTGACTTGATGGAAACTAAAAGTACAAAAATGGTCCGAATTTTTTGTTACTATTATTATTTCCCTGTCAATGGGACGTTCGCCGACGCCCCCCCCCCTTCACTTCCTAGACATTGTTTTTATATACAATTCCCCCCCCCCCTTCTGTTCAGATACACTTGGCTGAATCTATTAGTTCTTCCGGACCATGGGAGAAAAGATTTGGTAGCTTGTATCTTTTTTACTTGCTGCTTTTGTCAATGTCGCTTTGCTTCTTTTTTTTTTTTTTTCCTCCCCGGTTCTATCCTAGTTTTATCATCCAAGAGTTGAAATAGCTTCGTTTTTTTTCTTCATCTATTTGATATTCACATCGAAAACAGAGAAAAAAATGTGCATTCCATTATAAATTAAACACGCAAACGAAAAAGTGGAATACATGAGTTAACGATTATTGTATTTTTAGTCGCTTATTAAACTGTGTATCTGTCTTTCTCCGTTGAAAAAATTGTTATTGAAGAAATTTTTTTTATAATTAGACGTGCAAATAAGTATTTCCTATGATCGTTTGTTTAGTTTAGTTATTTGATTTTTACAGATCGTTTCAATTCACTAATTATTTTTTTCGCTCTATTTGTTGACTTAGTTAGAGTTAGATAACAAATCAATAATGTAATTCTTTTGAGGACGCTTCATTAATAGGTTCGGCATCGATTAACCTGGACATGAAACTCCGTATACGTATTTTTTAATATGTTAGTATTACAAATTAGTGTTTTTATAAACTAAAGGCAAATAAATTTATTGATGTTGTGTTCTTTGATTAAAAGTAGTTAATACTTTTGCATGTATTGCTGCTATATAAAGTGATAGATTAATGTTTTGTATGTATAAAAATAAAATATTCTTTGCAAATGCAGTATAAGAAGTTTTTTTCATTCTCATCATATAGAATTTATGATTTTTTTTCATTATTACTTATTTGTATAATAATTTAAATATATATATTTTTTATTAAAACAAGTAAGGTCAAAACTACCATGATATGGTAAAATTTAGCCTGTTTCAGGCTCTATGAAAACACGAAAAAGCCGAAGCTTTCATATACTTTTACTCTACTAAAGTAAAAAAATGCATATACTTTTTTTTTTATAAAATAAGTATGATTAAAACTACCAGAATATGGTAAAATTTATCGTGTTTCTGGCTCTATGGAAACAACAAAAAGTCGAAGCTCTCATGTACTTTTACTCTACTAAACTATAAAAATGCATATACTTTTTTTTTAAAAAATAAGTATGGTCAAAACTTCCATAATGTGGTAAAATGTATCGTGTTTCTGGTTCTATGGAAACGCTAAAAAGCCGAAGCGCTTTAGTAATGATTTTGCTAAATTTAACAATAAAATATGGTTTTCTAATATGATAAAATTTTTAAATTTTAAATTTGGTTATTTTCATATCATGAGAACATGGCATAAAACATGATTTATTCGTTTAAACTTACTTTTAGGTTTTGTATTTTTTTACTAAATGTGTGGTAAAGAGAGCTATAATTTTGAAAACTAGAATTTCCGGTAAACCGTTACCACGTAAAAGAAAAAAATTATTAAATTACTTGTTTAAATACCATATATTTCGGTTTTATTAACCAGAATTATTTTTTTATCCGAAATATAATCACCATTAAGTATTGTAATTTGATCAGGATTTTTTCTCCATGTATAATTAATATATACCAATAAATTTAATTCCCTTGCTCTAAATGTTTCTGTGTTAGTTTAGCTTGAATTATTATAATGTTTTCAAAACAAGGGTATTTCTTGCAAATTTTCCGTTGCATCATTTGATGAGATTAGTTTTTATCTGTACACTTTTTTCTTCTCTTAAAAGAAATTTACTTCATTCCTATGTAAATAGATGAGTAAGACTGTTTTTATGAGTTTGATGGTATGAAAGGTATTTTTTTTTGTATTATTTTCGTTACCTTTCTTTTAATTTTAATGTTTCTTTAGTTTACCTTGAATTATCAAATTTTTTTTCATAAACACTGATCTCTTTTTTCCAATTAAGGAAAAGGCTGTTCGATTAGCTGTTCGTTACATCATTTGATGTAATTAGTTTTATCTGCAGAAGAGAAGAATAGCTGTTATCTATTAATTTTAATCACATGAACGTACTTCATCTTTTTTTCTTTTTTTTTTAATCTTTTCTACAAAAACATTTGTTGAAACACCTTCATTTTTCCGCTATTTAAGTTAATACTCAAATCTTTCTTTGACCAATTTTTCTTTTCTACTTTTAAAAAAAGGTAGAAATTTATTTTCTTTTTCTATATCTTTACTTCAAATACTGAATTCGATTAACCCGAAAGATATATTTTTCATTAGATTTTGTTGAAAGCTTTAATGGAAATCTCGTTTGCTTTCGAAATCTTTTTTCTTTTCCTTCGATGTTATTACCTTAGTGGAAAAAATATACTTTTTTTTTTCTTTAGTTGAGCTTACAATTACATCGTACTTGAGTAATTTATCAGCTTTGTATAATCCCACTTAAGAAATATGATCTAATTGAATTATTTTTCATCAGCTTATTCTTCTTATTGATACTTACGATCTGTATCAACCATTCAAATACGTGTTATGCAAGAACACACTGAAAATCTTAGGTTTTTGAAAATGGAAAGTATTTTAAGTGAAACATTTCTTTGAAATATAATTAATTTACAATAAATTTTTCATTTCCGTGATGTTTTTGTTTTTTCTTACAGACTTTAATAAAATTCAATTTAAATAATTGAATATTATGTCAATTATAATAAATTTACAAGAATTATTTGTAGGTCTATTTCTTAAAGCTATTTATTTTCAAAAGTGTTACAGTAATGTTTGCTACAAATGGTTTAAAGTCTGTAGTGTGATATAAGTTCTATGGGTATGAAATAAATATATCTAGATATATGTTAACCTTTTTCTTGCGGCTGGTAAAACATGTGGATCACATGTGATGGTAGAACACAGTGCACCGTAAGCAAAGGGTTAATAATATTTTTCAAAGATGACACTCTGTGCAGTGATGTATTTATTAATTAATATTCAGATTCCTTGTAGACATTGTAACGTTAACAACATTACTCGTTATTGTTAGTAAATATATTTTTCTGTTATGAAGCGTTTTGTTATGACTTGTTATGATGAACCTCATTCATCTCATGATGCAGCTCATTCATTTAAGCTTTTTGTTATGATGCCGCTCATTCATCTTATATGGATTAATTAAATACAGATTGAATGAATGAATGATAATTGACTTCGCGATCATCCTATTTAACAGAACTCACGTAGCGACGTATGCAAACTGTAAAGAGGAGGTTGCTTTAAACTTCTAATTTGCATTTTTCCAGAAATTTCTTTATTGTCTTGAATGCATATGGTCTTAGCATTGTTCTATAGCCGAACGATTCCGAAAGTTTACCAGAATGTTTATATTGAATGATCTTTTTCGCTTTGTGAAAGTTTCCACATAAAACTACTACTGATTCGAGCTTTATAGCTCCACGAAATCGTTTACTAACCCTACGAGATATCACTTCAGACATGAAATGAATGATCTTATTGCTAATCCGTTATAATACTTTTATCATTGCTTGCACGACGAGTACTGCCATCTAGCGAGTAAAAAGCATAAAAATAATTTTCGTCTCACCTGCAGCTACATTTCGCCTTCATTTTTATTTCTCTTATTGATATAGTTTAGGTTCTTAATAGCTCTCTATCTCGTTATTTGATGGTGTTTCATAAAATTTATTTAAAAAAATTAAATTTCAAAATAAATTTGAGTCGTGAAGCCACCTAGCGAGTAAAAAGCGTACAATAATTTTCGTCTCAACAGCAGATACTTTCCCATTAATTTTAATTTCTCTTCATAATGTAATTTTGATTCTTAATAGCTCTCTACCTCGTTATTTATTGGTGTTACATAATATTTTTTTAAAAAAAATTAAATTTCAAAGTAAATTTGAGTAGTGAATCAAATAAGACCATCCATTGATCAGGGTTTAAAAAATTTTACTTTCATAGGGACTAAAAATTTGCTGTAACCCTTCATTAATCAATGTACTTTATACTGTAGCTTTTTTATTTTTTGAAGTTCTTGCTTATTTAGATCTATATTAGAACTTCAGTTTAAAGCTAATTAATTTTAAAATATGTGCCTTTAATTAGGAATCTCTAAAACTTATTTTACCATAACAGAATGAATTATCACCATAAATATAAGTATATAAGGCTTCTTCTGCGAAACTTGTTTCGCACAGTTGAATTCTGATTTATATTCCTCTAAAGAGTAATGATTTTCTTTACGCGTTGTTTATTCTGCATCAGCTAATGTGTTCAGAAGAGCTCTTCAATTTTTTTTAAAAAATAAGACAAAAAGAGAAGAATGATCTGTAATTTATTTAATATATGTTTTTTTTATTTTCAAATTTTTCTTTCTTAGAAATATTTTAGCAGTTTTAATGATTATTAGTAAATAGCAAATACTTAAATTTTGCCGAAATAAATCAATATGTTTTGTAACACTTTCATCTAAGATATTGGCTCAAAAAATAAAGTTTGGTAATGGATAAACAAACAACCTTTTATGATAAGTTGATTTCATTTTATTAACTAAGTTTTAGTAAGTTTTCATCATGATAAGTTGATATGATAGGTATGGCTAATTGAAGACACTCTTGCTCGATAATGTAATGCATCTTAACTAGTTAGAGGACATAGTAAATGTTCGTATGGATATAGAATGGCGTAATGACAATCTTGCTTAATAATACTTTAGTTAAAGGTTTAAGTAAATGTTACTGATACTATTTAGTATCAATAAACATTCATCATCAGTTTAATCAAATCATTAGTTAATTTAACGATACTGCACTTTGATGATTAATATTCACTCTAGTCAGTGTAGTCTTTCGAAACGTATTAATTACAATGTTGTCATTTAATCTAAATTAAAAAAATTAAGTGAGCCTTATTCTAAAAGTTTATTAGAGTCTGTATGACAAAAATTATTCCTCTACATATAAGTAATTAGTATATTTAAAAATTTATTTTAGTATTATACTTAGATTTTTTTAAAAATATCTTTGCTTTTGCTTAATTTACGTAAAGAGAAGTTTTCCAAATATAATAACTCATCCCCCCCCCACCACAAAGTATGAGGCTGTTTGCTGCTTTGGAAACAAGAATAGCGCAATTCAGGGAGGGTTGCTTCTCTTCATTATAGGGTTAACACAATAGATCAAAGAAAAAGATTCCGTTTCTTTTGCTACACCAGACCGAGCAAAAACCTGTCCTAAACAATGCCCCTACTTGAAGTAGTTATACCTCGTTACCATAGTCACCGCCATGGGGCCAGACGAATGACTAGGGGAGTTCTTACTTTAGACAAACTATACTTGGCATTGCAAAATATTTGTTTTTGTTGATGTCTTAAATATCTTTTACATTTCATAAAAAATGATATAATTTAGCTCTCAATTTAAAATAGAGTATGACAATAATTTTGGTTAAACGAGTTTTGATCATCGTTACTAGACAGCCATTGCATTAAATTGCTTTTTAATATAAGATATATTCATTTTAGAGTATGAGATATAAGATACATCAGAATCAAAATTCTTTTGTAAAACAATTTCGAAAAATTAATAATTTAAGGTTTACTCCTTAATCAAAACTAAATATCGTTTTTAATTAGTTTGTTAAATAGTAATTAAAAAAGATTGCTGGTATCTGAAGTGTTACATTTTGATTATTTTTAAGTAACAATTTAAATTGAACCAATTTGAATTGTATTTGATACTGAAAAAGTCATTTAAAAATTTATAAACTTTTATATATTTAGTAAAATGTTTATTGTTATATGAAGATTAATTTTGAAATTTTTTTTCAGGTAAGTTCTGTTTCTACTTTATGTCTTCAATATAATTCTTGGAAAAAATTAAAGTATGTAAGTTCTATTTTGTATTCTAAATTAAGCATACCAGGCAAAAATTTGCCATCTATGAAGAAAAATGAATGTCGTCACCATAACTCGTCCTCATAACAACTTTAATTTGTTTAGGAAGTAAATCCTCAAGGTTTTGCGAGTTAATGTAAACCCTTAGCGCAGAACTAATCTAAATACGATTTTTTAGTTACTTTTAATTCATATTTTCTCCCTAATGATCTGCTCACACCACACAAATCTTTAAATTAGGACATCATAAACACATTTTAAAATAATATATATAAAAAAAAATTTCTGAGAAATAGGATTTAACATAAAATTATTTTAAAAAATGTACTTTTTACATTTCAAATCTCTTCTTTGAATACTTTTCACGCTTGTTTTTTAAGCTTTAAAATGTAGAGTTGCAAATAATCCAACAATTCAACTTGTATAGAAATTGAATTAATTTTCTTATCACCTCAATCTTGTGTATTATTCTTGTCAATAAGATCTCTAAAATGTTAGGCAATAAACAAATCAGCATTTCAACGTGCATAGAAATTGACCTAATTTTCTTTACACCTCAAGATGCATATCTTTTATCACCTTTAAAAAAATATCAATATTTTTTACCGATTATGTCTTTCTAACAATTATCTTATAATTTCTTTACTAATTTACTTTTTACACTTCAAATCTTCCTTTTGTTAGAATATATTTTTAAATAATGTCTTTTAAAATGTTAAGCAGTAAACAATTCAACATTTCAACGTGCATAGAAATTGACCTAATTTTCTTTACACCTCAAAATACATATCTTTTATCACCTTTTAAAAAATATCAATATTTTTTACCGATTATGTCTTTCTAACAATTATCTTATAATTTCTTTACTAATTTACTTTTTACACTTCAAATCTTCCTTTTGTTAGAATATTTTTAAATAATGCTTTTTAAAATATTAAGCAGTAAACAATTCAACATTTCAACGTGCATAGAAATTGACCTAATTTTCTTTACACCTCAAGATGCATATCTTTTATCACCTTAAAAAAATATTGATATTTTTTTACCGATGATGTCTTTCTAACCTTCATCTTATAATTTCTTTACTAATTTACTTTTTACACTTTGAATATCCCTTTTGTTAGAATATTTTTAAATAATGCTTTTTAAAATATTAAGCAGTAAACAATTCAACATGCATAGAAATTGACTTTATTTTCTTATCTCCTCAAGATACACATCTTATCTTTTATCAACTTTAAAAAAAATATCAATATTTTTTATTGACAACCGATGCAGTCTTTCAAACCTCTGTCTTATAATTTCTTTACGAAATCTGATATTTATTGATTACAACTTAGCTATGATAAAACTAATCCCTTTGGACGAATTATTAAGTGTAATTCCATCCAAGCCTTAATTTTTATAATCAAATTTAAGAGAACTTAGCGAACGAAAACCCAATGCGACACCCCTTATGCTAATGCTATTACTTCTTTCATATTCGCTTATAGCTAACTAGGAAAGAACATTTTTTATAGCATCATTCACTTTAAATTGGATGAAAAATTAAGTAACAGCTATTATTTTATTTTAACTCCACCTCCCGCTCTTTTTCTTTCATCTTTTCATCTTTGCAATTGACAGCTAAGAAAGGGCCGAAAGCCAGCCTAATTAATTTGCCTTAAAACTAATGATGTTAAAATTTTTTTGCCAATGCGTTTCTTTTCAATCGTTTTTTTTTTATATCTATATATATAAAAACGCGCAAAACTTTTATTTTTTTTTGTATCATATTTTTTTTTTACTTTTATTTTTTTCTCAACACTCCCTCAAGTATTGAAATTTATTTTTGTTCCTCTTTTATCTGTGGAGCTATTTTATTTTGAACTGTCCTTTTAAAAATAACTTCCAAAAGGCATTCATTAAACTTACATAGAGCAAAGCGTTTGCGCCTTAACGTCAAAACAGTTTTTATATTGTTTAAAAATGTTTCAGTTTATTTTGAGCCCAATTTGTGTCGTTCTTAAGTTGTTTAAAGTTAAATAAAGCAGTTTCAGTGTCTAGTCTGTATATTTTATTCGAAATATTTTTTTTTGTTTCATAAATCATATAACTAATATCCCTTGAGATGAATGCATTTATTTTAATTTAAACATAACTAATAGTGATCTTTTTTAATTTATTTAATTTTAAAAATTATCTAAATCTTATAAATGTCGTGCATTAAACTAGCGTATTTATTTTAATTTAAACGTAACTAACATTGATCTTTTTTAATTGATTTAATTTTAAAAATTATCTAAATCTTATAAATGTCGTGCATTAAACTAGCGTATCGGAAAAACATTAATTGTTAAAGCATTTTTTTTATATTGTTTAAGAATGTATCGGTATATTTTGAGACTTATTTTTGTCGTTCTTCAAACAAAAAATTTCAGTTTTCTTAATTTGACTTTTCTAACAAACTAATATTAACTTTTTTCAGGCGTGGAGAGCCCTATATTTATGATTTAATCTCATTGACATGTTTTGATAAATTAACTTTGTTTTTTTATGTTTCGTTAAAATAAGAGTTTTTAAATTCAAAAAATATTAAAAAAATAAACATAAATTGAGAACAATTTATTTTTTATGATATTTAATTCTCATTTTGAAAGAAGTATACCAAAAATCTAAAACAAGATGCTGAGCATGGTTTCTTTCGATCACAGTAATAAAAAATAATACTTATAAAATAAATAATTATAAAATTTAAGAAAAAAGTGTTCTCCTTTTTTTCTTTATATATATAAATTTTAATAATATATTATTGTTTAATTATATAAATAATAAAAATGAACGAAAAAGGATTTACTGCGAATCATTTAAATTATATCAT
Source organism: Parasteatoda tepidariorum (assembly GCF_043381705.1). Lineage (NCBI taxonomy): Eukaryota > Metazoa > Arthropoda > Arachnida > Araneae > Theridiidae > Parasteatoda > Parasteatoda tepidariorum. Next base: position 34,099,738 of record NC_092209.1, on the reverse strand, counting down.
CACGATTTTTTATGATTTAACGACGAATATTGGTTTTTTTTTTCTCAAGGATATTAAAACTATTTTGGAAAATTCAAATAATTAAATGTTGAATCGTCCTTGTCTTGCTTATAACATTTTTTGAAAGCTTGTTTTCTGTTAATCCTTTTTTATAATTAGCTTGAATTTAAATTATGATACATAATTTCTAAAAGAGCATTCATTTAACTTACCAATGCTAAGAGTTTGGGTATTTATGTTAGAAGATATTCATAGTGTTTGAAAAAAAGTTTTTTTTTTAAAATTGTGTACAACAATCCTAATTTGTGTCATAGATGATCAAATAACAACATAAAAAAATTTTATAGCACTGTATTGCGGGATAATGTTTAAATATGATAACTGAAGTATTTTACTTTTATTAATTTATTAGTTAAATACATTTTTTATTATTTTTATTGCTTTTTTAAATTAGTGTCATGTCTTATGAAACAAAATATCATTCGCTTGAAAATTGCTGTGTAATTTTTTCAGGAATTTAATTAATATTAATCTTATTATTATTTTACAATTTTAATTTTTTTTAAAATTATGTAATTATGATAATTATTAGTTTATTAACAAATATCATTAAGAGTCAAGTTTCATATCTGTTCATTTCCTCATCTAAAATATTGATTGCCCTTTCTAAATTTTATTTATAATTAATTTCATTATTTTAATATATCCAACTTAAATTCATATTTTCTTTTTAATTTTTTATTCCTATTTTAAGTTTTAAATACAACAGCTGTGCTAAAACGCATAAGATGGGATATATTATTATTGCGAATCAAAATTATACTCTATTATAGCACTAATAATTTAAACAAGGCTACTTTCTATATTTTTATTCTTCCATTAAGGAAAACAACGATATAATATTATGGCAAAAATCCTGTTTTTGCTTTTATGAAAGTTGTTGCTTAATCTAAAATCGTGTAGCCATTTTCCTTTTAGCTAAAAGCATAAAACATTTAACTACACTCTAAAACTGTGTTTCGTATTATTATAATTAAGTGTTATAGTGTTTAGAAATGTCGCAAAAAAAAACTCTTAAAAAGAATATATTTTTTGAAGATTATAATGTTTATTCTTAAGTAATTATTAGTTTCCCTGCGGCTCTAGATGAGAATTTTGACAAAAAAGACTATGTCGTTTCTTTAATGTTTATTTTTTGTCTTAATTTTTGAATTTGCTACTTTATCATTATGCATTTAAGCATTTACAATATTTTTAATAAAGCTTTTTAATTTTTTTAACAAAACGCGTTTTAGTATTGGTTTAAAAAGATAATAAATTTGAAATAGAAATATTTTTGTTTTATTTTCCCCTCTCATAAAGTTGGTTTCAGGCTATAAAATATAAAGACTTAATTTTGCTTTAAAACTTTTAGGGAATTTTTATATTAAGATTGATACTTAAAGGAGCTGTCGATTTTGAAGATAATTTAAGTTATACAGCAGCAATTTTGTTAAATTTTGTTTTTGTTTTTTAACATAACAAAAGGCATTTTTTTTTATAAATTGTTTTAATTTCTTCCAATAGCTTTGATTTCTTAAAAAGTAGTTTTTAATTTTTAAAATAATTCAAACGTTTCAAAAAATAATATAAATAATTTTAAAACAATTCAAACGTTCAAAATTCAAAAATGTTTTCGTCCCTTATTTTAAAATGTTCACTTAAAGTATTTTTTGATCATCTTTAAGATTTTGATCACTATTCCACAAATTAAAGGCTTAGAACTTAACGGTGTTTCTTTGTTTTAAGGTAATTCCATGATATAACCTTATTACGCAGCATTTTATGATAAGCAGATTCAAACAATGAATAAGCTATATTTACTTTTATTATATGCTCTGTGTGAAACTGTAACTAGTCAACTCATGCCTTAAAATAATGAATACAAGACTGCAAAACGTTATTTGGATCTAACATTTCTAAGAAGTATTAGAACTAACAAATTTCATTGGAGATTAAAATATAATGGTTTTTTCTAATAATCAAAACCTAAATAGGAATCTAAGCATTTAAAAAACAAAAGTATAGGTGAAGTTGCTATGGAAACCGAGCAAAATAATAAGTTTGCATTTTTTTCCCACTAATTATACTTGTGTTGTGGCGTTACTACCACTACAAATACTAAATACAACATCACTAGTATATAAGACATGTTAACTTGATTCTATCAAGAGGTACCTTTTGATAGATGAAGGGTGACAATGGTGACCCGGACGTGATATGAACTTACCAGCATTGATGGATGGTCCACATTAAAACAGTTGATTTGCTTAAAAATATACTGCTCAAAAAAATTAAGAAATTATTATGAGCAAAATTGATATAAATAAATAAACAGCATGAATCAACTAGTGGTATCCGTTCATCGAATTCTAACACAGATAAAATTCTGGAAGGGGAGTAATGTGGCGTCCGTTCATCGAATTCTATCACAGATAAAATTCTGAAAGGGGAGTAATGTGGCGTCCGTTCATCGAATTCTATCACAGATAAAATTCTGGAAGGGGAGTAATGTGGCGTCCGTTCGTCGAATTCTATCACAGATAAAATTCTGGAAGGGGAGTAATGTGGCGTCCGTTCATCGAATTCTATTACAGATAAAATTTTGGAAGGGGAGCAATGTGGCTCAACTACCACTATAAATATTAAATACCAAATCCCTAGTATATAAGACATGTTAACTTGATTCTATCAAGAGGTACGGTTTTATAGATAAATGTTGTCATGGTCGATATTTAAAGCCTCACAGTGGCACTAAAATAAAACGTTTTGGGATCGTTCATTTACCTAATATTTAACTTTGATGTAACAATATATGCATCGAAAAAAAATTAAAAATAACTGTAGCATTCGTAGGGTGTGTGAGCGAAGCGAGCTGGAAAAAGAATTATATGAAATATATGCTTTTATAATTTATATGAAAATATGATTTCCAAAAATCTTTAACAATGCAAGTTTAGTAACATTCAACACAAATATATCATACATTTGGCGTGGAGTTTCCACTTTTAGCTTCTTTCAGATCACATATTGGTTTTTATTTTCAGACGCGTGACCGATATACGCGTGAACTTTTGTAGATCGTGTTCTAACAAGCACGAAATATTTTTTCTCCAATACTTAGTTTTTAACGAAAAGAAATACTCAGAACCTTGAGATAAGAAACTGACTTTTGCCCTTCTTGCAAAGCTTCTTCGCAAGTTTCAAACAAACCAAACGTTTCTGAGAGATGAAGAAGATAAAAGTTTCCCATCGTCAACCCCTTCTCCCTTTTATACATCCCCACACTATCACACTTTCACCGTTGCCCTTTGTTGCTTACGTTCTGCTTAATCTCTGGCTCAGGTTGAGCTCTGGCATTGCTTCAGAAGGCGGAGGGGAAAAAAAATTCTAGAAAAGATAAGTTTTTTTTCCGTTAGTTTAAATTCGCTACTTTTGTAGTTCTGTTTTACTTTTTAGCATCTTGTTTTTTTTTCCTTCTTATCCTTGGCGTGTAAGAAAAATGAAGAAAAGAGTGTACCAATCTCCAGTGTTTGGAGTAAGAGAAATGCGGATTATATTGCCAACTTTTCATATCCCCTAGTGTGTTGTCAGTTGTCTATCTGTAATCACATTTTGTGCCACCCAACTGGCAACTTTTAATTAGCAGTTCCGCTTTGTTGAAAGTTACGTTAAGGACTTTTTTCCTGAAAATAAAGCACAAAATTTTAAAATAAATGTTTCAAATGTATACATTTGAAGTAATGTTAATTATTGAAAAATAACGCTATTCAAATTTTCCCTTGAAGTAAACTACCAAATTTCGGGGAAAAAATATAACTAAAGTTTCATCTTTTGCTACCCAAGTAAGAATTCTTGGTGGTCCCATCAAAAGATTTTGATGGTTTATGTTGATTTCAGTGTGATTTATGATAGTTTAAAATCATTTGATGGTCACAATCATCCAATATTTTCCATTATGCGCTCATGGTTTCTGATATGCCAACAAACTTCCATCATGGAATGATGGAAAATGCTACTTTAATACTATGATGGTTAAGCATCTAGAGAAGTTTGATTCTCATAGACCAACAATTTATGATGACTTGTGATGTTCCATGATGGTTTCAACTATATGTTTCTATTATAGTTTAATGGGGATTTTTGTTGGTTCTCAGGAATGTACCATCAAAGCAATTCATGATGACTTGTGATGTTCCATGATGGTTCCAACTATACGTTTCCATGATAGTTTAATGGGAATTCTTATTGGTTCTCAGGAATATACCATCAAAGCAATTTGGATTTATTTTTTATGTTGGACCATCAAAAATCAGTTCAAATTCTTACATTTGGGGATTTAGTGGTTCATGATCGTTTCTAACATTTAATTTCTAAGAAACTGTGATGGAAATTTCTGATGGTTCAACAAGAGCAAACCATCAAAAAAGTTACTATTCGTTTTACCATCATAAATCTGTTCAAATTCCTACTTTGGGGGGATGGTTACCAAACCATCAAAATTATAATGGTTCATGATGGAGTTATTGATGGTTACCATCAGGATTATGTTGGTTCATCAATAGGAAACCATCAAAAATTCTGACTTGGGTATATATTTCATTTAAAAAGTTTAAAACAATAGGGTTACAAACTCTAAATTTGTTTATCTTTAAATTTATCATGTTTTTTTTTTAATTTATGTCAAATAATATATTGATTAAATTATTTAATTTAAATTACTTCTGTAGTTATATTTGTCCATCTTGTTTTTACCTTATCCTAGTCGTGCAAGAAAAATGAAGGAAAAAGTGTGCCAATCTCTTTTGTTGTGAATAAGAGTACAACAAAAGAGATTTACACACTTTTCACAAGATGTTGCTATTTCGGCAATCTTTACTATTAAATATAGTTTAATAAAATGTGGTAAAATTTCGTAATTTTATTATTATTTCTTGGAGCATGAAATAAAAACCATTTATTCGGTTGGATTTACTCGTCAGTTTTGAATTTTTTATTAAATGTATGGACATAAGAACTAGAATTTCCTATAAAACTTTATCCAGGGTACGTAGCGTTTTTAAAAAGTGCTTATTTTTGATTTTCGGTTTTTAAAAGCCTTTAAAGGTGCTTTTTTCATTGGGTGTTTTTAAAAAGTGCTTAATTTTCTCTTTTTCAAAATAAGATTTTTCCTTTATTATGTTGATTTTCGCTTCGAATTATGCAAAAAGATACAGTTCAGATTGCTCCATTCAACAATTTCACAATTGATTCAACCTCAATCTATTTCGGCATTTTGTCAGTCCGTAGCGTATGAAAACCCCATTCGTTTTACATGGTTCAAAATTTCATAATTTTTGACAATTGTCAAAAACAATTCCAAAGGTTTTTTTTTTTTACATGACGGTTAAAACAAGATAAAACCGTCAATTGTTAAAAACTTTCCAACCCTGCGTAATGATATTTTTTTAAAGTGCTTAAAAATATTTTTTGAGTACTTAAAAAGTGCTTAAAAGGTACTTACTTTTTGTTGAATAATTTGGCTACGCACCCTGTTTATCATATGAGCGGAAAAATTATCAAATGAATGGTTTAAATGGTATACATTCTGTTTTTATATACCAGAATTATTGTTTATTTTTTACCCGAAATGTTATTATCATAGAGTACCGATATTATACCAGATTTTTTTTCTTTGTGTGTTTTATGATTATTTTTGATAATACATTTGCCTAAATTATTTTTGCGTTTTATTTCAAATAATATATTACATTGTTCATTTAAAGATTATTTCTGTAGTTATGTTTTACTTTTTATCATTTGGTACTCATTACTTTTTACCATTAAGAAACTCGAAATGCGTCTTTTTACGAACGACATAAATGAACTTTCACAATGAGCGTTTCAGCAATATTCGAGTGACGTTTTTTAACAGTTAATCGTAGCTTTGTTTCCTTCAGTTTTTTTTTTATTGCCCATACTTATTCTGTTTCGATTTTTTTTTAATAAGGAGACAACAATACCCTAAACATCGGCGGCTGACGTGACGTTGTTTACGGATTTAGAATGCTTTGCAATATATTGTATAAAGATATTTTACGATCGAATTTAAATGAATCGCTTCTCATTGAAAGGTTAAGAGTTGAAAATAAGTAAGAGAATGAAAAGAACTTAGAAAATATTCTGGATAATTGTCATCTTCCCTTTCTCTAATTCAAATAATTAAGTTCAATAATGTTTTGCGATTCTTTTTTTTATTATTCTCGTTTTTTTATAAAATTGAGAGTTTAATTTTATATATTTTAGCGTCTATTTTAAATGGTGAATTTAAAAACAAACCATAATTTCTATTGAACCGCATTAAATTTTGATAGAGATGAACTTAACAATTAATATTCTTCTTCATTCTTATGCCTGTTAAGGCAGAGGGGTGCGATTGCTCTTGTTTTCCATTGGCGTCATCTTCTGCCACACCCATACGTCACACCCGTTTATAGGGCGGACCCATTCATTCATCCACAGATCGTAATTTTGACCTGAATCACAGAGATATCAATCTCCAATACAGTACCCCCAGAGGTATTGATTTGTTATAGGAACATGGAGGACTTTGCGACTCGACAGATTTAACGTGCATCAGTCACCATTTACGACACAGGGAGTATTCGAACCAACAAACTCTAGGACATGGGCCCAGTGCCCTACCGACCAGGCTATCCCGGCCATAAATATATTTCAAATATATATTTATGTCCTCTTATTCTATGTCCCCTTATCCTCTAGGTCCTCTTATTCTTCTATTTTCCTCTAAGAATAATATCTCTTTTTTAGTAATTTTAATAAACGAAGCTTTTAGTTATTTTATTTCATTAATTTTATAGTTAAATTTCTTATGTTTTAAAAGATAATAATTGACGATTTCGCCCCTTCTTTCACGTGATTCTGAACACTAAAAGACATTTAATGGCCGACAATCCCATCCACCTAGTAAATCAGAAACGCAATGAGCGTAGAATCCCCTCTCATTCCCAAATATATATTTATGTCCTCTTATTTTAGTTATTTTCACTTACTGGCAGGAGCAAAATCAATAATCTATTTTTGTGAGTGTAGAGAGACAATTGTACATCAATTGTAAGCACAATGGCGCCTGCACTTAAAAAGAAAAATATATCGAAACAGCGGTGAAATAACCGATTGCGATTAAGATTCGAGCTCGGAAATCCAATCGAACATTTTCGTTCGGTGGTTAATTTCTGCAATGGTCAGACTTAATGGAACACAATATTTTCTTCCACATTTATTTCTCTGTCCTAGGCCAATTGCCGTAGATTTCATTATCGTCTGAGGTTACCGTTTGCTAACTAATTTATTTTTTCTTGTTCGAAGTGTTAAAGGGGAAAGAAAACAGGATAAATCTATTTATTTTTTTTTAAAGTAAAAATTTCGTTCTTTTTCACAATTTAATATATTGTTTAAATAATAATAAAATAACTGCACTGATAAAGGTTTCTTTTTGTAACTTTTATTAACATCTATTTATTTATTTTTAGGATTTTCAAGGGGCCTTAGGATTTTAGGATTTTCTAGGGATTTTATTAATTTTTAGGATTTTATCGTTTGAAGCTAGCGTATGCTGGTTAATGTTTTTTTTTTTTTTAATTTTATGTATTTTTGTTAGAACAAAATACGATTCAAAGAAAGCAAAATAAATCTTTTTTTGTTAATCCAGATTTCATTTTACTTTTTCTATTAACTCCTGCATCTTCAATTAACTATTTCTTCTTCAATTTATACAATTGTTGTAATAGTAAATTAAGATTTAAATCATGGTTTTATTCTTCGTCGTAATTAAAAGAATTTTTATAACTCGCCAATTCCAGAATTGCTTTCACAATTTGCTCATTTGGCTCGCCCATTGAATATTTTATGTATTTTAGTTTTAGATTTGTATGTATACTAACTCTTTTTTTTATAAATGAAGTTTAAAGAAAACGCTACTTATACATCCTGTCAAATATTTTATTTATAAAAATTTCATTCGATTTTCATACATTAAAGTTTAATATTTACAAAATTATTAAGTGTTTTGTGAATCAACACATTCTTCATTCTTACATAAAATCCTTACATATTTTATTCTAACATAAAATCCTTACATATTTTATTTTAACATAAACTCCTAACATTATTTATTCTCATATAAACTCATAACATATTTATTCTAACATAAACTCTTAACATATTTATTCTAACATACACTCCTTACATATTTATTTTAAGATAGACTCCTAACATATTTATTCTAACATAAACTCCTTACATATTTGTTCTAACATAGACTCCTAACATATTTATTCTAACATAAACTCCTAACATATTTATTCTAGCATGAACTCCAAACATATTTATTCTAACATAAACTCCTAACATATGTATTCCAAAACAAACTTTTAAAATGTATGAAAACAAAAGAAAAATTTAAGAAAATTTAAATAATGAAGTACAGCATCTCTCCTCCTTGGTAATTAAGCATGACATCATCAAAACTGAATTATTACTTTAAACTATTATTATACCTGCCTAACATAACAACATAGTTAAAATAAAAATTTGTTTGTTTAAGTGTTTTATGAAGAAATTATTATGTTAGCGGAGTAAACCAGTTTGTTTCTTTTTTGTACGAACTGTTCTAAATTATTATTCAATTTGTGCAAATTGATCAGAATAATTAAAACATGCATATAGCTCAGTCGACTCGCTTTAAGTTGGAAACGGCATCTGAAATAATGTTTCCCTTTTCATGCATATGACAGCTCATCCGCTTGATATTTCAATCCGATATTCTTATAATAATAAAGCTCTAAAACTAAGCTTGTTAAAATAAATTTTTAACTTCGAACTTTTTTATTCTGCCCAACTTATAACTCATTTTGTTTTAACTTTTCTAAACTTACGCGAGAAAAGAATTGATATTAAAAAATTTGTAAGCTTGCACGTTTAAGCGTTCTTACCTATGATTGCTCGTTTTTGCCCAAAGCTTATTTTTAAAACTTATAATAAATTTAATTTTTTTTTCTTAGTTTTAAGAAAACCTCTTTATGGTTTGAAGATGTTTACGAACGATATTCTTTTTCTTCTTAAGAGCGTTAAGAGAAATCAGAACAATTTTTTTTTATTTTTTGAAATCAGTGTTTTATAGCTCTACAAAGTCAAAATAATTATTGTAATAATAAAATTATCCCTCTCTTAAAGCATTTATTTTTTTTTGTTTAGTTTTATTTATTTATTTAGTTTTTTCATATCATGAATCAGGGCGGTTTCATTATTATTTAAGGCTAACGTTTCCTAAAACTTTTATTATTTTCGTTGAAAGCGTTAGTAAAATTTTAAAAAAAAAACAATCATCTTAGTTTAAAATCAAGACCTTATTCTAGTTTTTAATTAAAAAAAATTGTAATTAATAATAAAATTATTGCATTGATTAAGTTTTTATTTTTTAAAGTGTTTTGAGGGGAAAAAAAGGAAAGTCAATCTATCAAACAAAATGAATTGGTAAAGTTTATTCTATTTCTGCAATTATTTTAACTTAATTAATTTGCCAAAAAGAAATGATAATTACTTTTAAAATTGCATTTAATTATCATTTATTTTAATGAACTAAAATTAAACAGAAATAAAATTCCTGAATAATTCGTTTTTAGCTCTTATATTATGTGAGAATTTGCTGCTAACAAAATTTAAAGTAAAAAAAAAATGGTTTTAGAAACCTGATGGGGGAAAAGTTAATTAATTCTTAATCTTTATTTGTTTATGACTGAGTTCTAATATTAATTAATACTTTACCATGCTATGAAAAGCCTTAAGGTTAGAAATAGTTTTCGTTGGAGATAATTAAAAAACGTGTTTCAATGTTTTTTAAATCAAATTTTCTCCAAAGATTAACTTTATTGCCAGAGTTTTTAAAAACTGAACATTTGAGAAAAATTTTTTAAAACTAATTTTTTTTACTTTATTTTAATCGCGATAAAAAAAATGAAGAAAACATAGCGCTTATTAATAATTTTTGTCACTTGTAAATGAATTTAGAATATTTTATATTAGAGTAAAGAGTTGCTGAACTCTCACTTGCAATTATGGGCGTGAGTCCGTGAACTTCAAGTTAAGACTCCTGACTCAGAAGTTTTTTTTTTTGTCCTTGTTCATATGTTTATGTATCAGATAAAAGGTAAAATTATCGTTCTTCCATCCTCCTTTAGTTAATAGAAAAACTCAATAAAAACAAATCCGTCCTCTGTTATGTTATTGAGTTGCATTCAAAAGTATTTTAATACTAACGGTGAAAAAAATTCTGGTAAACTTACCGTACTTGTATGATAAGGACATTTCTAGTAAAAGAAACCATAATTCGGTTAATAAAACCCCAGTATACGGTATTTAAACCATTCATTTGGTAATTTTTTGATAGCTTGGTAACGGTTTATCAGAAAATGTGGTTCTCGAAATTTTACCACAGATTTACTAAATATAAAAGGCATTTAACCGAATAAATAGATTTTATGCCATTCTCTAATGTATTATGATAAAATTACAAAGCTTAGCCCCACTTACTGCCAAACAGTATGGTAATAAAACCATTTATTGTGCTTAGTGCCCAAAGTGCTTAGGTAAAAATTACCATATGTTTTGGTGTCCCTATAGAGCCAGAAACACGGTAACTTTTACCCTAATCTGGTAGTTTTGACCATACTTTATCTTCAGTGTTAAAACTTCATATTGAACTCTAACAGACATTCCTGGCTGGGACATGCATTTGAACAATAAAATGAATGTAAAAGGCCACAATCTTGGCCTTTTGGCTTAAAAAGCTTTTTGGGTAGCTATACATAATTACCCAAAAATATTCAGTTTTAACTTTAAATGTGTGTTCCGGTAAATTTTTTGCATATTCAAAAAAATATTGCATAAGACTCCTTCAATAAAAGGGATAACCACAAAAATCTAATTGTCAGAATTCTTTGCAATTAAAGTTTGTAAACAAAAAATAATATTAAATAGATCTGATATCTTTTTATTAACAAACCAGAATATTTAAGTAAAATATTTTTCTATAAGCTTAATAAAGAATGGTATTAATTTTTTTCAGATGCTAATTAAGCAAACAAATTTTATTTAAATTTCGTAATTTTCTACAAAAAAAAACAAGAACAACGCTAAGAGGCTAGCTACAAAGCTAGAACTAGCGATAATTTATATTAATTTGAAATTAATATTTGCATTATAATTTAGAGTAATATAAGCAATATATANTATATATATATATATATAAAGCGTCTTAACTAAAACACAATCTCATGTTTTAAATTATAAGTACTTACTTATACTGCATTACAACCCGCTGTTAGCCTTTGCCTGCTGAACAATACCGCCCCAAACTTTCTTATATTTGACTTTTAAATTACAGTTTTTCACCTTCAAGATGATTAGATCTTTAATGGTATCGTCCAACCATCCCTTTTTTTCGATTTTCCTCTTGGTCACGAGTTTCAATTTTTAAAGTTTTTTTAAACTTCTGGTGTCTTATTTAATCTTCCACTCTGCCCCAACCATGTCAAATGCCTGTATTCAATAAATTAAATTATGATTTTTTCTTCGTCTGATTAAGTCATCAAGTTCACTATTACCTCTTTTTCGGCCTTCCACTTGGCCTAATTGTTTTTCATGTTCACTATTGTTTCCTATTCCCCACTTTGTATTATTTACTTTAATTATTCCGAAAATTCGTTTCAAAATTTTTCTTTCGAAAATTAGCAGGTTAGATTTATCTTTATTTATTAAGAGTCCAAGTTTCACTGCTATAGGTCTGATAACTGTTTTATAGTTCTTTAACTTGGTATCCTTAGTAACAAATTTGTTCTTGAATAAGTATTTATATAAATAAAAACATTTATTTCCTTTTTGTATCCTGGGATTATATATTCTTCTGATATATTGTTAGTATCATTAATAATTGAATTTAAAATTATAATTAAAATCTTTAAAGCAATATTTTTTTAATATAAAAAGTGAGTAAAATTAAAACAAAACTCAGATAGATATTTTTTTTTTTTTTGAAAACTAATTCCAGCTATAGTCAATGCTATTATAAACCCTTAGTTATATCTTAACTTTATTGATTTACTCTCTGCCTTACAACCATCAATAGTTTAATAATGCACTACATTACAACAGTCTAAAAGGGTAGTATCCTGCGCATTAATACCGTGCATTGTTCTACGAATAGAATACTCTACATGGTTTTCGAATTAATCGTCATTACATTTGTCATCTAGGAATACCTGTAAAAGCAATATCTGTTTAATTGTGATTCTTGGTCTCTCTCCATCCTCATTCCATGGGTCAAGCTGCCCTGTACTGTTTCTATCCCATCGAACGTACACTTGCTTATTGGAGCATCTGAATCAATACTGATACGTTTAAGCTGTGTTCGAATACTGGAGAGGAGGGTTTTAGGATAGCAAACAAACCCCTCTCCGTGTGTGCGTTGCAGGGTGCATTTGGAGATAAACCATGTGACCTAACATTTTGATTGCCCTAAAAGTGAATTTACGCGATGGTAAATTGTATGCGTGAAGTAATTTCAGTCGCTTGTGAAATTGTTCGAGTATATAAGAAATTATTCATTTGGGTTTTATGTTTAGTTTGTATTTAATAGAATCTCATTCTTTAAAATTACTAAGAACCTAATTCAATCAAATCCACTTTTTTATCCTCTTTAACATGGAATTTACGCGCGCCATTTTAACTAACTAATGAATAATAAACCCTTGTAAATTAGCTTTTTTTTTCCAATGCCCACCTGGAGAATGACCTAGGTCATACAGGCATCTGAAGGGCAGTTTTGTTGCCCACTCTTTCAGGGGCACCATATTAGGTGGGCCAACGTTGCTCCCACAGTAAGGACAGATAGAACAGAGAATGAAAGAACATCATGCCTTGCCCGGGATTCGAACCCAGAGCCTTTCTGATGCAAGGCCAGTTCCCTGACCCCTACACAAGCCGTTCGGCTTGTTAATTAACTCCAATCGGAAATTACTATGATTTATATTTTTTAAATACACTGTAAAAAAATTCCGGATCAAACAACAGGAAAAAATATTGCACTCAGGGTGCCGATACTTGTTACCTTTCCTTGAAAATCCTTTTTTACCGAAACATATTCCGGAGCAAAAAAAAACTGATATACCATAATTTTTACACTCTCAGAAATAGAACTCTCACTTTGGACGAATCAGCAATCTTTGAGCTCAGTTTTGTCAATTTTGAGAATCATTTCGTTACGAAATTATGTGGTTTTTGACGAAATGCGAACTCTTATATACATGACGGAAATGTCTCCTCGTCTTGGAACCCCTTTGCAGTACGTTGTGCAAGATCGTTAACTAGAATGAAGTATAAAACGATCGAAACTAGAAAGGCGGAACATTTCTTTACTTTTCCCAACATTCGTTTTCTTAAAGAAGTGACAATAATTTTTGCGTCATTTTGACGAAAGGTTCACTCGGAGCATATGCTAAAAAAAGGTTTCATAAAAAATGAAGAAATTGTTATGAAATTTGCATCCATTTTTTACGTTGTGTAGTAAAAAGTACTGAATCACTCTTATTGAATAAATATTACTGTAAAAATTACAGTATAATATTTTACGGTAAAAATGGACTTTACAGACGATGAACCCGAAATGCCGGTACTTTATACCGTAATTTGATTTGCATTTATATAGCAATGTAGCTCTAGATTATTTTTTCGGAAAGGTTATAAAAAAAGGTTTCATAAAAAATGAAGAAATTGTTATGAAATTTGCATCCATTTTTTAAGTTGTGCAGTAAAAACTACTGAATCACTCTTATTGAATAAATATTACTGTAAAAATTACAGTATAATATTTTACGGTAAAAATGGACTTTACAGACGATGAACCCGAAATGCCGGTACTTTATACCGTAACTTGATTTGCATTTATATAGCAATGTAGCTCTAGATTATTTTTTCGGAAAGGTTATAAAAAAAGGTTTCATAAAAAATGAAGAAATTGTTATGAAATTTGCATCCATTTTTTACGTTGTGCAGTAAAAACTACTGAATCACTCTTATTGAATAAATATTACAGTAAAAATTACAGTATAATATTTTACGGTAAAAATGGACTTTACAGACGATGAACCCGAAATGCCGGTACTTTATACCGTAATTTGATTTGCATTTATATAGCAATGTAGCTCTAGATTATTTTTTCAGTTATTCATGTTACCAGGAACTTGCTTTGATTTTTTGTGAATATTTAATATTCTTTCATGCGAAAATTACTAACTGTAACTTTAGGCTGTTTAAATACTATTAGATTTTTTTTATTTGTACAGGGTGCGTAGCGTTTTTAAAAAGTGCTTAAAGGTGCTTGTTTTCGATTTTCGCTTTTTAAAAGCCCTTTAAGGTACTTTTTTCATTGGGTGTTTTTAAAAAGTGCTTAATTTTCCCCTTTCCAAATTGAGATTTTTCCTTTACCATGTTGATTTTCGCTACGAATTATGCAGAAAGAAACTGTTCACATTGTTCTATTCAACGTTTTCACAATTAATTTAACCGCAATCTATTTCGGCGCATTGTCAGCGTATTAAACGCCATTCGATTTACACGATTCAAAAATTTTGACAATTGTCAAAAACAATGCCAAATTTTTTTTTTTGACATGATGGTTAAAACCAGATAAAACCACCAGTTGTCAAAAACTTTCCAATCCTGCCTAATTATGATATTTTTTTAAAGTGCTTAAAAATATTATTTGAGCGCTTGAAAAGTGCTTAAAAGGTGCTTATTTTTTGTTGAATAATTTGGCTACGCATCCTGCATAGATATACCTTTAAACATTCCTTTTTTTTATCGTTTAATGCGATATAATAGCAGCTTCATGACTAAACGATCATAACCTACTTTTATGTGTGAACCTGTTGTTGAAAACCCTTTACCCTTTCTTGCACACACTTCTAGAGGAGCATCATATCCTGTCCCCCATTCAAACAAAGCCCTTCAACATTCACAGGAGTAAAAAATAGCAAATAAAACTTCTCAGCTGTACTTAAAAAGTTCCAGATATAGAAGCAGGTTAAAAACTTGTCTCCCCTTTTAAGCCAAGAGATCTTAAACCTGCTGAAGTACAAGGTCCCCAACTTTTCTTCGAGTCGCAGAACACTCTACCATCCATCCGGTAATAGACTTTGAAGTTCTTCTCAAGGAAAAAAAAGAAGAAGAAAAAAAAATATTCGAAAAGGAATGAAAGGAATATATATCGGGGGGAAACACCCATGTGTGGTGCACTTGAAAAGAGTCCCATCAGAATTTTGCCAAAAGTCGCTGATCCGCAACTTTGGAGCGTAAGGAAATACCAACATCTCATGGATGTGCACGACTTCCTGAGTTTTCGCCCGGCAAGACAACGTGTCAGATTATGTGGATAAGGTTTCTGGCCTCAGAAAGAGAGGAACGTTTCGTTTATTTTGTTGATCTCCTCTTCTGTGGAGCTGTTTGCCAGTGATTGTTTTAAAAAAAAAGTTACTTTGAAATTCAAAGTAGCAAATATGTGTTTTTATAGGAAGTAAGACTTAGCAACTCTTTGAGTTGACAAAGACAATGCTTTCTTGACAGTGTATTACAATGGATAAACATTAACAAAGTTGCGTCTTTAGACACTACGGAGCTTTGTTTGAGTTTTAAGTTAACAAACACTGAAATAAAAAAATAAAACAAAAACTTTTGATTCAATGATCAGATATTCACGTACTAAGAAGCAGGCAATCCTAAGGTAGAGAGATTTTAATTTGCATTTAATAAACGGAAATGGACAGTTGATCCGATTCTGAGTGTGTGACTATCAATGTTCAACTCTATGGCCTTGTAATTTTGAACCCAACTCAGAAGATAAGGGAACTCTTGAAACAAGCATTGGGACAAAATAGCCTCCGTGGAGGACATTTTGATGGATCTAATCTGTATTTGCGTTATATTGAGAGGAAAATTACAAAAGCCTCACATGGTTAGCCCGATGGCAGGGAGACCCATGATCCGTCTACAACTGAGGATATTTTACGTCAGCACTGAGGTCAGTGCGAGCCGGGAGCAGTATTCGTATAAAATAGCAATTGCTGGGATTCATAACTTTTAAGCAAAAAGGTCGGTAACCTCAAATTGAAAAATATAGTCCTAATAATTTAGGCAAAGGAGTGAAAAAGGCTATTTATTTATAGAAAGTACTTTTTGTATCTCATTTCGAAATGTAAATACTTAGGCATATTTACAGTTATTTCCTCGCATCATTTAGATTACATCTTCGTGCGCCAAAATCCAACCATCTGATCATTAGTTATTAAGTTATTCTTTTTCTAGAAATTCCTCCAATAGTTTTAAAAATGCGACTTTTTCACAATTCGATTCGATTTCCCATGAACTATTCGACAGATTTCGCTCAAATGTTTTATTTTGCCATTTTAATTTAAAAATGGGACATTTACAACTATAATAAATATTTAATAAAAGTTATATTTTGCATGGCATTATCATCGATTAAATAAGCAAATTTTATAATTTTGTGCACATTTTTTTCAATTTGTTTTATAAGTGCTTGAGATATAATGAAATACGTAATATGAAACATTATTATCAAACTTTTTTGGACCACTGTCCTGACCAAACTATTGTGATTCTAATTCCCAAATTGTGGCCAGTATTTTAAGGGCCGGAAATCCGTATCTATCGGAAAATAAACATGTTATTTAGAAAAGGCACGTTTGATTTCGTAACTTAAAATATCGTCTGCATTAATCAATTAGCATGTGTGAGACCCCCTCGAATCTTTAACAGGGTGCGTAGCGTTTTTAAAAAGTGCTTAAAGGTGCTTATTTCAATTTTCGTTTTTTTAAAAGCCCTTGAAGGTGCTTTTTTCATTGGGTGTTTTTAAAAAGTGCTTAATTTTACCTTTTTCAAAATGAGATTTTTCCTTTGCTATATTGATTTTCGCTTCAAATTATGCAAAAAGACACAGTTCACATTGTTCTATTCTACGTTTTCATAATTAATTCAACCCTAATCTATTTCGGCTTATTATCAGTCCGTAGCGTATGAAAACGCCATTCGTTTTACGTGATTCAAAATTTCCTGATTTTTGACAGTTGTCAAAAACAATGCCAAAAGGTTTTTTTGACGTGACGGTTAAAACAAGATAAAACCGTCAATTGTCAAAAACTTTCCAACCCTGCCTAATTATGATATTTTTTTTAAAGTGCTTAAAAATATTTTTTCAGTTCTTGAAAAGTGCTTATTTTTTGTTGAATAATTAGACTTGCTCACCCTGTTTGAGAGAGAGTCCAAGAACCTGAAGATCCGATCATTAGATTAAAAGTTATTCAAAGTGGCTCGCTTTCTTTTATATTTCACACGGTACATTCAATATCATTAGTTTAAAATTGAAGCGTTTATACCCGTTCAAACTCATGCTCAAAAATATCATAAACACCCCTTTACGTAATCATCATTTTTCACGTCCAATAAAACTTTCAAATTTGGCGATGTTTCTAATGCATTTATATTTCTAACGCCTAAAAAGAAGGGTGGAAGTAAAAAAAGAAAACGATTTTAGATGTATCCGTCTATTTTTCTCATCCCTAACAACATTCCATTGGAGAACTACACCCCCTATTTCCAAAGATATATTTTCATCCTGTACCTCTTTCATAAGATCATATGTCATCCATTACGGATATCCGGCGGGTGGAATCACGTGATTTAAAATAGGGGTCCCGATAATATAAAAAGGGATCTTCTACCCTGAGGCTCCTTCTCTTGATAGTGAACAAGACTCAATAACCAAACGCCAAAAACGAACGTGAGATTTTGATGCTTCCTTATTCTTCTTCAAAGATGGGGGTTTTTTTGCGCCTGCTAGCCAAAAAATATGACGCTGACTTTCATCTTTTTTATTACCTGGAGGGGTTTGGCAGTGATTTTCTTTCTTTTCTTCTTCTATGCGGCCATTCCTCATATCGACTCAAAATTCATCGCCAAAAAATATATCGATTCTTTAAACAAGGATATTTTTATTCATTTTTCGTTATCGGACTTGTCATTTCTGTGTTAGTTATTCCTTGGCTGGTAACCCATCTTAACTCTGTTAAACATGGATAAAAAATTTTATGATTTTGGAAAAAAAATAAATTAATATGCTTTTTTTTAAAAAAAAAATAGCCCTGATTCATTAGCAAGTGTAAATTTATTTCCCCGTAATGAGGCTGACATATTTCGGTTTGATATTTTTTTTTTTAATTTATTATAAATTTTTCAAATCTTAGTGGTACATGTATTTATGAGGCTTTCATTTGGTTGGATTACGTAGTCCCAACCTTAAATTATAAATTCTTTTCCTACATTTATTTATTACCAGTTATTAAATTGTCAGCATTTGGTTCAATACAGGTTTTTTTTTCTTCAAAATTCTACTTATTGATTATGAAAAAACGATTGGCGTTTGTACTTATAAGGCTTTGATTCGTTTGTATTACGTAGTCGCAACGTAAGTATATTAATTCTACTTCTTATATATATTTATTACCTGTTATTAAATTGTCAACATTTTGTTCAATACAGGCTTTCTTTTCAGAATTATACTTATCAATTCTGTAAAAAAAAAAAAAGCTATTCGTACTTATGAGGCACGAATTCAAATAGCAAAATACAAAATGTGAGCGAAATCGGTCGAATAGTCCCCGTGAAATCGAATTTTAAATATCTGCCTTTTTTGAAATTCAATTTCTCATTAACTTTTCTACCGATTTTGCTCAAAGCAAAATTAACATTAAGGGGTTCAAAATTTCAACCGTTCTCCCGACCAAACTATTGGGACCATATATCCCAGATTGTGGCTAACCCCTATAGTTTGGAGGTCAGAAATCTAATTCCGCCGAAGAAAAGTTTAAGTTTATTCACAAAAAGGACGTTTTTGTGTTTGATTTCGTAACTTCCCTGCACTAATTAATTAGCATGCTTGAGGTCACCGTCTCGAAAAATTAAGAATGAGTCCTAGAACGTGAAGATCCGACCATTAGATCAAAAGTTATTAAGGGTGGTCCTTTTTTTATTTTGCGTACTGTGCTAGTGCTCATAATTTCAGATATCTATAGCTGAACCAGCATATTGCTGAACTCATTTTTAAATTCATTTAAAAAAAAAAATTCATGCAAAAATTGTACTATACTCACTAATGTAATAAATTCTTTTGCACAAAAAAATACGATTTATTAATGTTGAAAACTTCATCAAATAATACGTTATTTTAATGTAACATTAAAATTGTTTTGAAGCTGAATGTATAAATTCTTTACTTGACGCAATACTAGAATAGAATAAGTTGAAGAGCTTAGCAGGTTTTGTGAATAATTCATGAACACAGTTTTCTTAAGAGGCTGAGGCATTACAACATTTGAGATTGAAGCATTAAGTCTTACGAATAACTTTGATATTTAAAAATATTCCATTAACTTCAGCATTTTCTTATTCAGCATTTTCAAATTTGTGCTAAAACTTCAACTATTTTGTTGAGATTTTTGTCATTATATACTGTTTTTATACTTATAAAATGTTTACAATGTGCTGTGTTTTCCATGTTAATATTATTCCGATTTAATTGCGTATATTAATAAAAGAATACCTATCCGTATTCTACGTTTTATATTTCGTATTCTATGTTTGTCTATCCGTATACTATGTTTTATATTTCGTATACGTCACGGCGAGGAAAAAAGTATATATTCCGATTTAATTACGTATATTAATGAAAGAATACGTATCCGTATTCTGTTTTACATTTCGTATACATCACACTGAGGAAAAAAGTACATATTCCAATTATTATTCCGAGTTAAGTACGCATATTAATAAAAGAATACGTATCCGTATTCTATGTTTTATATTTCGTATATATCACGCTGAGGAAAAAAGTACGTATTCCAATTATTATTCCGATTTAATTACGTTAGAGTACATCTTCAGGATTAAAATTGCATAGGACTGCCACCGTACGCGGCTAAAGGTGCCTCCCTATTATGATCTGTTCGGAAGAACACGAAGAAACAGTTCATAATGAGGCAGCGCTCTGGCAGAGTAGGAGGGCTTTACCGGGCATGGGTTCCTAAGCAATTTCAATGCTGATCAGTGCTTTAACTTCCCTAGAAGTTTGTCGCAACATATTAGCGACACCCATTTATATGTATCGTTTTTAAAAAATAGACTAAAAATTCCATTTAAAGAAAAAAAAACTGTAGTTTGGAGAAAGAAATCGATTCTAGATTTGAAATTTAATACGAAAGTATATAAGATCTGTTAAAAATATCTCATGCTCACTGCGGGATGCACTCACGGAAATGCTCACGGTTTCGGCACCGCTTGGCATTCTTGGCGGAAACTTTTAAGTCAAACCTGCTCTGTCGCCAAATTGCTTTTCCGTAGCGTTTATAAACAAGGGATAGAATTGTTTTCACTATTTTATTACAATTTTTTTTCATTGTTTTTGTGTTTTCATAAGATCATGTAACTCAAATATTAAAACACAAAATTCTATTTTCAATATTTAGTAATAGTTTTAATTAAATCTTTCAAATTTAGTTTTAATCTGAACTTCTAAGCTGGAATTTAATTTTAAAATTTTATGACTGTGAAGGGCATTGACCTGATGACGTATTCTGATTATTCTGATACATTGATTGTATTGACTTGTTTGGAGTTTTCTCAGAAGTGTTTTTTATTTTTAATTTCTTAGTTAAAAAATAATAATAATTAAATAGATAAATAAAATATCATTTTTACTGATTTGATTTAAATTTTAATAAA
Organism: Parasteatoda tepidariorum; assembly: GCF_043381705.1. Taxonomy (NCBI): domain Eukaryota; kingdom Metazoa; phylum Arthropoda; class Arachnida; order Araneae; family Theridiidae; genus Parasteatoda; species Parasteatoda tepidariorum. Next base: position 34,078,792 of record NC_092209.1, on the reverse strand, counting down.
ATCATTTTATCGCGTTTAAAGTTATATTTTTTTTTTTAATTAAACTCCAAATTTATAATTGAAATGCGTGCAATGGAAACTAGTGTTATACTTGCGAACAACTTTTTTTCGAGTTTAAGTGTTGTTAATTATGATGAAAGTTGACAATGTAATTTTCTCTATAAATCAACTATAGATATTTTTTAAGATGCAAGCAATCACGGTGGATAAAACAAATCAATTAGGTTAAAAATAGCATAAATGCTAAAGAACAAATAAAAGCAAAAGTTCTCTTAGAGCCCTGAAATATAAATTATATTTTACTTTTATATATACTTAAGTTCAGATTGGTCTAATCAAACTGAAGAAACAGAGAAACTCTTATGTCAAGGAATTGTAACTAATTTTATTATACATGTTTATTTAAGTTTTTAAAACTATTTACAAAAACATCTGAAATATATTTCATATTAACAAAATAGTTCACTGTTGCATTCTAAGGATAAATTATTTTAATTGTATAATTTGCTTTTGTAGATCCATTTCCTAAGATATTCCCCAATTAATTATTATTTGTGTAGAAATATCGATTTTTCTGTGAAGTATTTCTTATTATTTATTTTGAATCTACCATTAATTTTTTTTCTTATACTATTATATAATATCTTATTTAGTAATGTTATAAGAAATGGCAAAATTTTTAGTCGTATAATTATAAAATAAAACTTGGTTCTTGTACTTCATCACTTTTGAAATTGCATTTGAGTAAAATAATGTTAAAGTAAATTTGATCGGATTAAAATTAAATAAAACTTTTTTTTCTGAATTTTTATAATTTTTGAAACTTTCAAAATATTGAAGTAGTGTCATTAAAATCTTCATCTTATTGAAAATGAATAAAATAATAAGGTTAAAGTAAAGTGCTGCGTATGAGAATGAAATAAACATTTTTTTTGAAACTTTTATTACTTTTGAAACTGCAAACAAATGACTAAAATGATAAGGTTAAATTAAAGCACTTTAAATGTATTAATTGCTTTCTCAGGTCTATTTTTTCAGATCTATCTTAATTTATTATTTGCGTAAAAGTATCGATTCCTTTGTGAAAAATTTCTTATATATATTTCCAATTGAAAATTATCACCTTTTTCTGATTAAATGTTTTATTTGAGAAAAAACGATTTAATAAAATCTCCTCCATCTGATAAAGCAAACAAGTGAGGCAATTTTTTTTAACTGTATAAAGTTCTTCTTTAACTCATTTCTCAAATCTATTATAGTTCATTATTAGCGTAACAATATGTATTTCATTGTGAAGAATTTTTATTATGCATTTGGAATAAAAGAATTAATTTTTTTTCCTAATTACGCATCTGAAATGCTGAATTTAGCGATAAAGGTAATTTTTGCAATGTACTGCAATAAAAATACCTTATATAAAATTTTCTTACATTTGAATTGGAAACTGAATGCAATATGCCTTAGTATATAGTGAGCACACAAGCCTTTATATATATAGCATAGTAAAGAATGGTAAACTGTCTTAGCAAGTAAAATAAAATTAAAAAAAAACAATAGATTTTACACTTTCAAGAACAATAATAAAAAAAAAAGAAGTTGAAAAGTAAAATATTTACAAGAATCTATTTTTAAATAAAATTCTGAGATATAAGCATTAAATTAAGTGTGAATTTTTCATTCAAAACGAAAACCGCTTATAAAAAATACAAGAGCGGTGTGAAGATAGAAATGAATAAGAAAGAAATTTTTAACTAGAATAGAACCATCATTTTCCTACTCAATCAACGTAATAGGGTTGCACGCTGTAGCAAGATGTGACGCATAGATCGGTTGGGTTACCATATTCTTAATTTTGCGGTTTTCAGAGAGCTTATTCTCGACCGCGCCAAGCGGTGCCGAAACCGTGAGCATTTCCGTGAGTGCCTACGGCACGTATGCACATTTACTATTAATATTTGTTCAACATTATCGCTCCCTTTTTATTAGTATTAATTATTTATATAGTAGTTTTAATTATTTCTCTATTTTTTGTGGGTTCTGAAGAAAGTTTTTTTTTCATAATTAAATTCATTTTAGATTAAATATTAATACAACTTATTGTTTTTTTTAATTGTAGTTTTTGCATTTGACTTCTATCTGTTGAGTTTATACCAAGATTTTAAAATGAGTATTGGTATAGTTTTTAATATGACATTCATTAGCTATCAAAATACAACTATAAACTAATGCAATTATAAATTATTCGATATTCTATTGTATGACGGATTTATTTAAATTAGTATAAATAATTTATAATTTTATATTTATTATGCACATAATAAAAATGCTTCTTCCGAATGAATAAAAATTCCGAATCATTAAACTGCAAAACTATATAGTTGATTAAAGTGAATTAAATAAAAATATTTAAAAGAAATTCAACGAAATTTCCTATTCTATACTTTAGCTTAAATTAGTTCTGGAGTGTTTTTTTTTTATAACAATGGGCAAAAAATTCGAAATAAGTGCTGTTTATATCTTCAACGTGGTAATGTTTTACTTCTGATACAATTATCTTTTTTTATTTATTAAAAACTACTTTGTTTTTAATATTTTTTTCTGCCCCAACACTTGGAGATCTTAACTTTTAATGGGATATGATTTTTCCACTTTATGATTGAACGTTTTAACATATTTCTGTTACAATTTTTTTACCTGAAGCAATTAATCTCACTCAAAAATGTTGGCATCTAGCATAAGAATTTTTTACCTTCTTTTGTTACTATATCATTCGCAGTTTTTATTTTCTGAACAAAAACAAATTTTTTCTTGTTACGTATTTCTCGTTTTTATGAACCTCTCCTCTGCAGTTTTGCCTGCTGTCATATCTTTCCTTGCCCCGTTTTTTTTTTTTTCCGTTTTGCGAATCTTTTTCAAAAATTCATACGCTTCAGTAATTCCTTGGATTTTTTTTTTCTTAACTTCGTTTATTTCGTTTAGAATTGTCCTTATAATCATCTTGAGATGTACTGTGTTTCTTTTTTTATCCGGCGAGTTGAAAAGTTGATATGAGAAGGCGGTTCGTAAAGTGGCTTAAATTTATTTTTTAATGATGATCTTTTTCTTTAGTAAGATGTTACTAACGTACTTCGTAATATAGTTTTTAATTCTGAATATAAATTATGACGTTAACCAGTTTTGGTTTTTAAATGAAACTTTATTAAAGTCTTTATAACAATCTCGTAAGAGTGTATAGTATATATTAGATAAATTCAGCTTTAAAATTTCTAACTACGTTTAAATTTTTTTTTTTTTTTTTTTTTTTTTTTTAATTTTTTTTTTTAGAAATTGTTGCAAATAAAAAGCAAATTTCTTACTTTTTTCCAGTTTATTATGTGACTTAATTTCTTTTGGTAAGGATAGTATAATGAGGTATTAGTATAGTCTTTCTTAATATGTTTATTACTTTAAAGGCAGACGGATAAAAAAAATTCTGGTGAAATTATTGTACTGTATGGTAATGACATTTCTGTTTCAAAAAATAATTCTGGCTAATAAAATGAAGAAATATACGGCATTTAAACCATTCGTTTGGTAGTTTTTTCGTTCATATGGTAAAGGTTAACCGGAAATTCTAATTTTCAAAATTATAATTTTTAATGCTACACATTTATTCAAAATTACAAATTTCTAAAGTAAATTTAAACCAATTAAATGGTTTTTATGCCCTGCTCAGAGATATCATGATAAAGCTATCAAATTTTACCACATTTTATCACATATTATGAAACCATTATAGTTTTACCAAAATTATTAACAAAGTACTGAAGCAAAATTTACCGTGGTTTTTGGTTTTTCTATAGGGCCAGAAACGCGGTAAATTTTACCAAATTACAGTATCTTAATAAGCTTTGTATAGTGTTATCTTACTTGACTAAACTTTGTACTTTGTTAGATTACCTCACTTAACTTTGTACAATGTTAGATTACTTTACTAAACTTTGCACAATGTTAGATTACCTCACTAAACTTTGCATAATGTTAGATTACCTTAACATAAAACTAAGTCATCTTCAACGCATTTAATTTAAATTATTATTTTTTTCCTCAAGGTGTACATCCTTAAAATTCAGTTTAAGGAAATGTCTTCATCGATAAATCCAAACCTTAGAAATATTATTTCCACTCTATGAATTTTATTACCACCTCAATTTCAATCTATAAGACTCGTATTCCGTAACGAAAACTCTTAACAATTTCAGCAAATAAACCAGACTAAAGCTCAATTGCAAAACCCCTCCCATAATAGAAATTTTCGAATATGCCATCAATGCATTATCCCTCTTTACCAAAACTTCACCGCCATTCACGCCATTCTCTCATAACCTGACAGAAATTTAACATTCTCTCACAATGATCCCCCCCCCCCCCACACTTAATGATCGCCCAATAAGCATTTCTGGGAAAGTTCAACGCACTACAAAAGTAATTTCCTTTCAGAAAGTTGTAATGTGAGCCGCCGATTTGAGAACTTGTTCACCACAATAGATATTATATTTATACATGAAACTGCAAACCTAATTTCAGAACCGACCATTGTTTAGGGTGGTGATAAATTTAGCATAAATGGACATCTGCGTGGAGTTTTGGCCCACCAGCTGAGGCCACTACATAAGTTGGAGAGCGAAAATGAACCGAGTACAGAGAGAAACAATACCTACTATATCGTCAATAAATAATGTCTCCTTAAATGCTGTTCCCAGTTTTTTGCTGTCGCTTGTAATTTTTCTTTTTTCAGTTTATTTTATGGAATACCTTTTTTGTATTATTCACAAAATATATTAAAGTGCATTATTTTTTTTATGCAATTATTTGTTTCTATTATTTGCTCTATTGTAAGGCAGCAGCTTAGCATTTTTGGACAATACAATAAGCTAAGAATTGAAAAAATAACTAGGGAAAAAAAATTTGTTTTGTGTTTTAAATATGAAGATCTGAGAAGAAGAAAATTTTAAATAAAATTTTAGTGAATTAGAAAATAAACAACCGTAAATAATAAGTATTTTTTTTCTCATTTTTATTTGCGAAAACAAGCCGATTATATAAAAACAATACCTACTATATATCGCCAATAAATAATTTCACTTAAATGCTGTTTCAAGGTTTTCGCACGTTTTTGTTTTGTACTTATTTATTTTTTATTTGTTTATATTTTGTCAATTAACTTTTTTATAGTATTCGCGGAATATTTTAAAGTGTAATATTTTTTATATAAATATTTTTTTAATATTATTTGCTCTATTGTAAGAGAATAGTTTGGCATTGTTTGACAGCTCATTTGTTCCTATTATTTACTCTATTGAATGACAACAGTTCAGCATTTTTGGACAATACAAAAAGTGAAAAAATATGAAGAAAAAAAATTAGCTAGGAAAATAATCTTTTCTAATATTCACGAAGATCTTAGAAGAAGAAAGCTTTAAATAATATAGTGAATTAGAAACTAAACAAACACACATAGTTATGAATTTTAATTCCCCTTTTTTTGACGAATAAATAAAATCAATACCTAATATACCACCAATAAATAATTTCACTTAAATGCTGTTACAAGGTTATTGCACTTTCGCGTTTGTACTTTTTTATTATTCATCTGTTTGTTTATTTTTTTGTAGAGTAACTTTTTTGAATAAAGGGCCGAACAAATTACAGTCTTTTTGTTTATTCTATACAAATATAAGTTGTTATTGTTTGTTGTGTTTTATGACAATTGTTTCGTGTTAGCAGCATCTTCCTTTCATAAATTACAGTTTTGTTTAATTCGTTAAGCTAACGATTGGATATCTGCAAGTGACGTCATTCATGGTTATCGAACCTGATTAGCAGCTTAATCGGGAAATTTGTTAACGCCTTGATTTACCTGCCGATTAAGTTCAACGCCCACTTGTGACGTCGCTTGTAGGTACCCAATTAAATCTGATCCTGAAATTGATACTGGGTGATAATAAACCTAGTCTAATAGATGTAACGTTAACAAGCCGTCTTGTTTATATAAAACCAGCTGATTTCAGCGGTTTTCTTCTTTTCGAATTGCAGATACTCAAATGACCAAATAATTTTTCAAACATTTCTTCGTTTCTAATACAATTGAAGAACTTAGTTTGATAAGGCTCAAATGAAATTTTCCTGAATTAAAAAATAATAACTGCGTAGTAAGAAATACATGCATAAAATCACCTTGATTACTTTTAAAAGATTTTTACTATCATATTTTACTTATATTTTGTATCTTTTATTTTATTTATTCTTTGTTTATTATATTTTATTATTTGATTATTATAATTTTTTTTTGTTTATTATATTTTATTATTTCTTTATTATTATTTTGTTTATTATATTCCAAAAAGGTACGTCTTCCTTTCAAGTTAAGCATAGATTATTGTCTAAACAAGTTTAAGATTGATTAACTTGCACAAATTTGCGTTTGGATACCATATTACTCCTGATGTTAATGTAATATAATAAGGCCGTATTAATCTTTAAACAATATTATGCTTTAGCTAATTTTCTAACAGTGTATGCGTGATAATATTTATGAATTTTAATACACCCTTACATCGTGCCTTTTTTATTGCCTTGATCAACTTTTAAAATCACAAATTAGTTATACACGATGTTTGTTTGCCAAAAAATTGCACGAAAAAAGTTTATTTAATTTATATGATATCCACTGCAATGTAAAACAAAAATGAAAGTTACGATTTCCTAACTTTAAATAATAATCTGCCGCAAAAAAAGGTACAAATTTAATGACTGTATTTACCCTACAAAGTGTCCAAATAATTCTAAAGCAAGAAAAATATGTTTGTGCCTGCTAATTTGATTGTAGATTTTTTTTCCCTCGGAAGTAAAGCCTAATTACGTAGTTGTGATATAATTTACAAAAGATGGCGGAAAAAAAATGACAATAATTACCAACCTCGTGCGTGTGTTTCTGGCACTATTTTCGGCCGTCGTTTATTCGCTTGGCTATCTTTCTTGTTCATCGATTAAAAATAAAATCATACTTTTATCCTCTGTCACTCTAGTGTATTAGACAGTAATTCCTATTTGGCGAATGTTCAACCTACAATTTCTAGCATTAAAGCATTTGACCTTTTTCATCAAATCCTTTAGTTATTTCCAACTCTTCGCGTGTGTTCTATCCATTTGTTCTTCGAAAAATACTGCTAACTTATATAATTTTTTTACGGGAAAAAATTGAAAATTGAATTGGATTTGGTGAACGCAGGGCCTCCTACACTTAAAAAAGTTTTTCGAATCTTTTATTTTTGTGTTGGCGTTTTTTTGGCTTGGTAACAAGAGCTTCTTTTCCAACAATGACCAATTTTAAGTCAAGCTTCAAATTTGTACATTTCTAATTTATGGCAGGTTGCCAAGGTTTAGGATGTAGAAAGTAATCTTACAATCTTGACTTTAAGTACTTCTAACTTGTTATTAAGTTGATTGAGAACACCAGAGAGTAAATTTGATAGAAGAGGAGGATGTTTCGAACGCTAGTTAGTTAATGTCTCATATTTTGATTAAACTATTTATTTTTATACATTTATATTAGTACTTTTTCCAAAATTTTTGTGCAGAATCTTTATTGTGTTATGAAAGTTAAATAAATACTAAGACATATTTATTAGTTTCGAAGCTATAAAATCCATAGTTTATTTGGTTTACTATTTGCCTTCCTAAATATTTTATTTAAAAACAGCTACTTTCTAAAATTATATAAGTAAACGTTAATTTTATTTAATTGAACGTATTTTTTTAAAAAAAAAAAATTTCTTCTATAAGTTTTGAGTGTGTGCATACGAGAAGCCCTCACTGACAACAATCTTACAAATCTTGTGATTGTCAGACAATAATTTTATGGATTTCTGTAACCCATTGGCAAAATGGATCTTGTTTTGGTTTGATGGCGTGCGCATCTTATTTGGACGTCATCGCACTTTTCGCCGACCGGCCTGTGTAGGGGGCAGGGAACTGTCCTTGCATCAGAAAGGTCCTGGGTTCGAATCCCGGGCAAGGCATGGATGTTTCTTTCTCTCTCTCTGTGTTCTATGTCCTTTCTCCTCTGTGTATGAATGTGACCCGCCTTATAAACGGGTTGTGGTTGTGTGAATGGCGTGGCAGAAGTCGAATTCCTGGTCATAGATGGCGCCACTGAAAAACAGGAATAATTGCACCCCCACTGCCTAAACAGGCATACGACCAAAAAAAAATCACACTTTTCAACTCTGTTCAAGAGTAACAATAAGCAGTGCCCATGCGTCGTCATTGCATGCGTTGCTATGGCGACCGCTACTGTTCGATTATATTTTTAGAATTATTTTTTTCACTTTTAATTTTGTTATGCACAAGTTGGTGAGCTTATTTTTGAGATATGGGACCAGAGAGATCCCATAAATACTTCTTGAATATTGAATAAAAGAGAATTTTCATCATTTGAACATTATTTTTGTTTTTTTATTACTTTGCTTAAAATTGTGACTGCATTGTTTTAAAACATGCTTTTCTAATCTCAAAAAATTTTATTTTTTAAAATATCAGTTTTCAGAAAATTATCGAAATACATCAAATTCAGAGAAAAAATGTCTGGTTAAATTACCGTACTGTATGGTAATGATATATCTGATATAAAAAAAACACCATAATTCCGGTACTGAAAACAAGCCATACGGTATTTGCACCATTCAATTCTTTCTTCATATAAGAACGCTTTTCTTAAAATTCTGGTTTTTAAAGTTAGATTTCTTATTACCACACACTTAGTAAAAAGTAAATTTAACTGAAAAAAAAATCGAATAAGTTTTATTGCTTGTTTAGTGCACAAAAAACGAAAGACACAGAAATATCTAATGATCGGGTTTTCAGACATTATTCCTGTTTATTGAAAAAAATATTCCTTTTTATTGTCATTGGCGATTTCTACACTCAAAAATTTTTGATATTCTAAAAAATACGGCCTTAAAAGGTGAACGGCGTAGAAAAAAATTCTGAAAAAATTACCGTTTGGCATTTCTGGTAAAAATAATAAATACATAAAAACATTGTTCTGGTTAGTAAAAACCGAATATGCGGCATTTAAACCATTCATTTGGTAATTTCCTCGTTTATATGGTAATGGTTTATCGAAAATTCTGGCTCTCAAAATAGCTCTTATTTTTAAACATTTAGTAAAAAGTACACATTTGAAACATAAATTTAGCCCAATAAATGACTTTAATGTCATGTTTTTAGACATCATGATAAAATTATCAAATGTTACCGACTTTACAAATGTTATCATATATTATAAAACTATATTCCATTGTTAATTTTACCAAAATTATTGAGAAAGCGTTTTGGTAAAAATTACTTAGTGTCCTTTTCTAGTGTTCCCATAGAGCCAGAAACACGGTAACTCTGGTAGTTTTGACCATTCTCTTTTTCTCAGTGCATGATTTGTTTTTGTAATAAAAATAAAATTTATATAAAAGATTTGTTTTCTTAAATTATAATACAGTACTTCTTGAAAACAAATGGTGAAAGGATCATTGTTAATTAGAAAGTGCTATCGAAGGGTTGGTAATTTAATCCTCATCGCTCTAACTCCCAAAGCGCAGCAGACGTCACAATTTTACCATATTCTGGTAGTTTTTGTCTTACTTTTTTTTCTCAGTGTGTAAATTTTACTTTTTCTATATTTTGTCATATCTCAGGAAATATTTTATCAAATCAATAAATTTTGTAAATTTATTAAACTTATTTATTCAACTCAACGTCATGTGATAATAATAATAATAATATATTTTTATGATTTCTTTATTAAATTTCATTATCAAAAAAGCTTTGAAAAGCAAGGTATACATTTTTTTTACTATTTTAAAGTACATATTTCTTTAAAAGCAAGGTATTTTGACGGGTGGTTATTAGATTTAACGCGATAATTAAATTTTACGCAGGAAAATTTTACAACCTATCTGAAGAGTTGAGTTAGCTGTAATTTCTTCAATGATTTTTGTATTGTATTTGAGAAATGACATTTAAATAAATACTTCTGAGCTTGTTAATTTGCTAAATAGAACTAATTGGATTATTAAGTTTACAATTTCTCGAATACGTTAACACTTTTACTAATGACACGTTAACTACCCTGTTGAAATTTTCTCTCTAAAATTACGGTAAAATACAGTCTGTCATTAAAATTAACCATACAGTTTACGGTAAAGAATATTTCTTTACTTTTATGATTTTGAAACCGTCTACTATGCTATTTTTTAGAAATCGCGAATGCATAACTATACGATTTTGTAATAATTTACATCATATCTACTATGGTTTCTAATTCGTAAAAATGAAATTTTACTTAACATTGGAGTTGTGCAGCGTTAGGCTTTTCGCTAGGTAAAGGATTTTTGAGTTAGGTTGTGGTTGACTTGCGTTTTGTGAAATAAACCATGCAATGTATCTTAACTAGTTTATCTGGTGGTGCCATCTATCGTGAGAGATAAGAAATACTATATTATTCCTGCTAAGCAGCTCCGCGGAGCTACCTCTATGCGTTACATGAGAGTTTCGTACTCCACTTCTCCGGAAGATAGGGCGTCAGCGCTGGGATTCGAACCTCCGTTTTGCCAGTCATGAAATTGAGAAAATAGCTCTTTTGGCTATAGTATGAACCCAGCTCCTAGGAGCAAAGTCGCTTTATAAGGCGGCCAGGGTGGCGCATATCAAATTATGGTTGATTTACCTTATTAAGTAGAAGCAGCCAAAAAACGATTTTTCTCACTGTCAATTCTGTCAATATCATGACTGGCAACCTCCATTCTGCCAGTCATGAAATTGACAGAATAGCTCTTTTGGCTATAGTATGAACCCAGCTCCTAGGAACAAAGTCGCTTTATAAGGTGACCAGGGTGGCGCATATCAAATTATGGTTGATTTACCTTATTAAGTAAAAGCAGCCAAAAAACGATTTTTCTCACTGTTAACAGTTTGAATATTTTCTTTATGGTTATTTAAATGGTTTTTTTAGTAGAATAACAATGAAATAAATTGCTATTTAACCATTTTTTCCGAAAAATTTGTAACATTGATATGAATTTAAATTAATAAATTCTATATTAATTTAAAATCCATATAAAAAATTTATATACAAATGAGACATAGATAAAACAAATACTAAGTTCATAGAATTATTGATATTTGGTTAGATATACTATTGAAAAATCTATTTAGTGTATTTCCTATTATATTTTTTTCGCTATTAAACTACTTAATATTTTAAAACATATTAAAACAAAGTGTAATCTCTATTAGACCTTTTTTATTCTCAGAATTCTTTAGAATAGACTTTAAAGGAATTTTTAGCCACAATTTTTTTGTAACATTCAATAAATTTGCACATTTTATGCTTTCAACATTGTATAATTATACATTTTAAAACTTTATAATCTTGAGATTTACTACTTCAACTTTTTATTTTAAAAATTATGTTTTTTGAGAACACTTCTTCCTAAATTACTTCGTCAATTTCAAAATATGAGTCTCCTGTACGAATACTTGAACCGAAATTATTTTTTAAAAAAAAGAGCTATTTCAAAATTTTAATCATCTTTTTTAATTTTTTATTTAAAACTGCCTAACAGCAAACTTTAATTTTCTCTCCAAAAAAGGAAGGAAAAAAAAAGGGAAACAATTTTTAAAAGTTTCATTAATAACATTATTTTTACGAACAACATGAAGAGAAAAATTGTGAACAAAAATGTTAATCATCTTTATCGCAATTACAAAATTTTATCCGTTGTCTAAAAAAAAAGCTTACTTAATTACGCAAGTTACATAAATCGAGTGTTGAAATTTAACTTTTAATTGCGTAAAATCACTTGCAGTTTTAATCATTCTAAAATAAAGAAAAGTTTGCCGCTTTGAATTGGGTTTTTTTTCTTCCTTTTTCAGCAATTATCTCTTTTAACATTGAAAAAAAAAGTAATTTTAGGATGGGATTTCCAATAAGAATCAGCTTAATTCCCGAGTTTCAAAAGATAAGATATGTTCTGGAAATTGCATCTTACTGCTAAAAGTTTCTTTAGAAAAAAATATAGAATACTTCGATTTTCAATTTACACTAAGAAAACACTGGTATTAAATATTTAAAATTAATTCAATTTATATGGAGTATTTCTTGTGTTTTGGTTCTCTCAGTTACAGTAATTTAAAAAAACTATTAATATAAATAGAAAAAATTTAATTTAAAAATTTATTGAGATTTAATTTTATCGTGTAACAGCTTACTTATCTTCTAAAATTACTATTTATAATTTTGAAATAGAGGTAATCCATTTGCACTGCCCTTTTTAACTATAACTTCTGCTTTTTTATTTAACACTGTGTTTTTAGATTATTCAAATTTAATTTTAAAGTGTCGCGTTAATTAGTATTATCAATAAGTTGAATCGTCTAGAAATTAAGGATCGATTTTTTTTAAAATTTTAATATTTAATTTTTCTGACAAAATTAGCAGTATAATAGCGTTTTTTTAAAATTTGGTAATTTCATCATACCTTAGAACAGGAGTTCCCATTCCATTTCGGCTATGGAACCCTAAATTATCGATCTTCTTTTGGTGGAACTCCGAAACTTAATGAATAAATTCCGTTAGCAAGTGTGGATATATTAATCAAAAAAGGGCTATTAATTATTTTGAATATATTTAATGATTTAAATTTTAATAATTGTTTTGCAAATATTTAATTTGATTAAATTTTTTTTCATCATATTTTATCAATGCTAGTCTTAACATGTAAGAACATTGCCATTTTACAAATAATCAACGATAAATAAGTTATATTTATTTATAAGATAGTTTATTTTTATTATAAATTGTATGTTAAACTGTGTACAGCCAACATATGGAATTAAAATACTTAGTAAAAAAATTATTTTAAGCTGCAATAAAATTGTTAGGAATAAACCTTTTTCTTTTATTGCAAAATAATTTTTTTAACGAAAAACATTTAACCGTTCTTTACAGTTACTAAACTTTAAATAAAACTTAAACAAAAGTTTGGAACTGAAAGCGCGATTGTAACCGATGGTAATATTTATTTATTTTGAAAAAAATAAACTTATTGGCTCTATATATACATCTATATTCTTATATGATGCTTAAACTCTTAACATTTTTCTACAAAAATACACGTTTAGTATTCTGAAACTAAAAGTTTTAATTCACTTAGTTTCTTTGGTGGTTTTCATTGTTCTCATAATAGCCACCTACTTGAAAGTGCATTTAAAAATAGTTAAATTAATTGTTTCTTGAATGATACAGCCAATTTTCATTATTTAAATTAAAAATCGCTTACATCTCATTGTTTTCAATGTTCCACCTAAAAAAAATAGGCATCAGTTGTTCCAGAAAATTGGTACTTCAACTTTTACTTTTACCTATTTGTCAGCAGCCACTGTAGCATGCTTAAAGGCGTTTCAACCAATAGCAAGAAATCTTTTGTGGTCACGTGGGTCCAATAACAATAGCCGCTCATCTGTTAAACAAAGTTCTAGAACCCAGGTTTTAAATCGTTTTCGTTCTTGCTGAAGGGATCTTTTGAATCGAGGAACTTTCGCAGAAAATACCAGGGTCTATATCGGAAATCTTTTATGTTCCAGGGAAAGGAAATACTGGTAATTAAGTCCTTTTGAAAACTTGTCCTGGATTATGCCAAGAACAACTCTTCTCCTTATTCAGAAAAGCCGTTTAATGAACTAGAGTTGACTCTAGTGAAAAGGAGTGGTGGCGGTAATGGACATTAATTCTCGCAGAATGGTTGTCCTGTGCCAGCTAAAACGGGAAACTTGGTTTTCATGGCCCTCCGTTAATGGGTGAGCATGCAAGAAAAAGAATGAGAATCACTGTAGAAGAAAATAGGGAGAATGAGCACTCGTGGAACAAGCTTTCCGTGTTTAAAGTTGAGGTGTTTTAGTAAAAAATGGATCGTCTGCGCGGAAATGGAGAAGGAAGCCTCTTAAACCCAAGCATAAAAAAATTAACTTTTTAACTAAATTTTTGAACAATTCAAGAAAAATGTACTGTTAAAGAATTTAAGCAAGTTGATGTAAAAAGTAAATTATTTACAATAGCCTGCTTTTAAAAGAAATGAGGTTCTAAAAGTAGGCTATTGAAAATAATGTTCTTCTTTTACCTCAACTCGCTTAAATTTCCATGTGAATTAAATTATCTTCAAATGTAGTAGAGCTTTTATCTGTGTTTATTTAATTTAAACTATTTTCTTCTTTCCAAGTTTGATACATAATTGATCTAATTTATTACAATAACGATATTTAAAGGTTTAAAGTTGAGATGTTTAAGCAAAAAAAAAAAAATCGTCTGCGAGGAAATGGAAAAGGAAGCCTCTACAACATAGGCACGAAAGTTCAAACTTTGAAACTAAACTTTTATTCAGTTTCATTTCCAGTAAACATAGCTTTTGAAAGTACACTATTGAAAATAATGTTCTTTTTAACTCAACTTAGAAAGTAAAAAGATCTTTTTACTGAGTAAAAAGATCTATATTGGAAGATCTTTTTACTCAGTAAAAATATCTTCCAATATAGTAGACAATATTCCAATATCTTCCAATATAGTAGACAATATTCCAATATCTTCCAATATAGTAGGCAATATTCCAATATCTTCCAATATAGTAGACAATTTTTATGTGAGACTTTTTTATGTTTAACCCAATTCAGTTAACTCAAATTTTTGATAAGTTTTTTTATTTGTCTGAATAATAATACATATTCAATTCTTTTTATTTCTTTAATCTGAATAATGATACACTTGATATTTCTTTAGTCCCAATAGTGGACTGATTGTAAAACACGGTTCCCAGTAGATTGCCGACGTCAAGCGTCACTCGTTGGTGCCAGTTAGCGAATGGGTGATCAACGAATTTCGATCAACCTGCGACGGGACCAAGTGTTCAAGATTGAGCAGTTGAACGAGGACCAAGGTTCTCGCTAAACTTCTAGAGGAAAGTCTTCGACTTCGGGCACAGCTCGTAGAGATTGAGTTCGGGCTAACTTTGAAGGTCCCAGACTGATAAATTTTAATCCGGGCTCGACCCAGTACGAGATATGCGCTTAATAAATCCCAAATTTTGCGATTTCATCACTTGACCTTTAATGTTTAAACAAGGAAATCAGTAAATTAAAAGATCTTCTGTCACCAACCTGTGAAAGAAAAAGCGAAAGGAATAGCTGAACCAACTGAATCTCCAAATGATTAGAACAAAAACTGAAAAAGAAAATTGAAATGTTAAACTAAATTAAGTCATTTAATTAGTGCAAGCTGCAAAAGCAAAACCACCGAACAAAAGAAGCCAGATCGCTGAATAATACGTCGTGAACTTTGAATTTTTTATACTTAATAACAGAACCAATCGTTTGTTTGAAAATTGTAAAAAATATAAATAAAAAAATAAAAAAACGTGCATGGAAATTTTTTTACGAATTCGAGCTCACCTGAGTCCGAAACTTTTTTTTTCAATAAACGAGCCCGAGAACGCTTCGGACCTAGCTCGAACTCTCAGGTTTGGGCTGAGCCCATCTCATCTCTAGCAGGTCGTAGGGGTGCCAAAGCAAAGGAGCCATTCCCTCTCCAGAGGCTCAAAATTGTCTTCGGTTCATGCTAAGGTTGTTTCCCAGACCGTCGCCAATAGCCCACTGGGAAACTCTAGTGCGACGTAAATGAAGAACTACTGCTACTTATATTTCTTAAGACATTTTCAGATTATTCTTAAGTTTTTAATGTGTTTTATAAATTCTAGAATAGCTTGGAAATGTATTTAGTTGTAAAACTTGGGAATGTATTTAGTTGTAAAACTTGGGAATGTATTTAGTTGTAAAACTTGGAAATGTATTTAGTTATAAAACTTGGAAATGTATTTAGTTGTTAGTTTAGTTGTAAGTAGTAAGCAAAATATGAAAACTTAATTTAAAATTTTATTTTTAATATTATTATAAAAGTTGGTTTGTGTTGGTTGTTGTTGGAACAATCACTATGCGTTATTTTAATTAAAAATTTTTAAATGCTTTCTTTCTCAGCATCTTTCTTAAACATCTAGAAACCACCATCGAAAAACAGATGAATTTCTTTCCGCCTATAAATCCAAAGCTGTCAAGGCGCTTATTATTTAGTGCTTTAATTTGCATTGATTTTTATTAAGAAAGTAAATAATACATGGGACAATAATTAATTACTCTCAATAAATAATTTTTATTTCGCTTAATACTGTTTTATTATATATATTTTAAAAATATTAGGCTGTAGAATAACTATTTCAATTTTTCTTTATCAAATGTTTGCTTCTGCGTGAAATTTAAAGCTATTAAAAAATAAAACTTATTCAAAATTTCACGTTTCGTGCTTTTGAAAATTCCCTAATAATTTAAACCTTCTTGCAAAGTATTAAATAGTGCCTGTCTGTTTCATTTTTTTCCTGATTATTTTGATGGATTGCGTAAAATTTTCACTGCCTCATTATTTCTAGCAACTTTCACTCTTTGCCGCACCACCTGAGTTTTATCTCTTGCCTCACATTTTACAGTTTTTATCTTTCTTATTTTTGTACACTTTTGAATTTTTACAGTGTAAATCTTTCCCTCCTCCGAATTTATTCGAGAAATCTTTACTGTTACATTGATTTTAAAGACTACAGTATCCAGACGATCTTTTCTATCATATAATGGAAGAGTTTTCCGATATTATTTCGTTTCTAAAAATAATTGCTCAAAAAATTCGTTCAAAAGGTTGGGGTGTATAAAATTATAGTTTATTTTGATAATTTAATTATAGTTACTATTTGTTAACAAATAAAAATATTGATAAATAAATAAAGTTTATAGCACATCTTGTTTGTGAGAGACAAATTGTTCTTTATTTTATTTTATAACCGTCGTTGAACAGCCGGCCCAATTTTTTTTGGTTTACGACTACTATTATTCAACTCCATAGCTTTGTAATTTTGAACCCAATCCAGAAGACAAGGGAACTTCTGGATCAAGTATTGGGAGAAATTTGCTTTCGTGGAGGACTTTTTGTTGAAACTTACCTGCATTTGCGTTACATGCATAGGAATACCAAGAAAACCTCCCACGGTTAGCCCGACGGCAAGGGGACTTTAACCAATGATCCGTCTACCACTGAGGATATTTTGCGTCAGCAATGTGGTCGGTGCAAGCTGGATGCGGAATTCGTATCTACCAGTCATTGCTGGGATTCGAACCCGGTTCACCTCATTGGAAGGCGAACACTTTGTTACTTGTTCTGCTCATTTACTCATTCATCTACTCACTCGTGCTGTACATATTACCAGCATATATTATTGTGAGTCAGCCAAGTTTAAAAAATTAAGAAACACGGCAGGGTTATTTTAAAAAAAGTAAAGATAACAAGTCTGCTAAACTTTTAAAAAATACACTTATATGGAATGGTATACAACCAAACAGTATCAAATATGAAATCTTTACTTTTTTCTAACATGTTGTACCATGGTTATTCGTGGACTATCGTGTCAAAAAGAAAAAAAAGAATTTATTAGACATATCAAAGTATTCAGTGGCATTTGAATATAATTAATACTCTTCAATAACGAACATAAGATAATTAACAAATGCCATTGTATTTTCAAACTTTATCCATGTTGGCAATATTTTAAAATGTTTTTGTTTTTAAATTAATCACATTAATATAATGTAAAAAGTTTAAATTTCTAGCGAATTCGTTTGTTTAAATTTTTAAAGAACTGCTAATAAATGTTCCTCATATTTGCGGCAGATTTTTTTGTTATTTAGATTCAAAAACATATCATAGGAATATAATAATTAGTTTTTGAGTGTTTCTTCAATAGCAGTATTTTTTCTGTGTTGCCGAAAAGATACAGAAATAATATTAATTTAATTTAGAATTACTAATAACGTGACCTAGACCTATTCTGACTGTACACTTAATTAATTTTCCTCTGACTTTTCTTAAAACATAAAAAAATATTGTCTTAAGTTTGCAATAAATTTTATTAATTCACTAAGTTAAATTTGTGACTTCCTTGCACGTGCCCGATTTGAAAGACAACGTTCATAATTAAAATGTCTCCATATTGTTAAAATATATAATTTTAAAATTGTTTTCGAAACATTTGTTACACTTTTTAATCAGCTGGAAAGAAATATAACAAAAAATTTCAATCTTTTCATAAAAAATGCCTGTATTTATTTTATCTTATAAAATTTTTTTCCTCTGTTGAAGTATC
This sequence comes from Parasteatoda tepidariorum, assembly GCF_043381705.1. Lineage (NCBI taxonomy): Eukaryota > Metazoa > Arthropoda > Arachnida > Araneae > Theridiidae > Parasteatoda > Parasteatoda tepidariorum. Next base: position 34,060,472 of record NC_092209.1, on the reverse strand, counting down.
AAGTCTTATATTTTATAATTTTTCTAAACTTATTGAAACTCATTCTTGTTTTTATCATAAATTTTTTTTATCTGGGAAAGTTATTTTTATCTATAGTAATTTTTTTTTTCAATCGTAGCTTCAGTTTAAAAATGTTTAAATTTATATAATCGGATTAATGTGTAAAAGAATATATGGTAATTTTTAACTAAAAAAGTTAAATACCATTCATCTTTTTCTTAAGTTACTTACTACGGCATGGAGAATAAAAAGCCTAAGTAAAAATTAACCACTTAAATTTTTTTATTTACGATACAGCAAGAATTCGGCTAGTTATTTTTTCCTATTTTTCTCTACTTTTGAAATTATTTATACTTATTATTTAGTACAGGGAGCGAAAGCTGTCAAAAACTCTACTGATTTGTTGGTCTACGTTGTATTGTTTTCTAGCGTCACAATGACGGAGTGTACATTTTACTTTGGCCGTAATTATATTTTACTCATATTGACCTATGTCAAGCTCTCTCAAAAAATAACAGAAACGTAATATATGTCTTAGGATACTTTAAAAAAAAACAGCTCTTTGTAAATATTGCCGGAATTTGGCAATTTATCGGGCAAAGTAGAAAAACTTCCAGTATTTTCTAGTACTCCTAATATTTTTAGGCATATTACAATTTAGCCTATATGCTTTAGGCTAATTCGGAAATATGCGAATTACTCAACTAAAATGAATTTGCTCGAGCTTATTAATAAGCCTTTAATTAGGTTATTAACAATAAGTTTTTATTGTTCAGGGATCATTGCAAATTGCTTCAAATAAATCAGGCTAATTGAATTGTGTATGATTACAGACTAAACATGTGTATATTGATCACAAAGAGCCTAAAGGGGGTCAAGCTGATTACAAGCGTACTGGAAACTTTACTGTAGAAACCTTAATAACTGCTACTGTTTACAAAGTGCCAGATTATTCAGTTTTTCTACGCAGTGAAAAACTTATGCCAGTGAATGCCGATATTCACTTTCAAATGATTGTAACTAGGTATGACAAGGTGTATAGTATTTGTAAACTGATTATCTTGAATGTAGAATGGCAGTGAATGCCGATATTGGCATTCAAATGATTAAAACCAGGTTTGAACAAAATGTATATTAATTATAAACTGAATGTCGTGAATATTGATTGCTTGTTACTGAATGTCTTATGCCAGTGAATGCCGATATTTACCTCAGAATGATTGTAGCCATATATGACAAGATGTATAGTATTTATAAACTGATTGTAGTGAACGTAGAATACTAGTAAATACCAATATTGACATCCAAACGATTGAAACCAGGTATATGTACGATATTTATATTATTTATAAACTGAATGTAGTAAATATCGAATGAGTGTTAGTGAATGTCTTATGCCAGTGAATGCCGATATTCATTTGCAAATAATTAATGCTCGATGTGTACAAAATGTGTAGTATATTTATAAACTCTCTTTATATTAAGTTTTTAAAAGCAATATTTATAAATCTATACAGAATCTAAGCCATGATACGAAATGTTGTTTGGTTAGAAACAAAATACACCGTCGCATTTTTCCGATTGCCATTTGTTTTTACAAATCTTTTTCTTTATTTACGAAGGAAAGCGTTTTCATTTCTTATAAATGGCATTTTCGCTTAGATCTTTAAAAAATGTCAATAACTTGTACCCAGTATTGTCACCAAGTCCGTGCGTGTCCAGTGCTGTGCGTGAGCAACGGGGGCTTCGCATGAATGGAACGAAGGATTTCTTCCACTCAAGCGATAAAAAAATGCCATTCCCTCAGCCTTTTGTTATCAGAATAGATATACGTCTTTTTTTTTTTTATTCCACACAGCAAATGCAGACGATAAAAAAAATGCAGCAAACAGTATTCCTGACGATAGAAGACTTAAGAGATGTCTATATTCCATCTTTCCTTGAAAAGGTTCTGTACCGTTTGCGTATTTATTTTCTAAATCGATTGAATAGGCGTGTGGTGCTTGGGAATAAATAATAAATAAAACATTTTAGAAGGCTTGTGTTGACATATTCGTTTTTTTTTTTCTGAGTTATATTTTTTGTGACATTTAAAGGTGATAAAAAGCGACAGTGAGTCAGAATAAGTAATTCAGAGGTGTCTTTTTTATCTTTATTTTATTGTATTTTTATAAGTAAGAAATAGTCGCTTTCTTACACTGCTGCTGCTAAGAAATTCATACGCAACCCATTGTAGGCTTCCGTTATTCGAATTTTGAGTATTTTTGGAAGAAATAAGGAAAATATATTTATTGTTAAAAAAAAAAAATTTCTTTTTTTAAAGTTTTGCTTTTTGTTCTTTATTTCTACTCCTTAATACTTAGCTACTGCTGATAAATTCATTAAGGTGAAATTACCTGTTTTCGTTTCTTGAATTTTTATACAGTTCTAAGTTTTGGATCTATATATGGCTAAATAAATGTAAAAAAGGATAATTAAAATCCGTTTGTTATTACAAGTCCGTGTAATTTTTTTATAAAAAGAAAATATGTGTTAAAGATAAACATTTTTGCGTAAAATATTTTTTTCGTGTGTTTAGTACATAGTTTTGTGACATTAAAAAAACCTTTTGGGATATTTAAAATTACACTGACCATAATTGTGTCTATATATGAGGGTTGTCACTTTCAGGAATGAATACTCCCTACCTGGAAACTTAGTTTTTTCATGACTATTGAACAATTTTTTAACTTAGATTCCACTTAACTAATTTATTTAATTTTCTTTGATAAGCAATCAGTAAATAAATCTGTTTTTTTAAATAAATTAAATAAATCTGAAGTTAAAATCGATAAATAAAATTTTGACGGCAACATAGATAACAAATATGCACGTTTTCTCGTTCTTTTTTTTTTTTTTTTTTTTNTTCGTTTTTTTTTTTTTTTTTTTTTTTTTTTTTTTTTTTTTAAACAAAATCATGTATTTTCTTAACATGACCTGCTTACAACATTGGAAGAACCAATTTCCATAACCTTGTTTGCGTTATTTTTGACTTAAATTTTTCATATTTCGCTTTTTAAACCTTTCTTTTTTATTAATTTCAATTGATAAACAATTAATTTTCTTTGATAAACAAATTAGTTTAGCATTTTTATTAGAAAAAAAAACACATAAATAAAATAAATAAATAAAAAGTACATAAATCGAAAGTTGAAATCGATAAATAAAATTTTGACGGTAATATGGATGGTAAATATACATTTGTTTTGCATGTTTTAATTAATTAATTTATTTATTTTTAAGTAGTTAACCTTTTAACTTAAAAATCCGAGATAATTCTTAATTTAAGGGTTTAGTACTTTTATAGATGCTAAGTTCATAGTACTTTTTTTTCACATATTTGTCTGTATTTTTATATCAATCTATAACAATTATAGTAAGCACTCTTTCAGTATTATTGTAGGCGCATTTCCTAATATTCCTCTTTCAACATCTCATTCTATTTCATAACCTATCTTAATTCCTTCGCGATTTTATTAAAAAGGCTCATTTCTCGTATTGATAAGAAAATTACTAAAAAAATTATGTTGGTACTGCCAAAAACTGTTGAAATATCACAGTTATTTATGGTGCTACTAAAACATTGCTAGAAAGCGTACACAAGTAATGTGTTATTCAAGTGAAACTGAGATTTAGGTCAGATTCTTCAAGCATAAAAAGAATTTTCAGATAAAAAAATTTTTTTAATCAAAATACATTGTCTTATTACACTATTTTTAGCCTAGCGTAAAAGGAAAAAAAACATGCTTTTGTCCATTTTGCAAAATCCAGACTACCATAATGTTGCATGGACTTGCTGAAAATACTTGTAATTACTGTAATGTGAACCCGACACAAAGGTTCAAGCATTAAACATATTTATATCATAGAAAATTATCGAAAAACTATGCTATTACCCCAGTTTCAATTCTCAAAAACATGAAACAATTCAATGTGGTGCTGATCCCTTACTTGACTCAAACATTTTTATGGACCTAATGCCCATTTTTGACCAGACGAGGGAATGTGAGCATATATCACTGTGTGAGTTTTCTACCACTTTCTACTCTTTCTCTAAAATGGGCGATTTTAAAGTCGTTCATTTTGATTTGCTTGCTACGCGAGAATTCGAGATGCACAGCTAGTGATGGAGTACGTGCCAAATCTCGCCAAGTTCATAAGATAACGGAATAATGATAGGGATGAGAAGAAAAGAATAAAAACTACTCGAGTAATATGATTCTGTCCGAACTCTGATTCCTGAATATCGTTTGCAGGGAAATATCAAGAATTTTTTCCGTATGAAATCGATTTTTTTTTCCTTCAAATTTTTTGGACGACATATGTTTAGCCTTATTTAATTCATTGTGTTAAAGTCCAACTGTTTCTACTCGGCTTAATCTTTCTTTAGGTTATTTTAATTTTTGAAGAAAAAAAAATATGCATAAGAAATTGGAATTCAATCATATTTTTATCATCTTATATCAAACTATATTTTACACTTTGTTCGTTAACTGTTTAAAATAAATCTGGGTTACGTATTCATATGTTTAGAAGTATTTAATTCTTGGTTTTTAAGTCCAACTATTCTACTCTGGGTAATGTTTCTTTTAAGTTATTTTAATTTTTGAAAAACAAAATATGTAAAAACAAATCTAAATTCAATCATATTTTTATCATATTATACCGAACTATATTATAACATTTTATTCGTTAGCAGCTTAAGAGAAATCTAGATTGCATATTCAATCATATCATTATAATCTTATATCTAACTATGATGTATTTCAAGAAAACTAAATTGGGTCTTTGATCATATTTTTATCATCTTAAATCAAAATGCATTATTCATTTTAATTGTTGCATCAAAATATTTAAACGAAATTTGAATTTTCACATATCATTATATTATTTTAAACTATATTATTTTGTTCGTTGCCTATTTAAAAACAATCTGAAATGCGTATTTAATCATATCTATAAAATATTGTTTCAAACTATAATAAATCTCAAGAAATCTAAGCTGTGTGTTTTATGATATCTTTATCATCTTAAATCCTACTGCATTATGCATTTTAATTGTTGCATCAAAAATTTAAACGAAATTCAAATTCTATTAATATTATATCGAACTATATTATACATTTTGTTCCTTACCTATTTTTAAAAAAAAATCTGAATTGAGGATGCAATCATATTTTTATAATCTTGTAACAAACTATGATATATTTCTAGAAATCTAACTTGTGTGTTTAGTTATTTTAAATTTATTATTTAGTTATTTATTATTTTTATCTTTATCATTTTAAATCTAATCACATAATACATTTTAATTGTTGCACCAAAATATTTAAATGAAATCTAAATTCTATCATATCTTTATCATCTTATATCAAATTTTAAACTATATTATACATTTTGTTCCTTACCTGTTTAAAAAAAATCTGGATTACGTATTCAAACATATCTCTATTATCTTATATCAAATTATGATGTTGTTCAAGAAATTTAAGTTGTGTATTTTATCATATCTTTTTCATCTTAAATCAAATTACGTTATACATTTTAAATATTGCACCAAAATATTTAGATGAAATCTAAATTCTATCATATTATTATCATATTATATCGAACTTTATTATACATTTTGCTCATTAACTGTTTAAAGGAAACCAGAATTGCGTATTCAATTATATCTTTATAATCTTGTATGAAACTATGATATAGTTCAAAAAAACTAAGCTGTGCATTTAATCATATTTTTATCATCTTGAATCAAACTATATTGTACATTTTAATTGTTGCAACAAATATTAAAAAGGAATCTGAAAGGAACATTGAAAAGAAATCTGAATTCTATAACATCTTTATCATCTCATATCGAATTATACTATAAGCTTTATTCGTTACACTAAATTTTTAAAATCACTTTAAATGGTAAAATTAATTTTCATCTTTAAAAGAGAGAAGTCATTTTAAAAGTTGAGTGTTAAATTATTTGTCGATTTGAGTAATTTATATTTAAAAAAAATTATGAAGATCAAGGGGAAGAACAGTTTAGGTCAACTTTTAACAAACATTACAATTTTATAGCCATCTTGTGTATTTTGAGGATTACTAAATTTTCACAAATCAATAACGAGAAAAATCGGTTCTCCCCGAGAGCTATTACACAGTGAAGATGGGCCGTTTTGGGGGAAAACAGTTCCTGTCCATGCGTAAGCAAGAAGAACATGGTAATGTTAAGTGAAAAAGACGACAGAAAAGCTGATTGTGGTGGAATATTGAGGAAAAAATGTTTTTCCACCCTTATTCTCAAATTTTATTTTAGTTCAACACTAAAAAGTGTAAATTTTGTTCTGAAATTTTGATGGATCTAACTAAATGGTCGTGAAATTACTTATTATTTTTACTGTTTTAGTTGAATGCTTTCTCAGGAAAATTTTCAAATCTTGAAGTTCGTTTTTCTTAGAATCAACTTCCATAAACATAAACCTCCTCCCCCCTTGATCTCATGTATCATCTTATTTTTAAATTGTCAGACAGCTAAAAATAAAATATTCAAACTTATAAAGTATTTCTTAAAAACTAAAAATACACTGCGGTTTCATGCAATTATTAAGTCACGCAAAATTATTATGTGTCGTAGCTGTTATCAATGTACAAGCGCAAAATTAAAAAAGAAACCAGATCACCCAGAATAACTTTTGATCTAATGATCAGATCTTCATGTTCTAGGACTCAACAATCTTAAGGGTTCGAAGGGGTGCAGACGATTGTTTAACTTACGAAATCAGACACAAAAACGTTCTCTGCGTAAACATACATTTTTTAAGACGGATTCGGGTTTCTGACCTACAAAACATAGAAATATAGGGAGTAGCCGCAATCTGGAAAATTTGATCCCAAAAGTATTGTCATTAGTAGCCCTCCAAAGTATAGACCCCTTAATGTTATTTTTAATTTTTACGTATTTCATTATATCTTGAGAACCTTTTAAGCGAATTAAAAAAAAATTTGCACTCAATTATAAAATTCATTCATCCAAATATAATTCCATGCGAAATATAACTTTTAGTATATTTATAATTTTATTTCCTAATAGTCGAAAAACTTTTAAATTGTGAGGTGTGCAATTTTTACATCATTTAAAAGAATGTAATTTCAAACAGAAAAATACAAAATTTGAGCGAAATCGGTCGATTAGTTTCTGAGATTCTGGAATTTGATTTTTCAGGAATTATTCCACCGATTTTGCTCAAATTTTGTATTTTGTCATATAAAAATTCGTTATTTTAAATGATGTAAAAAATTTTATACCTTACAATTTAAAATATTTTTCGACTATTAATAAATAGTAATAAAAATAATAGATGCTTATTAAAAGTTATATTTTGCATGGAATCATCTTCGGCTAAGCAAATTTTATAATTGGGTGCAAATTTTTTTGTAATTAGCTCAAAAATTTCTTTAAATAAAGCGAAATACGCAAAAAGTCAAAGTAACATTAAGAGGTCCAAACTTCTGCTCTCCTTACCAAACTATTGGGACCATCTTTCCTAGATTGCGGCTACCCCGTATATTTTGGGGGTCATAACTCTGAATCCATCGAAAAAACGGTATGTTTATTCCGAGAAAGATTATTTTTGTGTCTGATTTCGTAACTTAAAATATCGTCTGCACTAATTAATTACAATATTTGAGTAAACCCCCTCCAGCATTAGAACTGAGTCCTAGAACGTGAAGATGAAAAGTTGTTCAGAGTGATCCGTAATTTTTTTTTCTTTTTTGTGCTCATAACATTCAAAGAAATATTTTCTAATAATGTTGCTATAGCCTTTACCTTTTGATTTAACAAATAAAATTTTCCCTCTTTTCGAAAAAAAAAAAAAAAATTATTAAGTTTTTGTTAAAGTATTTTCCAAATTCTAATTTTAGAAAGAAAAAAAACACATCGTTTAAAATGCATTTTCGTTTCTAAGGAATATTATTATGTTAGCATAATATACATTTTAAAATTTTATTCTATATTCATTATTTTCTGTTTTTGCTTGCATTATTTTCAAAATATTTCATTTCAACACTTTCTTTTATATATTTAAATTATTTTTAAATTTTTAATATTCAATGCAAAAACTCTAATTAGCCGCTTAATCAAAAACACTTTTATACTTTGAAGTATTGCAATTACATAATTAAAAGTCATTACGACATGTGCATATCAGTTTATATTCGAAAGAAAATCGTTTTCAATAAGTCGAAATATTATTTATTATCTTCGTATTTTTGACGCTTAGTTAAGCTGCATTAAAATGTTAAAGGAATAATTTTCACCAGCAACGCAATTGACACTAAATTATTTTTCAAGTTATAATATTCAATACATAAATTCTAATTCACCGGCTAATCCAAAAACTTATTATTCTTTGAAGTACCGCAATTACATATTTAAAAGGCATTACGACATGTGTATATCAATTTCGATTCGGAAAAAAAAGAAATCGTTTTTAATAAATTGAAATATAAATATCTTCGTATTTTTGACGCCTAGTTAAGCTGCATTCAAATATTAAAGGAATTTACAACAGCAACGGAATGTAAGTAGAGGGCGTAGAGGGGTGGCGAATATTTTCTCTTCAATACCTCAGAAGCAATCTAAACTGCAACACTTTCCATTTTGTATTATCGAAAAGCTACTTCAATTTCATTCTATATTCGGTGGGGGTGAGAGAGGGATTCTGGGAAATCTCGTAATCCTCCCGCACACGCATCAATTGTAATACAAAAGAACGCGTAATAATATAAATTAGAAGTGAGGGTGGCAAAAGAAAACGCAACTAATAAAATAAAAAAAATTGGAAATTTTGAACTGAATGCAAAGAGAGAAACAAAACGAACGATGATGATAATAATAAAAAAGACCGAACTTTCACTTATCGGCTTTTGTGTTGAACTAATTAAACTTTTTCCACCCTCTCCCGACTGCCCCTTGCTTTTCATCATTCATTCCGAATGAAAACTGAAAAAACGAAAGGGAAGCGATGTGGTGTGTGGTGAGAAGAGATGCTTAGGATTCATGCACGCATTCCCATGATCCTCTCTCTGTTCTCCCTACCCCCCACTGTTTATTTATTTCTCTGTTTTTATTTTTCTTTACCCCTTTTGCCACAGTGTCGCACATTTAAAGGGACTGCGGGGGATGATGTAGGAAATCTTCGATTCAGTTGTGTTGAACCTTGCCTATTGAGAGAGGGGAAAGGGTGTAAGGTGGTTGAGGAGTCGGTGGTGAAGGGGAATGGGGAGGACTGTCAATTGTTGGCATGGCGACACAGACTCAATTTCCTCTCGAATACGCTCAACATCCTGGGAGGGACGACAAAAATAAGGGGCTGTGTCCATATTTCTACTGATTATTTTTTGCTAAAGTGATAGTTAATAATATTGAATTAAATTGAAGAAAGAAATTGATTAAATTCATTAGTGGCTCTGTTAAAATAATCGTTATAATTTAATTCAGCGTTTCTGTTTATACTTTTTTAATTGTTGTGGATTTATTATGCGAAACATTATTTAATTATTAATTTTTTTTAATTACTTTTTCCTTTTGTGTGGTTAAAATAACTATTTTAAGTGACGACATTTAACGTTAATCGCGACAATTCTTATGATAGGATTTCAATAAAGATTTGAGGAAACTATCAATAAAGTCAACGATACCAAAAACTTGCAAATGTATTGTGAAAAATGGATACTCAGATCTGACGAAATTTTCTTCGTTTTTGACGAAATTATTTCTTGGTATATGTTCTGAGCGAACATTTTATCAAAGTGACGAAAGAACTATCGCCGTTTCTTCGAAGAAATGGATTTCGCCCAAAGGAAAGAAATCTTTCGTCATTCTATTTTATTTTTCGCAAAAAAGTACCTTAGTACCTCACCTAGTTGTGCTTCACAGTGGCGTACGCAAGTGAGGGGTTTAGGGGTTTGAACACCCCCCTTGAGCTCAGACAAAATGGCAAAAATAAACATTTTAGTAGAAATTATGCGGGTATTATTTTTTAAGACTATATATTTTTATTTGCCTTATGCCTACCTTTTTATCTCATGGTATTTCTCAGAATACTGAAAAAAAAACATTTACTATAATAGGGTTGTACTTTTGAAACTAAATTCACGTGATACTGTTATGGACTGGTTCCTTTCTGTTCTGCCAGTCGCGATAGTTTTCGAGACTGGCTGTCATTCGCGAGGTCTTTACTCGATGATTCTGGAATCTTAGACGTTCTGTCGTCTTTGAGACAATTCGAGAATTTTGGAGATGCTGTGAAAAATTACATAAAAGGGGGGACGGAGTAGAATGTAAGTTTTTCTGTTGTACAGAAATGTGATATTTCAGTTGAAGAAAACGTTTCTAGCATAACAAAATCTGATGAATGTGAAAGTGGTCCTCAAAGTGTTACTTCCCACCCATATGACATTGGATTTTTTTCAGAAGATATTACATGCGAGAAGATATTACATTATGTTCTTAAACTTAAAAAATCAAATCAAAATTTAACTAAACAATGTTGTCTAAATATAAAGTCAAAACTGTCTAGCTGTCTAAATTAGGGAAATAATAGTGCTTTATTACATACTCGAATTTCTTTTAGTAGCTTCAAAAAATTATGAACACCCCCCTTGAAAAAATTCTGCGTACGCCACTGGTGCTTCATGGTATAAGAAGGCGGGTGCCATTTTTTACCACTTTTTCATTCGCACCATATAGGTGGCTCAACCTCACCCGAACAACTCAAGGATTAATAGAGCAGAGAAATAAACTACACCCATGTCAGAAGCGTGATTAAAAATTTTAAGTTATTTAAATATTTAATTAATTCTATTAAGTTTTAAAAAATACTAATTAAATATTTTAAAAATAGTCTTCTATAGATTATAACGTTCACAATTACCTTCATTCTTAAAGTCGGGATTCCGCCGAAGGAAGGATAATCATTTAGGGTTCCATAACTGAAAAAAACTGGGAACCAAGTTTTGGAGCAGGGGTGGCGAACCTTTATGCACCAACGTACCATTTTTTCTAAAAAAAATTGTTTAATGAGGTCATAAACGTGTCGTCAAATAATTTTGACTTCGTGATTATTGGTAAAATAATAATACTGAATACTCTCTACTCAAAACTCTTCATTCACTACTAAAAAAAAAAAAAAACAAGCACTTTGCTATGTCTCAGTTATACGCGTAATTCAACTTTAAGTAACATCAGTGTGACTTCTGTTGTTGCAGATTAGATGACAAATAACTTGTATTAGGTTGTAAGATGTTAGTTTAAGCAGGACTGTTAATTTTTTTTGCTAGTTATTTGTTGTTAGCTTGTTTTTTATGGTTATTAACAGTTTTTTTGGCATTAATTGTTAATTTTTTGTTAATAATTGATTTTTGTTTGTTTCTTTGTTCTTGTGAATTTTAATGTAATTGTTAATATGCCTCATAGTGAAACTTTGCGATCATGCCCAAAATACTGTGTCGCGTGCCATAAATGGCACGCGTGCCATTGGTTCGCCATCCCTGCCTTAAAGCATGATATAAAAACCATTGATTCGGTTCAATTGACTTTTAAGTTTAGTATTGTTTACTTAACGTGTGGTAATAATAGAACTATATTTTTGAAAACCAGGATTTCCGTTAAACAGTCACCATATGAACGGAAAAATTACCAAGTGAATGGTTTAAATAAGGTATATTTTGGTTTTTATAACTAGAATAAATTTTCTTTTATAAAAAATGTCATTGCCATAGAGTACGGTAATTTTATTCGAACTTTTTTTCTGTTTCCGAAATATTTTTTTACAGATATTTTTTTTAAAATATTGTAAAAATTTACCATATTTAAGAATAAAAGAAAAATCATCATTTTCGACATGGATTTTACACATATATATTATTTTCAGAGAACTTTTTATAGATTCGTTTACCTAAAATGCTGTTAAAGTTTGCTATCATTTTAAATAAAAATGGACAGTGAAAACTAGATAATGTATAAATTATTTAACAAAGATATATTGTGTTTCTTTAGTGAAAATTTAACTTAATTTTATATCGTTTAAAAATTTTTTAGACTTTTTTTTATCAGCCATAAAATGCACCATATATAATATTTCGAACTAACTTATTAATCTTTCATTATTTTTCTCAAAAGCGCTACATTTTTGCTTTTAAAGCAAAGAAATATTACAGTTAAGCAAATATTAATCTTTCTCCGTTTCTGTTAAACGATGATAATAGCAAAAGGAAGAAAAAAAAGGAAAAACGAAACCCCAAAGAAATGAATTTTTCCTTTGCGGTTTTGGTCTTTTTCTCCCTCTTTTTTTTTTTTTTTTTTTTTTTTTTAAATAACAATGTACCATCAACGCTTCCTAACAATGAATGATAAATGAGTGTTTTCTAATGCCATCATTTGTTAGTTTAATCTTATTGCTATAAAAATGTTTCAATTTTGATTAATTGAATAAATTTCAGTTTACTTTTCCCTTATTAAAAATATATTCCAATTGTTTTTTACGGAATTCTTTTTTTTATGTATATTATTTATTTTATTTTTAATTCGTTAATTATTTATTTAATGAAATTAAATATTATTTATTTTCACATTTTTTTTTGTAATCCGATTGTTTATATTTTAGTTTCTAATCAGGGTAAGGTTTACTTTTCAAACAATTATCTTTCAAAGTTCTCTGGAGAAAAAAAATATAGTCGTTTCGGTTTGCTGATGATGAATATATACGCAATAGATTTTTTAGGAACTTCCTTTTTTTTTTTAGGTACAACTAAATATTTGCTTTTCCGAAACCAAATCCGGTTTTCTTTATTTAAATTCGTTCACCCTCATAATGATGAATGGAGTTAATATTTCACAAAGAAATGATGCAGATAGAAGTTTCGTTGATTAGTTTTCGTCTGTTGGCATCACTCTTTAGATAAATCAGGCATTGTTACAGTTTTTTTTTTCTGTGCGAAGCGGCTCATTATAGAAGTCAATAATTAATTTATGTTCGTGATTCTTTATTTCTTTTCACCTCTTAATGTGCTTTTTTTATAATTTACCTTTTGTCTATAAATTTGTTTATTTATTGTCAATTATCGAAAACACTGTATTCATATTTCTTATAAGTAATGTGTTTGAGTTAAGCTGATCCCACTACCTCTTAAGTTATCGATTTTTAAACCAAAAATTGTCTGATAAATATCTTTTGATTAAAAAGTAATTCTCATATGTGAAAGAAATATTTTTAAGCAAACGATTTTATAAATAACGAAATTACGGAATTATTTTAAATTACTATTTTTTTATTGAATTGTTACTAAGAAACACTGTATTCATACTTCTCTCAAAATTTTTTTAACTTATCAAACTATCGTTGAAGAATAATCTGTGGGTCGAAAAAAAATTGCATGTAGAGATCTTATATGATTCAAAACTGATGATCTGAAATGAGATAAAGAACAAATTTCTGGGGGAAACGATTTATTAACTAGTTAATTGTTAGAATCGTTTTCTAGTTTACAATTTTAAACTACTGTTTTAATGGAATTATAATTAAGAAACACTTTCTGTTTCCTTTAAAAATGTCAGCTATGCTATGGTAAAGGCAGCTCCCAAGTTTTTTACATCTTCCAATACATTTATGAAGACTAATTTGTAATTATAAGTTTTCTTTGGCAACCTTTTTCTTTGGGCTATATACATTTTATGAGTTCATGATTTAATAAAAGGTTTCAAATTGTTGTGTCTTACTTATAGCACCGAAGTTTCGTATAGTATATAGAGAACTTTTATAAATTATTTGATGCAAATCTAATATCGTTGAAGAACATCAAAATCCAAAATCGGCCCTGATATGGGGCGGAATTTCTGAATTTCTGCAAGCGGCAAAACATTTATGATTTTTCTGGATGAGGTCGTTAAACTAAATCACAACTTGCGCTAGCGGGACATTCTAGTAGCTGTTGTACCAAACAGCACTTCGGCAATCTAAACGGAACGTTTGACCAAGATTCCTCACCAGCTCACAAGGCCAAAAAGTCACAAGTATGTTGCAAGAAGCATTTTCTGGACTTGATATCATTTGAAGAATGGCCATACTTTCCGCCAGATCTTAATTCCGGCCCAGTTTGCAGCCTGCACTAATCCGCAAAAAAATTTGGATTCTTTAAAGCAGAGAGGGGGAATCCTTTTCTATAAGTGTGCAGATTAAATTAAGGTTATTTTTATTCTCAGATGACTAGCGGGCCCCTTTTTTCATTTTCCTTTTTTTTTTAAAAAATTCTGTGAACCACTGCCCTTTTAACTTCGGATTTTAAACTGTAGAACTATATCATGTGAATATAGCTTAATGATTAATTTACTTTAGATTTGAATAATGCGATTTCTTACAATTGGTTAAGAATTGATTAGAATATTGATTAGAATTGATAAATATTGATTAATATTGATTAAAATTCATTAATGAAAACACCTGCTCATAACATTGAGCAAATTTAATGTTTTGAAATTGTTCTCATAATTTGGAATTTAGTTTCGTTTTTTCTTAACTCACATTCTCGTACTTCTGGAAGAAAAGGTCAGACTCCCCTTACGGCATGAAGTAGAAGGGGCACTATAGTCTCTTGCGTTCTGAAAGATTTAATGAAGGTGCTCAAAATAGTACTTGTTCCTGAATTCACTAAACTGATTTTTAAGCGTTTTGTGTGAATATGATTGAATAAATGTAATTTACAGTACATCTTGCGTGCCACTGAAATACATGTTACGTGTCACAGATGCGCCATCTCTGCTCTAAAGAATGAGATAGATTAAAAGATAAGAGACTTGAGATGCATTGCCGAAAATTTCAATAAGCGTTAGCGTCTCAGCATCACCGCAAAAGGTGGCCACTTTAAAACCAATAAAATGTATGAAAAAAAATTTATTAACGAAAGTTTATTCGTCTTGAAAGTTTTGAACATGAGGAGTTTTAAATTTTAAGCTAAAAACAATTTCAAAAATCAAAATTGAATACATCTATATTGTACTTATACCTTTTTTAATATAATTTTCTTTAGTAAAAAAAGTAGGCACTTTTAAGACGGTTTTCTTAAAAATAATAAGATAGTTAAGGGTTTAAACCGGATCTGAGACGTTGCCATTCATGACTTGAAATGTTATAACATGAGTAAATTAGCTTTGCAATTGAAAATTAGAAAACCGCTTTGAATACAATGTTTAAACTGTTTAAACTGATCTTAAACTAAAAATAAAAAAAGACATAACTAATGAAGTTATTATCTTGTTTCAGATGGTAACCAGGACCAAGAAAGTGTTTGTAGGAGGGCTTTCAGCGCCGACAACTTTAGAAGATGTCAAAAATTACTTCCAACAATTCGGTAGAGTAAGTACTCAATTTTTAATACTTTATTCAATTATTATACTTTATTAATTCAATGGTTCAATTAAAATTGAACCATTGGTATATCAAAAGCTACCTGGTTTTGAAGGACTTTGTTCACGTCAATCTATGATAAAGGCCAAGTCATAATTGTGGCATGGTTATTTTTTCATCTGAAAAATTTGTGTTATTGTACGATTATTGTTTAGCAAGGACTCGTTTTTTTTTGAAGTGATACTTCTTATGCGACTTCCAACAAGGTTGCGTTAAACGTTTAACGCTACATTTTTATTGGCCGGGAAATCACGTGGTAGGAACCAGTTTTCCCTCATTCATTTCCATATTGTTTTGGTTCTCACTAGCATAAAAATAATAAAAGTCACAAAAGTATTGTTTTTCTATAAATATTTTTTTAGTTTGTTTTGATACACATATAATTGAATAGGGTAGTATTTTTTATTTTCTAACTTAGTGGATAACAATTGTAAAAAATGAGTGAAAACAATCCCACGGACAATGCGACGGATTTAAGGTTATGTCAAGGTACGTCTCTTGTGAATATCAATTGGTTGTTAGGTTTTCTCTTTTCTAATTGCCATTTATATTTCACCGAATGCAGCCATGAGGGATATTAAATTATTTATTGCAAAATCTTTATTGCCACTATCTTGGTTCTCCATTTCTGAAATGAAAGCATTTGCTCATTAGTTATAGATCAATCACTTTGTTTATCACTTGTATGAATAAACTTGATTGCTATATGTACTCTTGTACTATGTACTCTTGATTACTTTTGATTGCTCTGTGCATCTATCGTACAGGTTCATAACAGCGTAAGCTATAGGACAAAGTTGTGACATTATTGAATCGGTGATTGCGGTTATATCGGTGATTGCTCATTGTAGCTTAGCAATCACTTCGTTTATTAGTTCCTTGAGTTCAGTCCATTGCTTTGGTTCCTCCAACAGGTTCGCATCAACTTCAGTGACCATATTCTCTCTAGAATTGAGTACTTGTAACTCGAGAAGAAGTTAAGTATGCTTAACCATGCGGTTTAAATAAGATTCAATTGGATGCTTGAAAGCGACGTCACACGTGACGTGTGTCGAACCTGATTGGCTTCTCAATCTACAAATGCCACGATTTACCTGCGCTGACGTTGCTTGCAGATATCCAATTGGGTATACTATAGCCTACGTCACAGGTTGTGTTATTCCTACTAAATTTAACCCATGAACGGCATTTTCTGCGGGCCTAACTTCAAGCCACAAATAAACAAACGAAGTGTTTGATCGTTTAAATAGCTACTCGCCAGATTTTATTGCATTATAAAGAAAAGTAATTGATATTCGATTTTTGATTAATAATTGATTTATGTGGATAGTGGCATTTATGTGGATAGTGGCATAGAATTTAGCATTGCGTCATGGTAAATGTTATTCCTACTAAGTGAAAGTAGTTGTGTTTTTTTTATATTATACCCAATTAAGAAGGACGATAAATTGGGAATATTGGTTTTGCATTTACGAAGTGGAGACAGTTATGCATTAATTAGCAACGACTTTATTTATAACTTGCATGCGTATGCCCGATTACGCTGGTGATCTTCTTCACGTTTTTATCAACGTAAGTTATAGGATATAGTTGTAACCTAATTGAAGCTTTTACATAATTGCTCATAATTGCTTGCTTTAATGGTTATTGCGCATTGGTAATTTCGTAATCACTTTGTTTATAAGTTCTTTTAGTTAGTACTCCATTAGTTTGTCTTTTTTCTTCGGATCTACGTCACTACAGCAATTTCAGATCTCTTCTCAGCTTTAGATATAAATTGTGATATTGTTGCAACATAATCGATGTTATGTTTACGAAATAGAAGTATTTGCCCATTAGTTGTTTTGCAACTTCTTTCTTTATAAGTTGGCATGCGTATGTCCAATATTTTTAACAATCTTACCTATAGGACAAAGTCGTAAAGCAGTTTGTTGTTAAATAATCATTCCGTTTTTAGTTACTTTCGTGAACTTTATCACATCAGCCAAAGATAAATATTAAGACGGAGAGGTGATTCTTTTAAAAAATTATGAAATGGGGGCAATTACACGTCAGTTGTTTCGCCACCGTTTTATTAACAAATTCAAACAATTGCTTCAGCATTTCAAAATTATTAATTTCCATTACGCAAACTATATAAAATTTTCGAAAAGTTGCAATTAATCATTATAAACGTTAATTCCATTCTAGTTTTCATGCACCTTCATTTAATTTTTGGCGTTCATTTCCTTTTCGGCGTTACTGCTTAAGAATTTTTCTCAGGGCCTATATATTTCTTTTTGTTTTGATGCTTTCTTCATAAAAATCTGCAAGTCATAAATAGCTAGGATGAGCGAAACATCTCCTGCTGGAGCTTATCGCCAAGTTTGTCGTTATGTAGCATAACAGGAAGAATAATAAGAGGGTAAAGCAAATTGCTGAAGGAGAATTTTTAGATCCTCGTTACAGCTTCTCCTGCTGCAGTTATGTTGGCCGGACAATTTCGGGAGAAGGAGTCATTACATTAATGATCCTCGCAACAGCGGGAGAAGTCTTTAAAGAAATGTGCCCTTATCTACTCTGATCTTGGCTCCTAACAAATTTTTTTTACCGCCAACTTAGCTTTTTTTCCGATTCTCAAATAGTTATCTCTTCTTTTTCTCACTCTTACGAAATATCTTACATTTTTGTAGCATTCCGTAGTAGTTTTTCTTCAAAAAGTATACGTTTTTTTTCTTGGAATAATATCTTAGAAATGGTTTTTAATTTTTAATTGATGAACTTATAAATCAATTCAAACTTCATTTGTAGAGTTAGTTCTATAAAGTACTTACAAGTTATTTAATATAGAATAATTTATAAACCAAAAACTACCTTTTTGTGTCTTGCTTGAAATTTGAAACAGAATTAATGATTTGAAGAGGGGAAAATTATGAGGGTTTTGAGAAAACAACTTTATCTCATAATTAGCGAATGCAGAAAACCAGTTTTCACACTTGCTTTACAATGGGGAAGCTATGCGTGGCAGGAAAATGTTTTACAAGTTTGCCCAATTGGTTACCTGCGAGTGACGTCATCGTAAGCAAATCGTGGCATTTGTCGATTCAGGGGCCAATCAGATCTGATTTAAATCACATGATTATAAGGGTCCTTGGACCTCCTATCCTATAATCAGCTAACACTATAAGGGTCCTTTGACCTATTTTATATAATTTGTTTGTTTGGCCGCATTTTATATCATAGTCCCTTGTGGCGATCTTTGATTGAAGTTGTAATCATGTATCAATCCAGTTGTATGATCTTGATGTAATCTTGACGTAAACCCTAAACAAATAGGGTGGGTCGTGTCACTATTCAAATTAAATCACATGATTAACCATAATCACTTCACCTCTTCTCAACTAGGTAGTTCCTAATTGGCAAACCAATTTAAAAGTTGTTGTCTATTGTTGATTATTTTCTATCTGTAAGTTAATTGCATTAAAATCTATATGGCCAACATTTTGCACTGGAAAATTGGTGCCCTATACCTTATATGCATCATGCCTTTGCTGTTTTTTTTTCTTCTTTTTTTTTCTTTTCTTTTTTTTTTATCAAAAACATAAATGTTTTCAATATTCATATGCCATATAGAAATTTAAAATTATTGTCCCTAAAACCATTTAGTTTGAAATTGAGAATTGATATGGCATTAAAATAAGAATTTGTTAAGTATGTTTTCTTGGTTGTTTTGCTACTTATGCTAATTAAAATGCGCTTCAATCTCTTTAGGCCGCATTTGCTTCTCAAATTTGGTTTTTTATATCCTAGATACTTCAAGTCTTTGGTGATTGAAACTTGACACTTAGTCTTAAACGTTTTGAATGTCCAAAATTTGTGTAGTTATATGAATTCAATTTTAAAACTGTCCAAATCGATATTTTAAGTAGATACAGTGTCCTTAAATATTCTTAAAATTAGAATATATGAAATTCGTTGCCTTGATCGTTTAGTGTCTTTGAGTGAGGAAAGTGCGTTTTGACTTGGGCAGCTCCTTTGCATGTGCTAATTGATTGTTCAAGTCCTGAAAAACTTCAAACCCTTGCTGAAAAACTGGTATTTTAATGCTGTCAAAATTTATAGTCTGTATGAGTCCAACCTCAAATCTATTGATTCAATTTGATAGTTTGCATTGTTACGCTGTCCTTAAAATGAGTTTTTCTTGGTTGTTATAAGTACTGTGCTTATGAAAAAGGACAGCATTTTGAATCAGTTAATAGGCTGTATCCCAGATACTCCAAATAGTTTCATATTCCACATAAGACACTCCTGACTGAAACTGGCACTTAAAATCGTTTAATGTCCATAGTCTGTGTAGACATTTATGTTGTGAATTTAACCTCAAAACTGTCCAATTTGATGTTTTAAATTGACATGGTATCCTTAAAATAGGGATTTATTAAATTCGTTGTCTCGGTTGCCCAAATTCTATCGGTAAATACTACGCATTTAATCTGATGTTGAAGGTTATTCCATAATACTATTCTTGCACTGTCACGTTTTTCGAAAGATTTAAGTGGGGGACAGGAATTTTATTTTACTCGACTTACTGTATGCGAACCACGTCCTGCTTGTCGAAGAGCTATATTTTCTGAAAATCCGATTACACATTAGTGAAGTATCTTTTCGATCAGAATAGTTTTCCTTTAAAAGAGAAAAAAAATCGCCAATTTTTCTGCTCTCTATATCGCACAAATCGCCCGTTATTAATTTTTTAGAAGGTTTTCCTCCCATTTGAACTGCTTTATCTAATGGAATAGGGTCCTACCATCTATCTTTTGAAAAGCCCACGCCCTAGATACTTTATTTTCGATCGACTAGTATTTGCCTTTTTTTTATATTCTAATCGTACTATAGTTCTCTTCGATGGCGGGTTATATGGACCTTTTTTTGGAGAAATATTAGTAAATATCATGGAGAAATACCTCCCAAAATATATATTTCTAGTATTATTTAGATATGTATGGTTCGTAACAAGTTTATTTATTTATTTTATTTTGATAAAATTTAAACTTATTGCATTCTCAGAAAAATTGTTTCAACGTTGAACTATGGTCTCAACACATTAAACCATGCAAATCTGCTACAACCTCATGCTAAATTGAACAGTTGGTCTATTCAATCAGAACCACAGTATCAAATCTAGTGAAAGGAGATATTGTTCAACTTAGCATTATATAAGGAGAAAGAAAATTCTGGCAAAATTACCTCTACGGTATGACAATGACATTTCTGGTTCAAAAAATTATTTTGGTGAATAAAACCAAAATATATACAGTATTTAAACAATTTATTTGGTAATTTTTCCGTTCATATGGTAACGGTTTTCCAGATATTCTGGTTTTCCAAAATTATGATTTTTATTTCTACACATTAAGTAAAAAATGCAAAATTGAAAAGTAAATTTAACCGAATAAATGGTTTTTAAACCCTACCACTAAAGTATTATGATAAATTAATAAATTTTACCACATTTACTACCAAGTAGCATGGTAAAGAAACCATATTTTACTGTTGGTTTTACCAAAAAGCCATACTGAAGCGCTGCGGTAATAGTTGCTATGCGAGTAGTTGCTAAATTGCTGTTGTTTCCTTAGAACCATAAGCGCTGTAAATTTTATTTATATCACAAAGAACACGCATGGTCCAAATTTGAGACTCCTGTCCTGATAAAAAGATGTCGTATTGCTTTACTGTCAATTAGGCTGTGGTAAGTTAAAATCCGAAGTGAAACTTTTAGAAATACGAACTGAAACTTAAATGTTAGCGCATGCGCGCATCCATGGGATAACCTCCCCCAAATACTTCTAGATTAGTTGGCTTTTACTTACGAGATCTGGATGTAAGATGTTATGTTTGTTTGCTTGTTAATTGTATACCATTGTTGATGTTGTTTTGTTGAATAAAATATGTTATTAAATAGTGCTGGTATTATCCTGGACCTTCTAAACAGTGACATAGGCTAATAAACCTTAATTATACCGATAATTACAAAATGTATAAATGAAACTTTTTTTACTTTGTAACTGTACAAGGGTGTATTTGGCACCATTTACTATAATGACAATTGTACCTATTACCAAAATTAAACATCATTGTTATAGTCTGGCTACATTTTATGGTTCCGTATAACGAATATGTGCGTTTGCTTTATTAATTTTTGTTAATAGTACATAAAATACTTTTTTTTATTTCCGTTAGTAATTTTTACGATAACTAATGAAGCATCATCGAGTTCAACAATAGTTTGTCTATTTTTTACGCTCTCGTTTAAGATAGTATTATTAGAGAGTAAATTATTATCAATTCGCCATTAATTCTGATTTTGGATACTTAACTTATTTTTGTATTCCAATTACCGTTGATTTTAAATTATTTAATTTTATAGTAACATGTTTTAAAAGCATTCCTATAAACAAAACATACGTGTGATTTCAGACAACTTTAGAAATACGGATTTGTTGACGTACTACGATCACGTTGTTCATTCAGACAATCTTGCATAACGAATAAATTAATTAATGCAGAGCTCGCAGTAAACAACTTTTTTGGTAGAGCTATAAACTAGCAAATATCACTGATGTTATCTTTAAAATATTTCGTACAAATAAATCGTACGTAGTTTAATTTTAAGGAATGGATTCCGTTAAACCAATGAGTAAATTCTATTTTTTAAATGTTTCCCAAAGTTGGGCTTTTCGAATTGTTTACGATTGTACTAACCCTTTTTTTTGAGAAAACCCTTTTTTGATCCCTAGTCTAACATTACTAATAATACCTAACTTACTAACATAACTACTAACTTACTTTAAGTAAACTAACTACTAACGCCGGGAACAGAACTAAGTAAGCTAACTTACTAACATAAACATTAAACTAAATATTAATAATTTCAGAACTCAATTATCATAACCTCAATATTATATTCTTTTTTTGATGTGACATTTTCTTATTTAATAAGTTAGAAAGTTTTTTCATCAAATAAAACTTTCATTTTTCAAACAATAAAATATTCTTTTTAGTGAAAAAAAAAATCAAGTATGCTTTATTAATTCAAATATGACTAAAATAATGTTGTTCAATTTTTAATATTAATATTTTTACAGTCCCCGATATCAGATATTTTTTATGTTAATTTTAAATTGCTTTTAAAACAATTATGAAAGAAAGTGTTTCAAAATTATAATATCAAATTTACATTCAGTTTTAAGTTTTAAACAATAGATGCATGTATGTATCATTACTTTTTACGATATAAAATACAAATATTAAACACGCTGGTATTAAACCTTATTGATTTTCGATATTGTTTTCTTGAATAATTAAGAGTCATTTCAGATTGAAATTTTTCTTTCTCTATGAAAGTAATTGGTTTATTTTTCGTGCATCTCATAAGTCGATTACAGATATCGAAATTGTTGACGAGATAAAAGATTTTAATGTACTGTCTATGTACTTTTAATATCTATAGATTTTTCATTGTGATGGAACAATTAATATTAACTATACGGCAATAATTAATAAAAATTGTTGCTTTATTTATTACCACAGCTATTTATTACTACCACTGTAATAAATTTATATAGATTAAATAGTTTATTTATTACTACAGCAGTTCTAGTCGATGTTCGGTAGAGTTTTAGCTTAAAACAGATAGGGTGTTAAAAGATTGGGCTTCTGATCGGGATGTCTAATTCAAATACCATTTTATTTTGAAACAGGCGTTGAACAGCCGATCCAATTCTGAGTTTACTTACCCTACTCTAAAGGTACTCTGTTATAACTATCTCAATCATATTAAATAATCTGTATATATGTATACACCGAAGAGCCATTACATTATGACCGCCCTCCATCTATAACAATGGGCTCGCCCAGGTTTTCATAGTTTCTCGCCCAGAAACAAGGAACAATGTTTTCATGGGGCACATTAGGACCCATAATCCTCATAGAACAATCCCTGACGTCTGTAAGCTACTTGAACATAGTTGCAGACCAGGTTCACCCATTCATGGCCGCAGTTTTTCCTGCAGGGGATGGTGTTTACCAACAGGATAATGCACCATGTCATAAGGGTCGAATCGTCATGGATTGGTTCGAGGAACATTCCAGTGACTTTCAAGTCATGTCTTGACCCCCAAATTCACCTGACCTTAATCCAATAGAACATTTGTGGTCCTACTTGGAGAACCAAATTCGTGCTGCCACGCTACCCCCTCGCAATGTGAGGGAATTGCAGGACCAGTTGGGGAGCGCTTGGTACCAGATACCTCAGACTACCTATCAGCACCTTGTGGAATCAATGCCACGGCGGGTGCTAGCAGTTTTGAGGGCTAAAGGTAGTCCTACATGTTATTAGCAGGGTAGTCATAATGTAATGGCTCTTCGGTGTATATATAATAACGCAATAAGGACAAAAAGGAGATTAACGAAGAAAATTAAGAAAACAATTTATTTTTATATTTTGCTTTGGTTATGTTAATACAACATTAGAAAGCACTTTTATCAGTTATAATCGTGTGAGCTGCTGACCGAGATTATATCTTTTCCTTATTTTGTATGTCCGTTTTTTTTTTTCCAAAAAAATTTAAACGTTTTTTCTTTTCCTTAAATTAAAAATAAAATCTTTACATCTTTTTCTATGTTTTCTGTAATTTTTTAACTTATATATATATATATAATTTTAGAAAGAAATGAGACGGGTAAAGAGGAGATGGAAGAAGGAAAGGCAAAATCGAATCTAGTTGGGGGGGGGGAAAAGAGCGAAATGTTGGCTGATATTTAATGGGCGTCTCATTGTATGAAATGCTATACGGGAAGTCATAACAATAACGTAAGGTGGTTGGTTGCCTTAGTGACGACAACCATTCCCCTTCCCTCCCGTCTGCCTTTTTTTAGTGTTTTGTTGGGGATATTTTTTATATCTCCTTTTCATCCAAAGTCAGAAGGGGGGAGTATATTAAAGTGCTTAGATTTCCCCCCCTCTCCTCTGACTTTCTCTTACATCTTTCATTGTTTGCATCACCTCGGATTAATGCTGCGAGCAAGGTATAGATGGCGCTCGAGTAATTCGTTATATTGTTTCTGGATGACTTATTTTTGGTAGATTTTTTTTTCTTCTTTTACTAAAGTTTGGAATTTTTTATATTCAATTGCATCCCCCTTTTATTTTTTTTTTTATTCAGAATACATTTATGAATAAATAGGTCTCTAGAATTTATTTTTCTTCTATTTATTTTTTTTTTTTTAATTGACAACCAGCTTTTTTTCCTTAAATGCTTTTTTTTTATACTACTTAGAGCATTTATAAATCTTTTTCGCTATTTTTT
The DNA here is from genome assembly GCF_043381705.1 of Parasteatoda tepidariorum. NCBI lineage: Eukaryota > Metazoa > Arthropoda > Arachnida > Araneae > Theridiidae > Parasteatoda > Parasteatoda tepidariorum. Next base: position 34,035,628 of record NC_092209.1, on the reverse strand, counting down.
TTTACTTCGCAAAAATATTGAGTCTTAAAACACTCTTATTATTAAATTACAATCAAAATTAAGGTCCAAATTTTATTAAACTTCAGAAGTTTTTGTTATTCTAAATAATAAAAATAAATAAAAAATATTTTAAAAAAATGTTTTCAAAAGCAATAACGAAATTTTCCTTGTCTTTTCACTTTTTATTTATTTATTTTTACCTTTATTAATAAAAAATATGTAAGTATAAATGATTGTAACAAAATGCTTAGTTTGAAAACAAAATAATGGATATAACATTGATGTCGATTTTAGACATTTATGACTTTAATTTGTTTTAGAGGTATTTTTGATTGCATTTTTATTTACCTTATGAAATTGTACATGTTTTATTGTTTTTAAAATACTACTGACTAGTTTGATTTAATTTTTGTTTAAGTATTAGAGCAGCATAGAACCATAACTGTTAAAAAGAAATTAAATCGAAAATAAACTTAGTAAATTTAAGTACATCGCTACTTACGATATATGCTTGACATCAATCTAAGATGGTATATAAAAATTCATTACCTTCTAAAATGGGGGTTAATATGCTGCAACGGAATATCAATTTTATTCCCAATTAAACTGAAAAAAATATTTTTCATATACAATCATCTCTTCCGTGACACTTGATAGAACAAGAAATTATCTCCAAAAGTAAACTTAGTAAATTTAAGTATATCGCTTCATACGATGGACATCAATCTGAGATGGTATATAAAAATTCATTACCTTCTAAAATGGATACAGTATGCTGCAAAGTTATAATGTAGCAAGACTGAATTTCAGTTTTTGCTCCCATTTAAGCTCTAAAAATCATTATTCGAGGACATCATCTCTTCCGTGAAGCTTGATACAACGTTAAATTATATGTAAAAAGAAACTTAATAAAATTAAGTGAAAATTTAACGTAATAAGCGCACTTTCCTGGAAAACCACTCCTTTAGGTAATTAAAAATAATTCCATTTTGCTAATTAAAGAAAAAAATTCGAATAGACAGTTTTTATATGAACAAATACCAAGAAAACTCGTTAAATGCATTGATTGTGGCTTTTTCTTTTTTTCCTTTTTTTCTGCTTAATAAACAGCAAAAATTTTAAAAGCGTGGACAAATGAACATTAAAACTTCTGAAATCTCTCCGTTAAATGAAGTGTGCTTAATCTCTTCCAATTAATAATTTTGGTACCCTAATTACTTTTTGTATAATTACTCTAACTTCATTCTGCTTACAGTTTTTATTATTTATCTTTTTTAAACGGCGTACGTCTTAAAATAAACTTTTATATTACTTTATTAAAATGAAAACTAAGCGATTTGAAATCCTCTAAGTGTACTAGTGAGAAAAAAAAACTTACTTGTAAATCATAGTTTTATGTATGTTTGCAAAAGAAAATATCTATTTTTTTCAATTGCAAATGTATTCAAAAAAAGGTTTTTAAAGAAGGAGCTTGAATAACGTTTTTTTTCTTCTTTTTAAGTTTTATGAGAATACATTTACCTAAAAAAAATTGCCCCGAAGAAAAGCAAATTAAAATTTAAGTAATATGGCTGTAAATTTTCAAGTATTAAGGCACTAGTTATAAATTATTGTGAATAATATAAAAATATTACTCTAGCTGTTACAAAAAAATAATTTTATTTTTTTCCTTCGAAACTAAATTTATTGATGCAGGAATTGGAAGTTTTTAAAACTTTTCAAATTGTACGGGGAAATTTTTTTTTCCTTCTTTTTTTTTAGAATCGGAGATAAATGTGATTCTGCAAAAATACTTACGGCCGTATTCTCCTACGAACGTAAATGTCTGCCGTAGCTTTTAAGTGAAAAAGCTATTTCGAGGTTTTAGTAATTGGAAAGTTTCTTTTTTTTTCCGGTTTACTTTTGCTTTGCCGCTCTAAAGCGTTGTTGCAATGAAATGAAATCCAGTTTTTTTTCTCCAAAAAACGAAATTGAATATCGGAAAAAAGTGATTTTAAACGTCAAGATTTTTTTGGCTACTTACTCTGACGAAAGAATTTTAAATTTATATTTACTTAATTGTGTTTATTCATAAATTGAATTCTACAATTTAAGTAACTTTACTTATCCTCATTCTTAAACCTATCCATTTGTGTTAATTCCTTGGCTGAATTCTTAAATTTAACAAACTTCACTTGGACGCTCTCTTTAGCCTAACCATTTATTCATAAGTCGAATTCCACCATTTAACAAATTTCACTCAGGCTCATTCTTTTTCGATTCTACAATTTAACAAACTTTACCTAACCTCATTCTTTAGCTTATCCATTTGTATTAATTCATAGGTTGAATTCTTAAATTTAACAAACTTCACTTAGACTCTCTCTTTAGCCTAGCCATTTATTCATAAGTCGAATTCCACCATTCAACAAATTTCACTCAGGCTCATTCTTTTTCAATTCTACAATTTAACAAATTTTACTTAACCTCATTCTTTAGCCTATCCATGTGTATTAATTCATAGGTTGAATTCTTAAATTTAACAAACTTCACTTAGACTCTCTCTTTAGCCTAACCATTTATTCATAATTTGAATTCCACCATTTAGCAAATTTCACTCAGGCTCATTCTTTAGGCTAAACATTTGTGTTTATTCTTAAATTGAATTCTACAATTTGAAAAACATCACTTAAACTCATTCTTCAGCCTATCTATTTGTATTTACTTATAAATTGAATTCTATAATTTAATAAACTTGACTTAGGCTCATTCTTTAGCCTGTTCGTTTGTGTTTACTTATAAATTGAATTCTTAAATTTAACAAACTTCATTTAGGCTCATTCTTTTGCTTATCCATTTGTGTTTATTCATTATTTGAAATCTGAAATTTAACAAACTTCACTTAGGGTCATTCTTTAGCCTAACCATTTTGAAGTGGCTGAAAACTGACATTAAAAGTCTTAGTTTCAACCATTATTTATTAATTTTTTTTTTTTTGGGAAAACTTTAAGATACTTTGAGGTTTTGTAATTGAAATGTTTCATCCATTAGAATATACATTTTTTAGTGTTTTGCAAAGAAATCCTTTTTTTTTCTTCCAAGGAGTAAAATTTCTAATAATAACTCTTTTAGTGTTATATCTTTATCTTTTCACATCAAGGAATATTCGAGGGAAAAAAAGATTATAAATATGCAAATTCACAAGCCAGGTCACATTTTATTTCTTGTCCAATTCAAACCGTTAATAAAAACGAGATAGTTAAGAAGTCTGAATATTTTATTATGCTCAGAGCTAAATTTATGTGCCCCCCAATTTTGTTACACGTACTATATGTATATATTTTTGTTTTATTAATAACTTAAATAACATTAACTTCTTATAACTACTTCTCATATTAAGCCTACTTATATAATAAAATTCTAAAAGTTAGTTTCTCTGACTCAGGAATTTATTATTTATTAAATTAAATCTTCTTGTTTACAACCAGTCATAATCCGTGACTTCATTGGCTGTAACGCAGCACGTTTGTTGAATTGGAAGGAAATTTGAAGCAGGTGAATATGACGTTTTCCACCTGCGTTAGGGTCATGGACGTCCCAATTTTCGAACACCATTAGTCGAATGTATTTAAACATCAAATTTTGCAATTTAAGTTGTATACCAATGCTTAAGTTTACTTTTTCAATAACAACGAGTTTTCGTAATTGACTTAATAGAATCGTGAGAATTGAAAATGTTAGATCAATTAATTAAGTTTATGAGGGTGGAGATGAAAATCCACCTGGCTTGCAGAATGCTTATATGCTGACAAGTGTAATAAAGTTATTTTGTTACAATACAAATAGTAAGGGATAGCTGAATCTTTGCGTGCCGTATTTCTTTTACAAGTCACATATTTCTTTTAAGGAATATATTTTTGACATTGTTTATCGTTACCTGATCATTTAATTTATGTTTTGACAATTTTCAATTGCAATATGGCTTACTCACCAATTCAATTGCAATATGGCTTATGATCTCAACACTGATCCACGTATTAATATTTGTATAAGAATTAATATAAATTTAACTTATATTTAAATAATTTTTGGCCCAAAGAATTTTTTTAGAAAGTAGAAATATATTAATAATCAGAAGTGAACTAGTCAAAAAATTTTATAAGTGCCACAATTTTGAATGTGTATATATTACTAACAATTACTATCCTTATTGGTCCGGTATAAAATGCTGCTATATTTTACCGGCTCTTCGAGTAAATCAGATTGAGAAACACAGGCTTAAATAGAGTTTATTTCACTAGTAGATAATTAAAACCAGTTCCAACTCTAGTTTTATTTATCATTAACATTGATATAATGGAACACAATTATCTATTTATATAAAATTTACAACAATTCAACTATATTGTGCCAAGTATTCAAATCATGGCTCCTTATAGCAAGTTTAAATCAATAATATTTGCTATAAAAGAATGCTCATTATTTATTATACTCTTGAACTTAAAATTTATCCATTATGTACCAATCTTATAAAATAACATCTAAAATTTACCGATTAATTCTCTTACTTTATGTATAAAAGATGTAAATTTATTTCTTATTATTTGTATGTACTCTACACTAAAGGTAAAAATGAAATAGTTAATTTGTAAGTTTTGGCAGCGTTTTATTTTGTATGGGTACATTATAATTATCTGTCTACTAACTTTTGAGAGCTATTTTTTGTTATTATTTCATCAAATTTTTATATTAGAAGAATCATTCCATCCAAGAAAAAGAAAAAAAAGAAATTTTTTGTATAAAAATTATAAATATAAACTCAATAAATCAGAGAAGATAAAAATCAACATCGTCGTTACTTTTTTCAAGGAAAATAAACATAAAAAAGGAAGATGTTAGTTAACCTATTCATTTATGTGTAGAGAACGAAAAAAAGAAAAAAAAAAAAAAGACACGAAATAATAAGTACGGAAGGAAATGTATTTCACGAAGACTTTTTTTCATTAATACTTTTCGAACGCTTCTATGTGAGTATACTTTTTTTTATCGTTTGATATTTCTTTCACTTCATCGTATCTGGCGACTTGCCAAACCAAATTGCACACAGCCGTGGAAGGGGGAAAAGGGCGAAGTTAATAACAATATAGCATGAAAAAATGAAAACTACAAAAAAATGATGGGTTTCTATTAGAACAAGGGAGAAGTGGAGAAAAAAAAATCTTGTGGAAGGCTGTAGAAAATAGCTGGTTGAATTTTCGGAAGCGAAAATACTTTACTGATGATTAGAAAAGCGACCATATACCTACATGCACAAAATGGTAGAAAGAATCTTTGTATGAAAATAGGAAAGAAAAAAAAAACAACAAACGAAACTACAACTTTATTCCACGTGGAATGGCAACATAAATCATTTCTACTCAGTGTACCATGAACGAACAAAAGATGAAATACGCGCAGACGACAAAGAAGAAAATCTACCTTTTCCTTCACTGAGCAAGATGGTACGGTTGCAGCTAAGAATTCTGCGATAGTATAATTTTATGCTTGTCCAACTAGCAGAAAATTTTTCAATCTACTATGTTCCAGGTATGGCGTTTTACTTCCAAAGACTATTTCCGGAGCCAACTGGTCGTAAAATTGCATTTTCTCCGTTATAGCGCATTCTCTCTCTCTTTTTTTTTAAAAAAAACTTTTTCTTTTCAAAAATGGCGAACTTCCAGTCATTACGAGACCTTTTCTTAAAAATAAGCTCAAAATTTAGTTTGTTTCTTGATCATTATTATTATTTTTTTATTCTTTCATGTATGGCAGCAAATTGGATGCATTGAAGGGTGGTTGGGGGGGGGGAGGAAAAATTGGGAAAAGCTAAAGGTAATTGTAAAATAAACGATTATCTTTGGGGGCAGTAATCTATAATGCAACTGACCAAAGGTTATTTTTGATTGAAATGTCAATGGTAGCTGACTTTAAGTTGTCGTAGCGATCGTGACTTATAGCATTTTAACGGTTGCTAGGAACGATCTGCAAGACGATTTGATTGGTAATATTCTACTTTATGGTAATTTGGGGAGAAATTGCTTTTTGATGATTCCTTACTCGACTTTTTTTTTAAAGAAATATTGTGCGCTAAATAGTAAACGAAATATCTTTATGACGTTCAATCTAATAAACCGATTTTTCACTTATTGAGTTGTAAACTTAATGCTAATTATGCACGGAGAAAAAACAAATCTGGTAAAATCATCGTACTGTATAGCAATGATATTTCTGTTGAAAAAAAAAAAAAAAACAATTATGATATTATAAACCAAAATATATATCCTTCATTCGGTAATTTTTCCGTTCATATAGTGAAGATTTACCCGGAATTTTTTGTTTTCAAAATTATAGTTCTTACTATTACTCATTTAGTAAAACATACAAAACTGAAACGTGAATTTAACCAAATAAATGGTTTTTTATGTCATGCTCTAAAGTATCTTGATAAAATTACCAAATTTTATCACATATTATTAAACCATATTTTATTGGTAATTTTATTAAAATAAGCTTTGAGTAAATTACAAACAAGTTCATACGATACAAGTTGATTATGTTACGTTAATGACAAACGTGTGTAAGTGATATTAAAATCTTAATATTGTATTAAATAAATATTTTAGCATAAAAACTAAATTACAGATTAGCATAAAATGAAGTTATCATCACATTTTAATTAATCCCTATGTTCATCAACGGTCATTGCTATTACATTTTAATGATGAATATTGACACGGGTATTTTATTATAGATTATTTATGAATATTCAGAATTTAAAAAATGTTTTAAATGGTTTACCTTTTGGAAAAATGTATTTTAAATTTTTATTAAAGAACTTTTAAATTCTGTTCGATAAGATAAAGTTTAAATATTTAAAAACTTTTTTAGTTATTTTTTCTTATAAAGCGCATTTATATTTATTTACTTATTTCGAATCTCGATAAATACTTTTTTCTCAATTTTATTTTTACGACGTCGCGTCGGGAATTCCTTATCTTCATTTTCTGTATCCAGTATAAAAATAGTCTGTCAACTGAGCTTGAAATCTGATGCCACTCAGTGGAACATAAACTTCGGTTAAATTATTTTTCTTATCGTTTGAAAAAAAAAAAAGGACTGCAAACGATAAGTGTCGGGAAAAAAAAAAGAAAAAAAAAATTATCCTAAATGCAGTAATAACCATAAACGGTTGAAGCAATCGTAGAATATGTTCGTTTGCATAAATAAGCATATTTTTATTGTTTCTAAACGCTTATCGAGTATTTTATCTTATTTTACTCCTTAAGATTTTATGAAATTACTTATGCTCATCGTAAATGGGAGAAGATGGTTTCTATTATATTTTTTTTATAATATTACTTTTGAAGTTGATAGAACCACTTAGTGTCACAAGTTCTTTTTCTATTTTTTCTTTTCCTTTTATCTTGAATAGTCATCGACTACAACTGAATTTTTGTTTTGTGTTTAATCTTTTTGATTATTTTTATTTTAAACAGCAAAAAATGTGTAACTGATTAAAAAAAACGAAACGTTTTTTTCATCTTTAATTTTTTTAAACACGTATTTCGGTGCTCATAATTGATTTGACGTATCTGATTACTTCTTTTTGGTTAGTTTTTATGGATGTGGTTTTATGCATATAATTTTATATGCCCAATTAATTTTTTTAGTATTTTAATATTTTTTATTAAAATTAAAACATTGATTTAAATAAAAACTGGATTACTTGATCAAGCTGATTGACCGCAATTAATTAATTAATTAACAGCATTTCAGTACAAATTATGTATGAATATTCTCTTAGAATAAATAACCAGATTATGGCATCGTTAAAAACAATATTCTTTCTGTAGGTAAAATTTTTACATCAAATTGTTTCCTAATATTATATCCAGATAAGTATTTCCATTACTATATAACTATATAAGACGCAAAAATATCTGATTGCGTTTTTTTTTTCCACCAAAAAACCTCTTTTGGACCTTTATGAAATGTGAAAAAATGATTAAATATTTCCCTACCCCTTGAAATGCATTTTTTTTTCGAATCCTTGAAATGTTGATCTTGTTATCCAATATGACTTTTTTAATATTATATAATACTTAAAATAGCAGATAAGGAATAAAATAATGGAGAGGCCACAACAGCTTAGTAAAAATATTCTAATTAACGTTTAAACCTTACTGTGACTGATGTATCTGCTGTTTGATTGATTAATATCAATCGTAATAATAAATATTTAAAAGTACACCGGGTAATTAATCAAATTTTAGACTCAGACGCCTTTTCAGTAAATTTTATCAAAGTTGACTCACAAAGGAAATTTTATATTGAATTATTACTTGTTTTAACAATTGTTTTTTTAAAAATAATGTTACTTAAAATTTGCTGTCATGACAAATGTTTGTCACTGCAAATTCTTGTCCTGAAAAAAATATTATGTTAATTGAGTTCGAACATAGAACAATTCTATTATCTCTGATAGTCTAAAATTTTATTTCTTCGCCAATAATCGAGTTTATATTTTTTCCCTTTTCTTGATGAAGCAAATTTGCGATTCGATAAATACTCGTCAAGCGAAAAAAAAAAAAGTTTTGTGAGTAAAAAATAACAAAAGAGTTTGCTTTTGTTTATTCCCCGAGCATCGCCTGATGCGAAAATTCGACGTTTCAGGCTCGTCCGAGAAAATTTATCACACCCAGATGGCCTAACTCTATTACATTTTCGCCTCTTCTCATTTCATACGAGAGCAGCGAAATTTGCCTCTATTACGTTTTCTCAGATCAAAATCCACACCCCCTTAACCCCTCCATCCCTAATTTCCTAACAGAGCCTTTGAATAATGTATTGCATAGGGGCAAACAATCCGAGGGGAATTTTCTATTCGACAAGGGTTCTTAATTAAATCAATAGATGGCGCACTCGTCTGTTGAAAGCGAGTGAGTTCGGGCACACTTTAATTGGGCTATTAATTTATTATTCCATCTTGTCTTACTTGATGAGTAGAATAAGTTGTGGCTGTTGAGGAATTTCGTCGATGCCTTTATTTGCTTGATTTTTATCACATCTGATGCGATGTTCTACCGGTTCGGTTTTAATTGTAGATTGTTTATTCCGATATTGGCGATGGTATCGAGTTGTGAATAGGATTCTCGTGTAAGGATATTGCATAAAATGTAACAAATTCTAGTTTTCTAAAGAGATTTTATTTTTTAAGACGAATTTAAAAAATTATATTTTTTCTCTCGCTTATTATTTGTTTTCCAGATATCGGAACTATAGAATTAAAAAATATTGTTCAGCAAAATCGAATTGAAAATTATTCGATTTTAAAATTACACAAACGAAGCAAATAATATGTGAATACCGTATTTCTTGATAAAGCGCAGACATTAAAGCTAACAGTTATTTCAAAAACCTTTTTTTCCACCAAGCTCTTGCTATATATAGACACGTAGTAAATATTTAATACAGGGTTGCCACAGGTAACTAAAATGCAACTATTTGCAACTATTTTTGCCATTAGGCGCCTATGGCAACTTTTTTTTTGCCTAAAAAGGCTAAAAAAGCAACTATTCTCAGGAAAATGGAGACTATTGGGAGACTTTTCTGTACTACTAGCAATGTTTTTTTTTGTTTTTGTTTTTTTTTTTTGTTTTTTTTTGAAGCATGAATTGGGTGGAAAATCTGCACCCCACAAGATAGTTTCTGAAGACGCTAAACTTTTTTTTCTTAAAAAATTTTGAATTGTAAATTTAGGTTTACACTTTTTAATTCGTGCAATCTGCACAGACTCCATTGTAAGTCTGTTTCATTTCTCGATCGCCTTTTCAATGATTATTGCTACTAAATTCCACATGATTTTTAAAAAAAAAAAAATTAATACGATATTGCGATGCGTGAATTTCGTATTTGAGTAATCACTTTTCTCACACACACATATATATATAAACATTTACGTTTATATAAAAATTACCATATTTGCCACCAACTTGATTGAATGGTGTATGACAATTGAGTCATTAACAATATTTTAGTCATATTTTTGATGAAATTTTGTTCGTATTCAGGCAACTATTTTCCTAGTTTTTGGCTACTATTTTCATGTTTTAGACTACTAAAAGCAACTATTTATTTCGTTTTTTTCTGTGGCAACCCTGTTAATATGATGTATCGTTTGAGATTTTGGTCTCAATTACTTGTACAGAAAGCTTGAGAAAGAACAGTTATAACGTGGCATGCTATGCGAATTTTCTTGAAAATCTTACTTTTGGTCTTTTTTGGCAGCATTGTTATACATATCTGTCACAAATTTTCTTCCCAACTTTTTGCTCGCAGCTACTATGATGAAAATATTTCAATTTTCCTTAAAAAAATGCTGAATAAAAGTTTAAATTCCAACTATTAATTCACCTTGAAAAACTTCTCTAATGTGAGATTCTTGAGTATTTCCTAGGTGAGATTCCGTGATATTTCCTGGGTATTTATCCCCTATATACTCATCTTTTGTGCTTACTGCCCGACTGGATTTGAGATTGCGCTCTTAGGTACAGAAAGTTTGGAGGCTCCAGATCTAACGCAGCCTACTATTACTTCTTGGTTGGTGTTAGTGTGTGCCCATCAGGTTATAAATATTGCCATTCAATATGTGCTTTTTAGCAACATTCAACTATATCAAGTCTGCCACCTCTTTGTTCAAAATGACATCATGGTATCATACAGGCTACTGTTAAAGAGAATAATTGCGATCAAGTTATCTAAGCGCACGTAAATTATTATTAGGCATATGGAGATGGCATATTTGCAATTAAAATTTAGTTTTGTTGATTCGACTTGTTGAAAGGTTATCACATTAACCCAAGATAGAATGCAGTCTTGCTGGCCTATGCTCTGGCCAAGTGATAAAACATCTCTAGATTCATGGAGATGATGATTTATTCTATGATGATCATGATTTATTCTAGTGATATTTGAAAACTAGTTCACTTTCAAATTAACAGTAACAACTGAAGCACAGAAAATATTTCTTTCTAGCAAAAGAATTCTTGTGATTTAAGAAGTATAAAATTAGCTGGTATTGGACATACTAAGGTGCAAGAAGCGGTCAAAACCTGAAGTACCCTGAGTTTTATGTTAAGATTGCACTATCTGACCAAGTACAGTGAGGTTATCACTCTGCTACTAGTAGTAATCAATGCTTGAAACAATACTGAAAAAATTGAAACTATGGCATTCGATGCAATACAAGCACGTCACTGAGTGTTTACTAAATCTACATTTGTTAATGTTCAGTTGCTTAAAGAAAATGCGAGACATCCTTATTGTGGATATACTTTTCAAAGGCCATTAATTCAACTGAAGATCTTAATGATATAAAAGAATATGTAATTTAAAGAAAATAATTTTAGAAGGTATCAGAGCACAACGAAGTTTCATATTAAAGGTCTTATGCCATTTATAAACGTGTTATTTAAAGGCATGGTAAAATACTCTAATTGTGTCATATTCTGGTCGAGTAAAACATGGTTCTAAAAATGTGAGCATTTTCTAAGTACGTCACTTAATGCACTCTAGTTTTTAAAAACATGTCACTTTCCTGATTCTAGATATTTTAGCCTTTAGAAATTTGTTGTTTAACGTGTTTCACGGTTTTCAAAATTTGTCACCTTATAGCAATAGGTTCCCAACATTTAAGCGTTTTCAAATTATATTACTTAATATGCTTTTGAACATTTTAGAAATATGTCCCTTACCTTGTTCCAGAAATGTTGGCGTTTAAAAATTAGTCACTTAATATCTATCAGAAATTGTAACGTTTTTAAAATTTTGAGCGTTTTCAAAAATTTGTCACCTAAAAATGACAGCGTCTTGAAATTAGAACGTTTTCAAAATATATCACTTAATTTTCTCAAGAATTTTGAGCATTTTCAAAACATGTCGCTTAAATTCGTCCAGAAATATAAAATTTTTTCGGAATTTGCTACTTAGCAATTTTCAAAAATCTGAGCATTGACAAAATATGTTATCAAAAATTTTAATCCAATAAGCTTCGCAATTTATATCAGACCCCTTTCAGCGAGTTTGATTTTACGCATCAAATCCACTTCTATTACAATAAACTAAGACCTATAAAAACCAATTCGTATTTCTTATCATAGATATTGGATTACTGTATGACAAACTTGAAAGTTCTGATATTTGTTCCTAATAAATAATTTTACGTCAGTTTAGCTGAATTGCTTTATAACTATTACAAAATATAGTGAAAGAGGAACAATTTGGAACAAAACGATCTCAAAGTAATGTATCTTTAGAGAGATGCAATTACAATTCATCTTTTTTTTCTTCTAAAACTGCTGCAATAAAAATTTGCACTGTTCTTTTCTTTGTTCTTTTTTGCACCTCATTCCTTATCCCATGTATCTCTCCTTTTCCCGATTTTCGTATTTTTTTTATTTTTCCTTTTTTTATCCTTATTTCTCTTATGACCCTAAGATTAGTGGCGCTGCAACATTGCAGCGTCAGCGAAATTTTTCCCCGGATGAAAAGCAAGCTGTCGATATATTGGACACGTCCCGTGGTGCCGGCTTCTGAGAACAATTTTCGCCATTTCTTTTTGGGGATCGTCTGCAAGTTTTAAAAAGATTAAAACTTAGCAGTTTCTGATATTTTTTAAGCATTTTACTAATGGCAATGTTACTGTAAAATCTCGTAATCATAGGATTTACCGGGGAAACCTAGCTTTTTCAAAAGTGACTTGGTAAATGTCTGAAGCATGCTTTAATATGATTCCATACCGCCATTTTACATGTCTTTGCGGTAAAACCCAGAAGTTCCCAAGTTATTTTGGCAAATCCGAGATTTTACCAAACTTTGAGCTTTTGCAGTTGTAATGGTAAAAACCGAAGTCTCGAAAAGTTTTTCCCGTAAAACCTAGTTTTTTTCAAAGTGACTTGGTAAAAGTTCGATGTATACTTTAATATAATTCCATTAGGCCTTTTGTCAAGTCTTTGAAGTGAAACATAGGAGTTACCTATCCACTTGGGTAAATCATAGACTTTTCCGGTAAAACGTAGAATTTACCAGCCTTTTAAAGTGAGGGCGGCAAACATCATATTCCCGCAAGTAGATTTAAAAGCAAGTTGACTTTCGTAAACTGGTGTTTTTTAACCAGGCTCAGAAGACAACTTTTGACTCAAGTATCGGGGCGAACATACCGTCAACTTTAATATGATACTAAACATCATTTGGGATTTTTTCTTGTTTCTCAATAACTAAATGCTAAATTTTTTATTACATTAACATATAATTGTAAACACGATCTAGTAATACTTAAAACTGAAACTTGGTCAAACTTTAAGTGTGTTGAGCAAAAGAAAATGTTGATTAAAGTCTTAAATACAATTTTTCATTATTGCTTTGGCTTTCTGTTTTTGATTAACCTAGTTGAAAATGAGAGGGTGACATGAATTTATCTTAATTTTTTTGTGAATTTCGACCACACTTGTTTGTCTTCTGCTGGCATTTAATTCATCAAATATACCTTTCAATATGCGCCCAAATACAAATTAATGTTCAATTCTTAGCTCCATTAGTCGGGAAAATGTCTATTGAGTTTACACCTTGTGCATTTTTTCGAAAATAAAACAAACATCTTACATTTTGTTCGACACACTGTAAGAGAAGAAACATAGTTTTTTGTATAAGTAGCCTAAGCCCTCAATTTTAAAGAACATAAAATGTTCTTTTAGGGAAAAGAATGCCAATACTTTAAAACCATTACGGAATCAGTAGAGATTTCCTTCATAAATTTCTACTTTTCAACACCTCTGTGTTGAGCTCGTAAGAAATCCGGAGAAAAATAAATGTTAAAAGCATTACTTAGAAATAAACGAAATCCCGAGGGGACTCTTTTCTTTCGCGGTGCTTCATCTTTCTCGACTAAGAGAAAAGAACGTCGACGAGTGACTGGCGGAGTAATACATCATCATCATCTCGGTCCCAGTGCCTTTTTATCGGGAATCTGCCATCCATGTACCGGATCCTCCCGGATTGCCTGAGTTTTCCCGTCCGCCCCCCGGATAGGGTTGTAACACACGTATATATACTGTTCCTGCTCCCTATTCTTTCTGACAAGCAATTTTTCTGTGCGTTGCTATCTTGTGTTGCAGAAAATCGGGTATCGTCGTTTTTCTACCCCCTAGCCCTGAGGTAAATAGGGGTTTTGGATAAGGTGAGAGACTAGAGTGTGCCCTAGATTCTTGTGTGAATTAATCCGGAAATACATAGTTGACGGAATTCTTGTTCTAGCTATGGAAAGAAAGGTTAAGTGCGTTCTTCCTCTTGTACCAATAGATAGGCCATAACTAATTTGTTTATTTATTTTATGAAAATGAAATGTAAGAAGTAATTGTCCTTGATTTTAGCCAAACATTCCACTTATTTTGATTACCCATTCCAAAAATTAGATGTTAATTTTCACATCATTTTTTTTTTTAGATATATAGAACATTTTTAGAAATGACTTTTTCTAATGAAGAGAATATTACTGAAGTGGATGGATATCTAATAGGATCAGAAATCCGAATCTGTCGAAAAAAAGTCATGTTCATTCAGAGACAGTGCGTTTTTAAATCATCATATGCACTAATTTATTGGCATATTTAAGGCGAGGCCCTCGAACTATTAAGATTGAACATCGAACCATTAAGTATGTGGAATTTGATCATTAAATCAAAAGTTGTGAGCATCGAACCATTAAGCACGTAGAATTTGATCATTAAATCAAAGGTTGTGAACAACGAACCGTTAAGCACGTGGAATTTGATCATTAAATCAAAAGTTGTGAGCAACGAACCGTTAAGCACGTGGAATTTGATCATTAAATCAAAAGTTGTTCTGGAGGTTTCTCAGTGTTCTAGTACACGAGATAAGCATGTTAGATTTAAATGAATTGTTTTCTAATTATATATTATATCTGATTATTTATTAGTTATGATCTAATTATTTCTGAACAATCAATGTTCAATGATCTATGTAAGTATAATTTTTGAGCAACCAATGAAATTCTTCGTTAATTATTTAAAAATAGAAGAATTAATTTTAACAATTGAGGTAAAGAACAGAATAAAGAAATAAAAATTTAATGGTAAGCAAAACTTTTCTTTAAATTTCTTTTAATTTCAGAAAATCTATAGAACTATGCAGATTATTTTATTTTATTCCATAACCTGCTTTGAATAGCCAGAAACCGAGTCCAAGTTTGAGACTATCGATGTTCAACTTCGTAGTCTTGTAATTTTGGGCTGAACACGGAAAACAAGGGAACTCCATGATCAAGCATTAGGACAAACTAGCCTTAGTAGAGGACTTAATTGACAAAACTAACCCACACCTGCTTTACAAGGAGAGGGACACCGCGGAAACCTTCCACGATCAGCTCGACGGGAATTTAACCTATGGTTCGTCTGAGACTGAGGATATTTTACATCGACGCTGTGGTCGGTGCATGTCGGGAGCAAAATTTGTATCAACCAGCCCCCGCAGGGATTCAGACCTGGATCACCTCATAACGCTCTTTCCCCTGAGCCACCACGGTTCCATTGTATTTATAGCTTTTTTTTCTTACTACACTTTTAATGCTCTATTTGAGTTTTCTTTAAATTTAATCCTCGGCGTTTTTTGTTTGTCGGTTTTAACTTTAAATTCTTTTATTCCTCTTAAAACTGGTGATTTATGGTAGCTCTGATTTTCTGACGGTAGCATTTTCTTTAAACAATCACCACATAAACGGTTTTAAAATACTACTAAGAACTCATTTCCGTAAAAATAACAACAAGACAAGCCATCTTCGCTCTTTGTAGAGGATAGTTGCTTAGTAGGTAACACACGTATCCTACTGTTAGTCAAGTAACTGCGTGACACAATCATAAAATTTAACTACCTTTTGTCCGGTGACATAAAAGTTTTTTAAAGTCAGTCTGTTCTGTCAGTTGAAGCTAAAAATATACAAAACAAAGTTCAAAAAAGCTGTTTACTCGAAACATCACCAAACGTAAATTCTAGGCGTGAATTTAACTTTTCCCCTCAAGTATGTGCAAGTAGTGCGTTTTTTCTGACTTATTTATGGAACTTATTTAAATATTATTACTTAAAATACGAAATATACCACTAGCATTATTTTTTAGAATATTGATATTTTTAGTTCATTCTTATGTTTCTTAGTGCTGCTGTCAAGAAAAGCTCAGTTAAAAAAATAAATATGAAAATTTGATTATTTATTTTTCATTTAAAATTAATAATAACAATTTAACTGAGTAGAAATAGTACACGTTCAACGGAACCTTGTACTATACTGCTGTACCTTGAACTTTACTGTAAAATATTCCGGATCAAATTCCGGTTCATCATCCCTAAAATCCATTTACAGTAAAATCCATTTGCACCGTAAAATATTGTACCGTAATTTTTACAGTAATGTTTATTTTTGATTAGAGTGATTCAGTGATTTTATGGTAATTAATACTGTAAAAATTACGCTATATCAGATTTTTTTGTTCCTTAACTTGTTCCGGGAGAAAATGTATTTCAAGGTTTAAAGCGCCGGCACTCTATGTTCCATTACTTTTTACCTTATTCAGTGTTTATTTTCGCACCATTATGTTTAAACCTTAATAAGGTTTTCAACATTTCCGTTCAGTTGATACTATATTATCATGTGATCAAGTACAAGAAAGATTTATTTTTGTACAGTTTATATGCGGTACACAGTAAGACTATGATATAGTTTTACTGTGCACCGTAGCCGGCCAGGTGGCCGAGCGGTTAGCGTGCCTGACTGCGAAGCCATAGGCTGCGGGTTCGAATCCCGCTCTGGGCATGGATGTTTCTCTCTCTCTTTGTGCTGTCCTCTGTTGTGTGTATGTGGCCTCTGTTGTGTGTATGTTGTGTGAATGTGGCCCACCCTATAAACGGGTTTGTGGCAGTGTGGCGTGGGCAATGTTGCTCGCCTCCGTGACTTTGGTTCACAGGTGCCCACTGGGTAACGCGAAATGAGCAACAATTCTGGCATAATATAGGCAAAGATTCAAATTCAGAGCCTGCCATTGGGGAAAAAAAACTGTGCACCGTATTATGGTTGCGGCAACTGCAAATGTTCATATGGGTTAACTGTGTAAGACTACGGAACTTTTAAATGATTTTTCTCGTTCTTTAATTTTTCTTGTACCAAATAACTTTAATGAATATTCATTTACCACCCTTTCCATAGCGTGTGTGCGTGCATTTTATCCTGATTTGCCCTTCTCGGCTACTGTAGTTATTCTCTTTGTTTCTAAGCTTTATTTTTCCATTTTCGTTTTTTATTTTAAATCACTACTGTATTTTCTCTCATTCACATCTAGCAAGTCTTGATAATGGTCGCTTGTTTTTGAGATTTTGAAACAAGTCGATTGTTATTTCCTATTTATATATTTTTGAAGTTTTTTTATCAGGTAATATATTACCGTTTTATTTTCTTGAGATTATTTATTTAATAACATTATATATAACATTATATAACATTATATTTATATAACATTATATAACATTATATTTATATAACATTATATAACATATTTACATAACATACATTATTATTTATATAACATTTGACAGACCATACTCATTTTGTGCATCAATCCCTACTCCCATAATTAAAATACAACATAAATGTAAATTTAAATGTTTTTTGCTATTTCATCGAGACATAAAAATTTATAATTTCGTTCATAATTTACTAAAAATACCGAATTTCTTAAGAAGACTTTTATAGCGAATTTCTTCCTTATTTATTTCAACGGGTGTGCTTTTATTGTCAAACACAAAAGAAAAAGGAGAGGAAAAAAAATGACGAATTTTTATACGTTTTTCGTTTGGCTAAACTCCAGCTTAAATTCACGACATTTCTTCTCATGATTAATTCCATTTCAGCTATGATTCCGGTGCAATTTATTTTGGGGCAAAAATATATACTTCGAGTATTTCAAATTCATCCAGAAAGTTCAAATTCTTGAAGAATTATTTCTTTTAAATCCCATATCACAAACTTAGAAAATTTCGAAACGGTGCTGACTTTTAATTTGTTTATTCCCGTATAAGTTATATAAACCAAAAGTCTCACAGTATTTTTTTTTTTTTTTTTTGTAATTTGTTTTATTGATAAAAGATTTAGAGAATTCAATGGTAGATCCTTTTATTTAGACAAATACCGGAGTGATTTTATCAATTCTATCAGTTTGCAACAGTTATATTTAATGTAATATATAAATAAATCATGTGAAATCATCGCTGTTTAGTTTTAATTTTCCGATTAATATTTTTTTAAATAAGATAAAACTCGTAATTTGTTTTTTAAATAAATTTTGTTGTTGTTTCTAATGACACTTGGGTAATCCAAACTCGCCAGACATTGGCCTTTTGCGAATTAAGGAACACAACGTTCGTTTGACAATAAAGCACCGCAAGGGTGAAAGTACGTATTGGTTCAGAACTCCACCGATAGATGGCAGCACAACTCATTGGTGATGCCACTCCTTCGATTTAGACATAGATCTGAAGGTGAAGGAAAATTTCTCCAGATCTCTGAACCCATGATACTGATCGGTGACCGACCACATGACTTATGATTTCAAAGATTTTACTGGCACGTATATCGCAAGTACTCAATGAGTTTTAGCGGAGTCGAGGATTGAACCCCGGCCCTTCCGGATCGAAGTCTGATTTTCTAACCACTGGGCTACCACGGCACATAAAATCAATTTTAATTATTACTAGTTTTTAAAATATATTTAAATAATTGTTACTTTAATTGGAAAATTTACTTAGCTATTATAAATGATATAAATGTGGTTTTTTAAGGAAATGATTATGCTTTTACCAAATATATTTGTTTAATTATTTACAGTGTGTCAAATTATGCCATAATTTTCAAAGCTTTTAACACAATTTTTTTTTATTGATCACGATTAACTTTTTGAGCTAAAGCAAATATACTTAAAAATTTAACTAACAATGTAACGTAAGCAAAGGAGGATGTTTGTGTTCTGCTTTTTTTTTTTTACTGATTTGCGGTTAGGGGTCAAAAATTTCCAAAACATGTTTCAATAATATTTGAACAACCCCTTTATAGTAATTTGAATTATACTTTACGTAAACTTTCGTACTTTAAATAAATTATACTTTATGTAAATATATTTGTTTAATTATTTACAATATGTCAAGTTATGCCGCAATGTTCAAAGTTTTTAACACAATTTTTTTATCCCTCACGATTAACTTTTTGAGCTAAAGCAAATATATTTTTACTGATTTGTGGTTGGGGGTCAAAATTTCCAAAAAACATGCTTCAATAATATTTGAACATCCCCTTCATAATAATTTAAATTATACTTTACTTAAACTTAGTTGATACTTGTATTGCTAATCAAGCCGTTATGACATAATTACCAACTGAACCGTTACATGAATTACAAATTAATTATAATTAGCAATACCGTTATCTCTGAATTTATACAAAGTGAAATTTAATTGCCAATTCAAATGCAAGTAAAATGTGGTTTATATAAGTAATTTCAGCAAACTGTGGAATTATATTTTCTCATTGCTTTTAGATTTAAAATTTATGATTTTTTTTTCGAATTTATTAAATAAAATTGAAGTGAATATCTACAAATTGATATTCACTATTATGTTTCGTGATTCGCTTTCCTTTATTACCTTTAAAAAACTCACAAATAAGTGTAAATACAATCTTGTTTTGGTTTTTAATAAGGGTAAAATGTATTTAAAAAAAGAAAATATATGAAATAAGTCATAATAATAGAAAAATAAATAATAAAAAACGATGTTGAAAGCAAATATTTTCATTAAAAAAGCATAAAATTTTAAATAAAATTTTTTTATTGCTGTTTTGTTGTTAATTTCATTTTATTTTTTACATAGGTTAATGTTGATATACTAAAAACTTTATTGTAGTTAAATTGTTTATCAGAGATTTAAGCAAATGCATTATTTAAGGTAATGTTAAACGGAAAAGGAGATATATGAAACACATATTTCGTCTAAGCAGGAAATAAAAGAAAATACTTTCTAAAAAAAATTCTTATTTTAAAAATGTGAATGTTTTACATTTGCCTGAAACCCACTTCCTCTTATTTCTTTAATTACTATTTCTATATTATTACATTTTATTTTCACACAACGCACAAAGATGTACGTTATTTTAGCCACAAAAGTTACATAATAGTTTTTGTAATAATTTTAAAAAAATTGAATTAAAATAAAATAAAAAATATTCCTGAATCAGAAAGTTGTATAAATAAAAAGAAGACAATTCCAAATAAAAGTTTAAAAGTCGCTTGCATTTTTTCTGAAATGAAAACAAGTTATCTATAGAAATGGATAACAGCAATCTTAAACAGCGTTTTTTTCGTTTTTGTTTTTTTTTTATTATTGAGCAGAATTTAGGAAAAGTATTGAACATGAAATTTTGTATAAAAAAGAAGAATAGTTATAATTCATTACAACATTATATCTCAATTTCTAATTTTTTGAATAAAATTAAAACCCATTTTCTGTATAAGAAAACAAGGTTCTAAGAAAAAACATTTCTTAAATAAAAAATTTGAAGGTTTGCCATTTTCCTTTCACATCCTCTCCTGTTCTCTGATTTCTATTTCTGAAATATTAAATTTTGTTGCGTCCAAAACTTCGAAAGATATGCTACCCCAGTTTAGTCGCAAAAAGTCGTATAATAATTTTTAAAATAATAATAAAGAAAAAAAAACCTTCGAACTAAAATAAAAGAATAAAATGTCTCCGAATCAGAAAATCGCATAAAGAAAAAGCAGACGATTCCAAATAAAAGTTTAGAAGTCGCTTGCATTTTATCTGAAATGAAAACAAATTACCTATCGAAATGGATAGCAGCAGTCTTGAAAAGCGTGAAAACCTTGTTTGTTTGCTTTTTTTATATTTTATTATAAAGGAGATTTTAGGAAATGTATTGCTAGCATTTTCCTCAAGTAAAGTAGAATAAAGTCTACTTCTAAATGAAACTTATTTTGTGCATGAGGTTCTTTTCGAAGTGAAGCAAGTATTTATTTGAATTTATCGTTCTATCCAGGGATTGAAAACATAAACGTACTTTCTTGTATTCCGTCTTTTGCAATCAATTACATTCCCCGCACAATTTACATATTCCCACAACTGGGGACTATAGGGAAAAATTGGATATTTCATTCTATTTCCTACAAAAAAAGAATAAATTCTAAATTCGATATCAAGAAAGGAATCTCAGATTTCTTTTTTCCCCCTTAGAAAACCAGATATTTTAAAGTAGTCTTCACAATTTTCAAACATAAACATAAATATTTCAATTTTTCACACATCTTTAGATTTATGAATGCTCTTAATATTTTTCAGTAATAGAAATGTAATGATTAATTGAAAATTTTTCCCGTGCTGAAAAAATATTAATTTCTATTTAATTCTCATTTTTTTTATCTCCTTAGTTCTGAAGATTTATGCACTGATGCCATTCTTTTTTTGTTTCATATTTTTCCGTTTAGTTTTTATTCTCTAATTTGAGATCGTTATTTCACAAATTTTTAAAAGAGAAATTTAATTTGGAACTGTCATTCTCATTTAAAGGATTTATACTTTTTTATTGCATAGTTTGAGTTTGATTGATTCTCTAATTTATTTCTGGCATATTTTTATTTTCTTTTTTTTTTCCAATTCAAATTACTTACAGACAGATTTTATATTTTTTAATAGACATTTTAAAATTTCAGTTTTTACGAAAAATTATTTTTGTTTTATGAAATATATTGTAATATATGTTATAAAAAATATATATGTAATATAAAATATATGTTCAGCTAAATCTGGGAAATCAATTTAAAAACTGATTTTGAATTAGTTTTTAAGAACAATTATCGTTTTTGTTCCTGTAGTTATTTATTTGTTAGTACAATTTTGAAAAACGAATTTTTCTCCACGGGCGAAATACATTGTATTTCAGAAGACTTGCCTTTTACTAAAGACGAAATGTCATATTTTAACGAAATACTTATATCATAAACGAGATATCTTGGCTTCTCAAATTTTTCCACTGAGCTATTAAATAAATGCGTAGTCGACTATGTAAGCGCTCTTTACATTATACCATCGCTTTCCGAAAAAGTCTCGCTGGTCCCTGGAGAGCAGTTGTTACGCCTTCTGCCTTGAGTTAAAATAAAATTTAAAAGTTTTGTGTTTAGTTATAACTTAAAACTGAGAGCTTATTCTATGCACTCTCAAAAATGAAACTTTCACTTTTGGCGATTCTGTAATCCTTAGCTGTATTTCGCAAATTTTGCGAATTATTTCGTTACGAAAACTCGTCATTTGTGGAGAATGCGAACTCTAAAATCTATGATGAAAATGTTTCTTAAACTTGGAACCTCATCGCAGTGCATTGTGGGAGATAGTTAACTAGAATGACGAAACTTGAATGAAGTCTAGACTATCGAAACTGGAATAATGACGACGTAATTGTATGGATATAGTTAACTAGAATGACGAAACTTGAATGAAGTCTAGACTATCGAAACTAGAATGACGAAACTTGAATGAAGTCTAAACTATCGAAACTAGAATAATGACGACATAATTGTATGGAGATAGTTAACTAGAATGACGAAACTTGAATGAAGTCTAAACTATCGAAACTGGAATAATGACGACGTAATTGTATGGAGATAGTTAACTAGAATGACGAAACTTGAATGAAGTCTAGACTATCGAAACTAGAATGACGAAACTGGAATGAAGTCTAGACTATCGAAACTAGAATAATGACGACGTTATTGTATGGAGATAGTTAACTAGAATGACGAAACTTGAATGAAACCTAGACTATCGAAACTAGAATAATGACGACGTAATTGTATGGAGATAGTTAACTGGACTGACGAAACTTGAATGAAACCTAGACTATCGAAACTAGAATAATGACAACGTAATTGAATGGAGATAGTTAACTATAATGACGAAATTTGAATGAGGTATAGATTATCGAAATTAGAATAATGACGACGTCACTTGCATGGTGGTCAAGGAGGTAGCCTCGAAGATCCCGGGTTCGAATTTCGCTTCGGGCGCGGATGTAATTTTATCTCTCCGTTCTTTTTGCTCCTGTGTTATTGGGTTAACGTTAATTTACTATATGGAGCCGACGAAAAGAAAATCAACGATGCTACCTGTATTTTTTTTTTTTTTAAATAAAATGATAAAAGATTTTTTTACTTTTGACAAAATTCATTTGCTCGAAAATTGGTGATAGTTATTTCGCCACTAAAACAAAATATTCGCTCGGAGCATATACCAGGAAATGGTTTCGTCAAAAACGAAGAAAGTTTCATGAGAATTGAGTATCCAATTTTTACAGCGTGGAAATATTTTGTAAAGTTAATTTTACCTACGGATACTTGTTTGCGCCTACAAATATTTTATTGGTTTAAAAAACAAATATCGAGTTAGGAAAAAAAAGCAGTACTTAGTTTTCAACTGTGCATAGCATTCCTAAGTTACTTTATTTTTATTTATTTATTTTTTTGCTAAAGTAAATCACCGTTAACATAGATTGCATAGTTTCTGCTTCCCATTTATTGGATGGACTAAAAATAAAAACCAAAAAATGCATACAATCCACCTCAATGTAGTGCCATTTCATATTATTCTCTATCCCCATACCCACCACTCGAAATATCCCCAAACGCAAACGACAAGAAAAGAAAGGGAATCTGGCAATGGAGAAAACTCTCTTTTCGGACACGTTCGAAATCTACGACTTTTCTTCCCCTACAGCGACTGGCCATTTGGTACCTTTTTTTTCACACAACCTCACGTACGTTCGACTGCACCAAAAAACGTTCGCGAATAAAAAGAGAATGTTTTTTTTTTCTCGTTTGTTTGTTTGTGCCAGACATTTTTATCATTTCTTATTTCATTTTTCTTCCTTCTTCTCCCTTTTTTTCTCCCTTTCTATCTTTGGCAGTAAAGGTACCAAAAGAGTAAGTGTTATGATACGGAGCCCAACTCCCCTTCATTTTGTGTATGATGATAACTTTACGAACCACAAACGAATTCCTTGTTAGAGATTTCTTCATCCATTTTTATATTTTTCCTCCAATTTTTTTGGATGTGAAAACGATTTTTTCTTACCAAAAAGCACCTATATTTCTGGTTTTCTAATGGCAAACATAAGTATATTTTTAATTTTGTAAAATATTTTTTTGAAATGTTGTACTGTGATATTTTTTTAAACAAATAACGTATAGAAAGCACATGGTGCGTAGCGTTTTTAAACAGTGCTTAACCCTTAACGATCGGTTAATTTTCACGAAAACGGTAATAAAAGTGCCTATTTTTTGGCTTTTGTATTTGTAACACGTATTTGATTAGAGCTGTCATCTAGTTTAAAATAAACTAACTATCTACAATTACCTTAAAAATATCCTGGTAATGCCACCTGGTGTGTAAAATGAGAAATAAATTTTTTCCGGGCAAAAGAAATTAATTAGTTTTATTCTTATTGGTGCGTTACTACTGAACACTCCTGCCCGTCAATATCACGGGAGCGAGAAATAGAGGGCGAAACCTCTCCCCGTCATTTTCACGGGAGCGAGAGAAAGGGTTAAAGGTGCTTATTTCCGATATACGTTTTTAAAAGTCCTAAAAGGTACTTTTTTCATTGTGTGTTTCTAAAGAGTGCCTAATTTTCTATTTTCGAAAGGGAGATTTTTTTCTTTACCATGTCTATTTTCGCCATTTATGCAAAAGCGTGCTTTTCACCTTATTCTATTTAACGTTTTCACAATTCATTTAGCCACAATCCATTTATGCATAGCGTTGGACGGTTGCGTATGAAAGCTCTAATCGTTTTACATATTTGATTAAATACTTGCGAGTTCACATGTGCGACTACTGAGCTGGGTTCAGTGAGATTCTTGCTCTCTCATGTGCAACTCTGCTGCATTTTGCAAGATATTCTCAATTTCAGGCTTCATTTTGCACCCTCCGATATCGAACCGAAAAGTCTCTTGATCATTTTATAATCGCTAATATAATCAAAGAAGGAGTTCTTTGTCAAAAACTAGTTATCTTATCATGTTCATGCAAAATCTGAAAATTATTTTGCATCTTGTTAACGTATATAGTGCTTAAGAATACTTTTTGAGTGCTTAAAAGGTGCTTATTTTTTGTTGAAAGATTTGACTACGCACCCTGAAGCAAATTAAAATGTACTGTTCAGTAACAGTCATCAGGGACGTAGCAATAAAATTTTTATACGAATGTTGTTGTAGTCAAACTACTAATGAATACTATATTTTATTAAAATACTACAATACATTAATTCTTGTATTAAATTTTTAATTTAGAGCCTGACCGCTTTTGTTAAAAAAAACCATTAAACCACAAAGAGAAAAAAAAGGTCACGTCATTAGAATGCGTGAAGACTTCACTACCAAAAATAAAACAGCTGTTCAATGATGGTTATTAAATAAAATAAAATAAAATAACGTTCTAATTGAAATAAAAAAAACAAGCTATGAACTAAAAAGCAAACTTAATTGAGAAAATGCACTTATTCATTACGACGAACCTTAAAAAGACGCCATACTATTATTGACATCAATGATGCTTAATTTTGGTAATATGTACTACTGGCATCATTGTAATTGGTGCAGTTTTATTAGATACCAAATATTCCCTGATATTGATACAAAATATTTTTTGAGTAAATTTGGTGCCGATTCAGTTGCACCAATGCCCATTTTTATGATAGAATTTTTACGGCCCTTTGAATATATGTGTACTTGAAAGTAGCTTAATTGTGGTAAATTTTAAATATCATGAGTTGTATCGAGCAACAGAATCATGCTAGGTGTTACTAAATTCAATTTATCTTTATTTTAATTACTAAATACGCGTTTTGCTTAATCTAATACGGTAAAGCCATCGAAAAGAGCAACAAACAATAAACAAAACATTGGAATTATTTAAGCTTTAATATTTTTATCAGTATTTGTCTCACAATTTTGTGCATGATTTTGTAGTGTTCTTCAGTACTGGTTTTTTAATTCTTTTTCATCCATACAGAGAATAGGAATAGCTACTATCTATCTACCAATGCAAAATTTACCCAACGAAACTAAAAAATTTTGTTCTTAAACAATGCCCTTCTATATTTTGTTAAAAAAATGCATGAAACTCCATGCTACAAAACTAATAAAGTTTGTTCTTAAACAATATTCATCATGATTTAGATCAAACAATGTATGAGGCTCCATGCAACAAAACTGAAGGATTTCTTAAAACAATATCCATCATAATTTAGATTTTTTAAAAAGTGCTTGAAACTCAATACCACAAAACTGAGAAACTTTGTTCTTAAACAATATTTATCATGATTTAGATCAAACAATGTACGAGGCTCCATGCAACAAAACTGAAGGATTTCTTAAAACAATATCCATCATAATTTAGATTTTAAAACAATGCTTGAAACTCAATGCTACAAAACTAAGAAATTTTGTTTTTAAACAATATTCATCATGATTTAGATCGAACAATGTATGAGGCTCAATGCAACAAAACTGAAGGATTTCTTAAAACAATATCCATCATAATTTAGATTTTTAAAAAAATGCTTGAAACTCAATACCACAAAACTGAGAAATTTTGTTCTTAAACAATTTCCATCATAATTTAGAGCTTTGCGTGGATTTTAATAACATTAAATCCGTTATTTGATGGTTAAGCTTTTTGTTACGATAGAAACCCCTTACGTTACTATAACTCAAATCAATCCAAGTACACAGTTGATTTTAAATTACAATCGAACTCCAGAGCGATTTACTTTTCCTAACCGATAATCCTAGCAAACGGGAGTTAAGGGCAGGGTCGCTACTGCCTACATTTCCCAAGCATCGGCTGCACACCTCAAACTCTGTAATCGCGCAGCCGATGTAATTCTCCATATCCTCAATTCGAAATTAATGGCACAGTTGACGCCTGTTTTAAGTTATTACCGCTAGGTAATCGACAAATTATACAGTGTGAGATTTGTTGAAATTAGAATTTTAGAAATGTTAAAAATATTCTTGATATTTAATTAACTATTATTAAAATTAAAGTTTGATAATTTTAAATATTTAAATTTAATTTTATATATATAACTTGAATATGGTTTTATATTAAATTAAATTAAATTTATATTTAATAAAATAGTGTGTTTTTACTTTTTTGTTTGCAAAGCTGCATAAAAACACAGTACATAAATTCTTTTTAGCCCACAGTTTCAACAATTCATAGTTTCTATAATGTTCTTAATATTTTAATTCTAACCGAAAAGCCAGAAGACCAATTAGTCAATTATGTTTTTATTAGTTTTATTGTTATCAAAAGAAAGATAATTAATCTCCTTAGCTTTGATTGTATCAAAATCTTAATATCTGTCGTAGAGTATTAGTTAAGTCCCACGCTCAGCTTAAATTTTAAACTTTTATACAATTATAAAATGTAAGTATTAGTCTAACCGTTAAGTTTTTTTACATAAATGTACCATTCTCCTGTCTTTAACATTACAGCAAAAACAAAATCTATTAACTAAATGTAGGTTGTGCATTCTTATTCTTAAGCAATATTGTTCCAATCCCACGATTCGGCCAGCTTTTAAAAAGCCAGCTACAAGAATTTAGTTTTTAGAATGTATGCAGTTTATGTGTAAGTTTAACTTTAACTTAGCCCTGTTAGTCTAACCATTAAGTTTTTTTACTTAATGTACCATTCCCCTGTCTTTAACATTATCGCAAAAACAAAATCTATTAAATGAATGTAGGTTGTGCATTCTTATTCTTAAGCAATATTGTTCCAATCCCACGATTCGGCCAGCTTTTAAAAAGCCAGCTACAAGAATTTAGTTTTTAGAACGTATGCAGTTTATGTGTAAGTTTAACTTTAACTTAGCCCTGTTAGTCTAACCATTAAGTTTTTTTACTTAATGTACCATTCCCCTGTCTTTAACATTACGGCAAAAACAAAATCTATTAAATGAATGTAGGTTGTGCATTCTTATTCTTAAGCAATATTGTTCCAATCCCAGGATTCGGCCAGCTTTTAAAAAGCCCGCTACAAGAATTAAGTTTTTAGAACCTATGCAGTTTATGTATAAATTTAACTTTAACTTAGCCCTATTAGTACTAACCATTAAACATAATGTACCATTCTCCTGTCTTTAACATTATCGCAAAAACAAAATCTATTAAATGAATGTAGGTTGTGCATTCTTATTCTTAAGCGATATTGTTCCAATCCCACGGTTCGGCCAGCTTTTAAAAAGCCCGCTACAAGAATTTAGCATTTGGAACGTATGCAGTTTACGTGTAAGTGTAACTTTAACTTGCCCAAAATGTATGTTTTTATTGCATCTATAAATTCCCCACGGTTTAAAATATGTAGCCTCCGAATTAGGAGACTTTGTGTAGATTTGTTATTTCTAAAAGAGCGCTCTAAACATCACTTTGTATGTCCGACACGGTATTATATCGAAAGTTTGTTATTGTCATTAAAAAATAAGATTAAAAACCTCAGAATTTTATCTGAATTAAAATCTCAATAACTGTCGTAAAAAAGAAACAGTTAAGTTCCACTCATTTCTTGCGTATTAAACTTTCCTAAACATTCTAACCATAAAAATTTTTAACATATGGTATCATTTTTCTGTCCTTAACGTTAAAACAAAAATAAAAGCCATAAACTCAATGTAGTTTGTGCATTTTTAAGCTTAGGAAATATTATGCAAATCCCATGGTTCAGCTAGCTCTTAGAAAACGCCCTAAAGCAACGTAATCTTTGGAACTTTTGCAGTTTACGTGTAAATTTAAGGGTTACCTTTGCCCATAAAGTGTCCCATAACGTTTCAAAGTCCATGATCAATAAAATGGCGCTGTGCAATATAAAATTCCAGGTCTTACTCCCTATATTTATTGCCGAACCATACATTTTTTATCATGTTAATAACTATAGTAAAAAATCGATAATCTCTTATTATATGAATTGTATGAACTGAACTCAGAATATTCCTTTTTTTATGAACAGTCTTTTCTGTCGTCCGAATTTTTATTATTCCGCAAGAATTTTTCTTAATGTAAATGAAGCCGTATAAATTTGCTTACAGAATAAAATTTTTCTATTTTGTTAGCAATTAAGATGGAAAAAAACTATTTCGCTTCTAAATTTAGAATTTTAGAATGATGCATTTTTTGTTTCGTTAATGGTTGCCATTCAATTAATACCAAGCTATAAAATGAATTTATAACTTTTCTTTACAAGAAAAAAAAAGTTTTATGGATGCTACACTCAAACTTATTTATGTTTACCAATTTTATTCAACGCTGTTTTTAGCTTTTTATTGACAAAATTGTGTAATAAATAGCTCCGCCATTTCTTACGTAGATTTTTCTACAAGTAAAAAAAGGAATGTTTGTTTATTATTGAAGAATTTACTTTAATGCACGTAGCCTGGGAACGCCATTGACAAATACAGAAGATTGAAAGAAGGAGTGTTAAAATAAATGGGAAGTTTTTGAACAAACCCAGATGGCAACAAAATTTGTATCACGTGACAGGAAGCGGAAATAACTGTTGGGTAACACTTGGCCCCGCCTATGTCCATTAGAATCCACTAGGTATTTCAACTATATTTTTTTTTCTACTGTACACTTTTATCTACTTCGACGTAAATCACTTTTTAAGGAAAGAAAGAATTTTCTACAATATATTTTTTTTAAATTTATAGAAATATTTAAATATTTTTTATTTAAAAAAAATTAGCTTCGTTGTTTGAAGCAACGCATCTAATAACTTGCAATATTTATTTATTTAGTTTTTAAATTTAGAATAATGTTTTTGGGTAAAAAGGTTATAAATTTTCTGTATTTCAGCATTGCAGAATTTCATGAAACAGTTTGGATTTATTAAACTCAGAGTTTTTCTGTAGTGGAAAATAAGTTCAAATGAATAAAAAATAATAATTTAAAACATAAAGTTAGGTACCACTAGATTAATTTTTTGCAAAAAGCGTAGAAACTTAGCAGCCCTGCTTAGGTCCCATAACTTATTATTGAATCTTATAAATTCTTTATGATAAATAAATATTTGCTTTTAGCATTATTAACTTATAGAATATATAAATATAAATCTGAAGTTATGATAATCCACAATGCGATTATCATTAAAATTTTTCGTATAGTGTATATGTATGTTTTTAATATGATATGTTATTTTTATGGTTAATGTTACTTTTGTTTAATGTTAATCAGCTTGACTAGGCTTATTATTAGTTAGGCTCATTATTAAGTTATTACTAGCATATTATTTTATATTAAATGCTCCTACATTTTTGACTATTTATTATAAGTAAGTTTCAAATTAAAATTAAGTTTTCTTAAACACTTTTAACGAGTATTATCAAAACTCGAAATTTATTTTAATGATTTAAATATATTTTTACTGGCTAATTAAAAAAAAAACAATTTAGTGAATTAAATAAATTATTTCAGTAAATATATTTAATGTTTATACTAAATTAAATTTATGTAATTATTATTGTACTATGTAACTGCTCAAAACTGTCAACTGCTAAATTGATTAAGGTAACTTTCTGTTGGCAGAAATTGAAGTAGATTCACAAAATAATTAAAATTTCGAAAATAATTAAAATTTCGAACAATTAAGATTTCGACTTCAAAGAAATAAAAGTAAAATAATTAGAATTAAAATAATTCGAAATTTCTTGGATTGGCAGGTATATAGTAAAAGTAAACTCATGTAATAATTGGGAGTTTTCTGTACACGACATAAATTAAAAAAAATTGATAAAATAGCTAGGGGTTCTTTAGAGTGTTAGAAATACAAGTAAAATCTCCAGATTTTTCCTAAATTTCTAGATCGTCAGAAATGAAAGTTTAAAAAATTTTTTTTAAAAAGAATTCCCTGGATTTGCAGAAATGTTTTTTTTAAGACTCTTAAATCCCCTGTTATGTCTCACAAAATTCTAATTTTGCACTTATTTTCTTTTAGTCCACGATTGCATTGTTTTCTAATTTATAAACATGATTTTATAAAGAACATGAAAATTGCTGTTTCGTGCTATCATGCCTTGGCGATTAAAGTCACAAATTTCCTTGTGGCTTTCTTCAGATATAACGACCTAATTGGTGTGTCATAAGATATGGCCGTGTTACACCCTCAATGTCTTTTAAATAATAGTTTTTCAGCGGTTGACATAAAAAAAGCTCATGTTATATCTTAGAATTGTAATATGACAGTCAAGACTTGCAAGTGTTTAAATATTCAGATTTATTATAACGAATTAACAGTTAAAACTATATAAGCAATAATCAAGACTTGCAAATGATGATTAAATATTCAGTTTATGACAACGAATTAACATTTTAAGTTATATAAGCAATAATCAAGACTAGTAAATGCTATTGAAACATTCAGATTTATGATAACGAATTAACAGTTCAAATTATATAAGCAATAATCAAGACTTGCAAATGATGTTTAAATATTCAGATTTATGACAACGCATTAACAGTTAAAATTATATAAGCAATAATCAAGACTTGCAAATGATGTTTTAATATACAGTTTATGACAACGAATTAAAATTTTAAATTATCTGAGCAATAATCAAGACTTGTAAATGCTATTTAAACATTCAGATTTATGATAACGAATTAACAATTCAAATTATATAAGCAATAGTTCGACAAGGGCTCTAGGACTATAAATTTAAAGTAAAGTTTAAAAATTCTTGAAATACTTTTAAAATTATGGGTAGTTTTGAACTTAACTACAAATTTTTATGTTACGCTAATAGGCCTACAACACATTGTATTGCATAAATTTCAAAATAATTTTTTCAAATAATTTTTCAAAATAATTTTTTAGATCAAAAATGCAGTTAATTATATGTGTTTTGAACTAAAACCTTAAAAAAAATTTTCAAAACGACAATGAAATATCACTTAATAAATTCTTTAGTAAACGAACTTGTCCTAAAATTATAATTTATTGAAATAAAAGCGAAGTTAAAATACTAGAACCATAACAAAAATAATTTTAGTTTCGTTTTCTAGAGTTTACATCTGGTTTCGGTTTCGTCCATTAGCACACGAAAAACATCTGTGACTTTCTGAAATTCGGAATTCAAAAATTTAAAGTGTTTTGATGAACTTAAATTTAAATATGGATAAAAAGAACCGTGATGGCTTAGGGAATAAAGCGCTCGCCTGTCAATGAGGTGTCCTAGGTTCGAATCTCCGCAATGGCTGATCGATACGAATTCCGCACCTGGTTCGCACCGACCACAGTTCAAAATTACAAGGCTGCGGAGTTAAATAGTATTAGAAGTCGTAAACTCAAAATTAGGTCGGCTGTTCAACGATTGATATAAAAAAAAATATGGATATTAATAGTAATAATAAAATAAATAGAAAGTCGCGAAATTACCGCTTTTTTCCAGTTGGATATTTAAATTTTTTTTTTCGTAAAATGTAACTACTGTCCGCAAATTAACATTATGCTCATAAAATTTATTTTAAGTTCAGGCCTTTGCGTTGTTTGGAATTCACGCAATTTGGAATTCAGTAAAATCAAGGCGAACCTAAGGAATGAGCTAATGCATTGTGGTGCTGCCATCTGTCAAGGAGAGAGAGAGAGAGTTGCGTTTTCGTAGTCATAAATATCGGGAGAAATGCTATTTAATGTTAGTTGGGTTTGAACCCTGAACCTTTCCGAAAAATCGAAAAGGGTGCTGTGCTCTCTTTTATAGAGCTTTCATATGCCCTTTTCTAACAGTTTGGCTACCCCTACTTTAAACACTACTTACACGAAATATTAGTGTAGCAATTTTCATTTCATCTGAAATTCTTTAATTAGGATTTATAATTTTTACTTAATTTATTTCTAGATTTTATTTGTAAGGACATTTTTTCCCCTAATATGTTTTGTTCAGTTCTTATAAAAATCTTTTTCCTTTTTTTCCCAAATATTTTATGCATGCAACTGTAGTTTAAAATAAGTCGTATAAAAATTGAATAAGTAATCGAGCACATTATTTAAAAATAAGTTAAGAGATAATTATTAGTTTTATTCATTTACTAATTCTTGAAAATTGTTTTTATTTCTGTAAACAGACACGTTTTTAGTTTATTTTTTCGCTTTCGGTATCAGCCTAAAAAAAAATGTTTATATAAAAATTGAATAAGTAATCGAGCACATCATTTAAAAATAAGTTAAGAGATAATTATTAGTTTTATTCATTTACTAATTCTTGAAAATCGTTTTTATTTTTGTAAACAGACACGATTTTAGTTTATTTTTTCGTTTTCGGTATCAGCCTAAAAAAAATGTTTCTGAGACATATGTTAGCTATTTTATCCAACCTACACAGAGTGTTTATTTACACTTATTAATAAAATGCAAGAGCGGCAACCGTTTAACAATTTTAAAAATAATTTTCTCCTTTTTGCGTTTATG
Organism: Parasteatoda tepidariorum; assembly: GCF_043381705.1. NCBI lineage: Eukaryota > Metazoa > Arthropoda > Arachnida > Araneae > Theridiidae > Parasteatoda > Parasteatoda tepidariorum. The sequence continues at coordinate 34,001,974 of NC_092209.1, read as the reverse complement.
TATAATTCACCTCTCCTACGCATCCGTAAATAAAAGTGACGCAACGCAAACAAACTTCGCTCGCAACTTCACCTGCTTGAAAATCTCTCAAAATACGAAACAAATTGACCTCCTTTCTAGAGCAGAGCGGCTATTTCATCCCCTCCCACTTTCTCTATTTGAAAAAAATAAAAAAATAAAATGAGCGGGAAAAAAATAAATAAATATAAAAACGTTCTTTATTTTCCAGACTAAATGTTCTTCCTTTTCTAGTTTTATACATTAAATCGTTTTGTATCACCCACCCGTGAGACTGCTTTAAAACTACCGTAAAGTATACATACGGTAAAATTTCTTACCCGGGTAAATGCGACAGAGTCACATATATTTATATGCAACGTTATACTTAAAAATATAAAGGATTTTAACTTCACTTTTCCCTAAGAAAATCCTCTCTTTTTCTCTCATTTTTCTTGCTTTTCCCCATCTCATTTTTCTTTTTCCCTTTTTCGGAAGAGAATAGTAATTTTATGTTTTGCACTAGCAGATAGTTCTGGGAGAGGCCTACATTATAAAAAGTCGTACTACTTTTTCTTAGGGCTAAGAATTTTTCTCTTCGAATGTGTTTTTTTTTCTTCTTTCTTCTTTTCTTCCTAAGAATAAAATGCGTATTTTTAGATTTCTGTTACAATATTTCCACCAAATGATGAAAATAAAAGTATAAAACATGTCAAAGAACATGTTAGGCAAAGGATGAAGAAAATTGAAATGGGAAACATATACAGCTTTACGTGTTATAAGAAAAAAATGTAGCGTACTTCAAAACAAAGTTTCGGAAATTCTTCGAATTTATTATAAAACAACATATATTTTAATATTCTTCAGCGAAATTGAGTTATAAGTATAAAGTGATGAAAGCATTCGATTCCCTATAATACCCATGATGTATAAAATATCTCGAAGTATTACATGAAGTATTATTCGAATATTAGAAGTGCAAAGTATTTTCTGAGACAGACAATTCGTATAAGTAACAAATTCATATCAGTATCATAGCCAGAGTACTTGAGGCTTGGAATTTTCCAAAAATCAGAAAATAATATTAAATTAATAACCTGAACCTATGTGCTATAATAACGAATCAAAAGGGTCGGAAATAAATAACAAACACATAAATAAATAAAACTTATTTTATTATTGTTAAAACAAAAACATATAGTAATAACAGTACAAGTGATTATTGTATTTCTGATTGCCCTTTGCCTTTTTATCTATAAAACTAATGGAGGGGTTGAATTAGTTTTCTTATTAAAGGGTTACCAATAAAAAAGTTCGTGATTTTTTTCTTACATCTCCGCAATGTTTCCCCATTTTAATTTTTCTAACAATGTTATTAAATAACACAAGTATTTAACATTCATCAACGAATCTGATATATAAGTATATAGTTATGAAATTCTTAGATTCTCAATTAAATACCCATGAAATATAAAATAACAAAAAATACAAATCTTCAGAAATGAAGAATGGAAAATACTTTCTGTAACAGATAATTCGTATCAGTACCCAGAGCAATATTCCATAAGTTCACCCCCTTAGCAAAGCGAAATATAAAATAGAAAAAATAGTAATTTATTTTAGAGAAATGTTGCTTCTTTAAGTTTAAACTGGCCAATTCAATTTTAAAAAAAACATTAGTTTCTCCAAATATGAAAATCTGGCCTTTTGGCTCTCTGTTAAAGTAATAACAATAAAACATTTCATTTTTCATAAACATTTTCTCCCCTATGTAAGTTTCTTAGTACAGTATGGAACAGTGGATTCTAAATGAAGCAAAAATTCGATCCAAAATAAAATAAAAAAATTATCTAAAACAAAACATGTTATATTTAGTAATCATAAATTCATAATCTTCGAACATTTTTATACCATGGACGAGGCTTCGTCGCATGCTCGTACGACCCTAATCTTCTCTTATGATACTCACTTTTTATTTTGTTTTTCACTTTTGTTTTTGCGTCAAACATAGTTTCTAGCCCAAGCAGTTTTGTTGCACGGCTTATAATGTTCTTTTAAGCAAAAAAGGATTTAATAGTGTACAACCGACCTTGTGATTAATTTAGCTCTACATTAAATCAATCTGCAAATGATCAAATATAGAATAAATAAGAATCTGCAGTAATAAATGTAGAATCTGCAGTAAAATATATAATGAAATGCATGGGAGGTTAACCTTGCTATTGTTATAAGTATTAAGAAAACTTTGTATTTCCGATTAGAAAAAACTTAATGGTTTTGAACTTTTGAAATGTGCAAATTTCTTAACACGTTTGTTTGCATATTTTGTTTGCAATATCTTTATTTACAATATCTTCATTTGTGATATCTTTATTGCTAATTTATACCTTTCATTTGCAATATATTTTAATATTTGAAATAAATAATAAAATTTCAATATTTTTTTCTGTTACTGTTGGTGAAATAGTGGAAAGACTATTGAATATTGCAAATGCATGAACGTTTTGCTTATCCTATTCTTTGCTTATTTATCGTCTTATTTTCCATATTCTAAGAGAAAATATGCAAAGTCAAAATACTCTGAGCAGCTTAGATCGTTTCTACTTAAGCTTAATAGGAGTTATTTCTTTTTAAACTAGGGTTAAATTTTAATGCATAATTAAAAAAAAACATTTAATAATAAAATAAATAATGTTAAACTTAAAGGAATCTAATAATACCGCAGCTAGGTATAATAAAAAAACATATTGCAAAAAATCTGAAATATCAAAGAATAAATAAATCAGTTTTGTATGCTGCTTCAAAAGTACTTCAAATGCAAAAATAAATCATTTTTTTAAATATATAATTTGCCGTTTTCCTATATTTGAATTTGCGTTTATTTTATGAAAGATTTTTTTTTCGAATATGATCTATTTAAAAAAAAATTTTTTTCGCTCTTTGTATTTCCAAATAATCATTCTTTTCTGTTTCCTTCCTTTTACGAATCTATTTTTTACTTACTATTGAAATTTATTTTTTGAAACAATCGTGCGCTTTTATCATTTCGATTCAAATGTTTTCGCGTGGAAAAATCTTCTGGCATTTTTTTTCTTTAAAATAAAAGGACAAAAAAGTCCTGAAGCAGAAATGAAATTGAAAAATGTGAGATAATTACACTCGTCACCCGGAAATTTAGAGAAACAAGAATTGTTTTTCGACCGGAAAATAAAAAGAACTTAAAAAACTGAAAAAGCTGTCAGAGATTTCATAGCTTTGAAAGTTCAACCTAGTAGCGGCATATCTTTTGTGCCAATTCGGAAGAAGGGGAAATAAATATATATAAAAAGGGGAGTATAAGATGTATGGAATGGAATAAATGAATTTAATTTTTCTATTAAGTAAAGACTTTTTTTTCTTCATAAAAAACATTTTAAAAATTCTAGCATTATTTTTTTTTATTATGATGAATGTAGGATTAAAAAAATAAATATTTTATCTATTATTTCTTTAAATATATCATTTAATTAAAGAAAAAATGTACACAAATATTTAAATTAAATTTATAATAAAGGTTTCGCTTGATCCAGATTAAGTAAAGAATTGTTACTTATAATGTAAAAAGTGCGCATTCTTAGATTTTTAAAAACTTCTTTTATGCGTATGCCAACTAAACTCTTAAATTTTATTTTGTTAAAAAAGTTAATATTCTTAAGCATTTAAAAAAAATAAAAATGCTTGGAATGTTTCAATTCTATCTGTGAGTTGTTTTTTAGATCTATAAAAACACATTTTATGATGTAATGTATGATCCGTATCTTAATGTTACTTTTTCTTTAGTGTTATTTTTTCTTTCCCGAATTGTATTTGGAACGCAAAGTTTGCATTTGGGATGACAATATTAGATAATAAGATAAGGTAGAATGTATCTTTTTTCTGTGTTTGGTAACTTAATAATTCAATAATTTTTTTTGTAATGTTACAAGAAGGAGTAAGTTTTGAAGCACAAAATTGACAAATTATCCTACTTCGTATAAGGATACAATAATAGTGTTAGCAAATTATAAAAAAATTAAGGAACTCCGTATAACGTTAAAGGACAATGGTCTAAAACCGTTTCTTAGTGTTGTGTCCAGATGAGTCATGGAATTGTTTATTAATTAACAAAGATGACCCAGATTTCGTTATTTTCCATTGTTATTGGCCAAAGCAATCATGGAATAGTTTCCTTAATTAGCAAAAAGATCCAGATTTCGTTAGTTTTGTTGTTATTAGTCAGAAGAATCATACAATAATTTCCTTAATTAACAAAGAAGATCCAGATTTCGTTAGTTTTCATTGTTTTTGGTCAAAAGAATCATGATATAGTTTCCTTAATTAACAAAGACGGTCCTGATTTCGTTTGTTTCAAAGGTTATTGGTCAGAATAATCATACAATAGTTTCCTTAATTAACAAAGAAGATCCAGATTTCTTTAGTTTCCATTGTTATTGACCAGAAGAATCATAGAATAGTTTCCTTAATTAACAAAGAAGATCCAGATTTCGTTAGTTTCCATTGTTATTGACCAGAAGAATCATAGAATAGTTTCCTTAATTAACAAAGAAGATCCAGATTTCGTTAGTTTCCAATATTATGAATCAGAAGAATCATAGAACAGTTTCTTTAATTAACAAAGAAGATCCAGATTCCGTTAGTTTCCATTGTTATTTACCAAAAGAATCATAGAATAGTTTCCTTAATTAACAAAGAATATCCAGATTTCGTTAGTTTTCATTGTTATTGGCCAAAAGAATCATGAAATAGTTTCCTTAATTAACAAACAAGATCCAGATTTCCTTAGTTTCTATCTGCCTAAAAATAATAAAAGTTATAAAAAGTATTTTTTCATCTCTAAAATTAATTATCATCCTTCCTGAATTGGTCTACTTCTCTGTTTTTATTTCGGTTTTCAATTTTCATTATTATTCTGAATTGAGTAGTTAAGACTAAAAGCCGTGTTCCTTTATTTTTTTCTTCAACTCAACGTTTTATGGTAAAAATAAATTAATAGTATATGAATCTTTTATTAGTTTTTTAATTTAACAGAATTTTGTCCTTTATTAAAACTCTTGGTTGTTTAGTGTATTTAACGAATCTAATAAAATATAAACTTAAAAAGAAGTAATATAACGTAATAAAATATAATGTAAAAGGAACTCCTGTAAAATTATTTTCAATTAAAGTATTAGCTTGAATGACATTTAAAGGTTCTGAGACATTTTATTTCTTCATTTATAAATTATATTAATTTCTTATTTTGCTAAATAATTTATATAAATGGAATGGAATATCAGCTTTAAGCCTATAAAATTTATTACAAATTTAATTTACACTTGAATGTAGCTAAAAGAAAATATTTTTTTTTCTTAACAAAAACTCTTTTACTTTTATTTCGACCGCAAAATTAAACCGATGTAAATTTATTTTTCTTCCAACAAGGGACATTTACACATTTCAACGAAAATGCAAATGTAATTAAAAGTGGCACGGAAAAAAAGTGTCATTTTAGGAGGAGATGAGATGGGTGGAAAAAAAAACAAACTAATAAAACGATGAAATTATCTTTTCCTTAAAATAAAAGAATTCTTCAACTCAGCAGAATGAGTTTTAAAGATTTTAGTTGTAGTAGCTTAAGATTTATCCGCCTTAGCTTCATATTTCACTCTTAAGTTTTTTCCACCTTTTTTTTTTATATACATTTCATTTCTTTCACGTCACAGTCAGCGGTAGTAGGTAAAATACTTCTGCAGAAAATCACTTATACCATAAATTTCAGACCCCTTTCCGAAAAATGTCGAGCTCTACGGATAGGTGGCGCTGGGGGTGGTTGATGGGAAAATTGTCTCAGATCTTATTAATCTTCATTTCTGCACCAAGAGAAAGATAGTTTCTCCCCCCCCCCTCTTTTCTATATTCGCGTTGAGTGCCGTTTAAGTTTTTTTTCTTCTTTATAGTTTTATATTTTTTTGTCGTCATCAAGAGTTTTTGGTTCAATCTCTTCTTGTTCTAATTTTTGCTGTCGGAGCGAAATGTACGTACTCTTTTCCAAAGAAATAGAAGAAAAAAAATAATAATATGCCCAGCCTACTACTGGGTTTTGTTCTTGGAGTGATCAAGCTATCACAGTTAAATTTATTCATTTTTCTGGTATTAGTTCTTTTTTCTGTTCCGTCACCCCCTTTTAGTGCACTGTACCACCATTAAGAAACATCATAAGCTCTCATGAAACTTCATCAATTTCGCCTGAGGTGGGAGGGATGAAACGGAGTTTTGTGTCATTAATATTACTCTGTCTATTGATTTTTGGAGTAACATTTTCGACTCAGCTTTTTTTTCTTCCCTTGTATATTTCCATTGGTGTAAAAAAAACATCTAACAAAATCGAATTTCTAGCGCTAATGCATCGTACTGATAACGTTCATTTGTGAGTAGAATTTTGCCTTGATGCTCTAAAAGTTTCTGCAATTTCTGTTGAGGTGTTGGTTATTAAAACTGTATTAACTACACTCTTTTGTAGAAAATGAATCATTTCTTTTTTTGAACATTTTGTTTAGTGTGAAATAAAGTTGCTGGGCTTCAAGGGAGAACAGGGCAAAACCTGGAATTGTCAGGGAATTTTATTTTAACTCCAAAAATCAGGGAATAGTCAGGGAAAATTGTAGTTTTTTACAAAAACCTGGAAAATTCTCATATCATACCTGAAAATAACCAGTCTTTGAATTTTCAAAATCGTGGTCAGTTTTGAGTTAAATAATTGTAACATCTATAACAGTTATTTGTTGTCTTATTCAATGATTGTTTTTTTTTTTTTTTTTTTTTTTTTTTTTTTTTTTTNTTTTTCTTTTTTTTTTTTTTTGCTCTCAAAATCTAATATTTGGCATTACAAATGAAAAATAAGTTTTCTGAGGAAAAATTGCATGTTATTGATAAAATAGAGATGGCAGATTAAAAGGATAATTAATGGCACAGTGCGGGCGTAATACATCCGCAGTAGTAGATGGATCATGACTAAGATTCCCCTTATTGTTGCGCTAACCATGAAAGATTTTAGTGGTTTTCCTCTCCGTATAACGCAAATGCGGTTAAGTTTCATCAATATAAACTCCTTTACGAGGGCTAGTTTATCCTAATGTTTGCTCCAGGAGTTCCTTTATCATCCGGGTAGGTTTCAAAATTACATGGCTACGGAGTTGAACATTAGTAGTCGTAAACCCCAAAAAATTGTGTCGGTTGTTCAGCGACTGTTATAAAATAAAAAATTACTGCCTTATGCATTGAAAAGCACGCTAATGAGTAGCATATTTTAGAATTCAAAATTAAATGGTTGGCTGTTCAACTCCGGCTATAAAATATATGAAATAATGCAGATTATTTTTTTTACATTTACTATAACATACTTACGTGTGTTTGTGTGTGTATATATATATATATATATATACATTTATATATATATATATA
>NC_092209.1:33931907-33993547 GCF_043381705.1 Parasteatoda tepidariorum | reverse complement strand
CAGGGTACAAGAACATTCTATATATATATATTGAGACCGTGAATAGAGGGAAGATGAGGGAGGGAGAGAGAGAGGAGTTATTGTTGAAGATCTCCGCCTTCTACGTGTCTTTGAGATGCGTGAATAGTCTGGCTGTCAAATCCAGAATTTCTACGTGAATGCTAATGTGGTTTCTAGTGCAGTTAGGGATGATATTTTTTTTCTTGCTATTTTCGTCTGTTTATTATTATTTTTCTACCCATGATCAGTTACGAGTACGTGGGGGGAAGTTTCTTCGGCGTATTTTTTTTGTTCCTTAAAAGACTTCTTTTTTTTTTCCTTCTCTTTCTTCGAACTTTTCAGCTGCTATTCTTTTGAAGATCTCTGTACTTGAAATATCTTTTTTATTATTATTTTCTCTTTAATATTTTATAAAAATATTAAATGTGCGTTTTGCACAGTTTTTTTTTTTTTAAATATTTAAATCTTGACTAACATTAAATTATTATTTTTTTTTATATTTCTTATTGAATAAATTTTGAGATGTTTCTTATAAAACTATAAACAAATAAGTTTTTAAAAAAAATCATATATTTTGAAATCTTTTGTTTTTTTGTGTGTATTGTTATTAAAGAAACAAAAAACTTGAATTCAAGATCTGTGAGAAATTATTTTTTTTACTTGCCTTTTTTCGTTCTAAATAACTTGTTTTAGTAACAGAATAAATTTGAAATAAATGTTATAACATTTATTTAAATAGCAACATAATTTTTAGTTATATTTGACATCTGATTCGAAACATTAATTTTCATAAATATTTTTATGACCAATTTGATCAACATTTATTTACAAATTAGCTATTAAAATTTAAAACAACAATCGGAATATATCCGAAAATGTAAATTTTTTTTTGCGAGTATTTAAAAATGTAGGAACAAAGTTAAAAGCATAAATAAACAAGTACGGTCGGACAGCCATTTTGGTACTATAAGTATGACGTCAAAAGTAATCAATCATATTGCAATCATTAAGAAAGTACAATGTTTATTTACTTAATCCAAAGATTTTTCCATAGCGAAAAAAGTTACTTAGGAAAACTTCTAAACATCTAACAGAGTTTATTTAATATGTAATTGAATTTTCGCCCTGCAAATTCACTTTTGATAGAAAAAGTTACAATTTTGATAGACTTTTGATAGAAAAAGTTACAATTTTGATAGACTTTTGATAGAAAAAGTTGCAATTTTGTCTCTGAATAGAATCAAGTTTATTTACAAAACCATATGAATATTTTACCAGAAAAAAAATAGATAGAGAAAGTTTTAAAGCTATAATTTGTCATTTGAGGGTAAAATATTTTTGTTTACAAAATAATAGATAAATTATTGATAGAAAAATTTGCAAAACTACAGCATTGTCTCTAAAGGATAACATATTTATATTCACAAAACAATGTGAATTTTTCGCAGCAACTAAATTATTGATAGAAAAGGATTGAAAAACTGTTTCGTTTCCTCAAAAGGATAATAATTTTTTCCCCAGAATATTATGTAGTTTCCATAACAATGGAATTATTGATACAAAACGGTTTAAAGAGCACAATTTTGCAGTTTTGGCTCTAAAAGGATGATTTGGTGGTACTAATTGCATTTTTTAGAATATAAGATGTTGTATTTTGGGTTTTCAGAGTAAATTTACGAAGGCATAGTTTTTTTGTATTACTGATAGAAAAAGAAGGTAGATTACTGATTAGATTTTAGATTACTGTTAGAAAAGATATTACTGATAGAAAAAGAAGAAAAATACAATTTGGTCTCTAACTGATAACTGGACTCGATGTTCTACTGAAAAATTTAACTATTTCAATCCCTTGAACCTTTTAAATTTGAGCTAGATATTTTTGAAACACTCACAAAAACCATCAGTTTTACAATTGGCGTATTGCGTGGAAATAATATCCCTTTGGAAAGTTCAGCTGCAATTCAAGGTGAATTTCAGAATTGCACCTTGTATGAAAAACATAACTTGATCTTTACTATTCCACACCTTTTACTATAACTCACAAAACACTCATCAAATTCTTTTACAGCGGTCATCATCCCATAAACAGCAAAACAAAAACTGTCCTCTTTTCTGTATCTCCTCTCTTGCCTCTTACAGCAGCAGCAGCATCCATAAAGAAAGAGATCTTGGACAACTCTAATAATCATCAGGCAAGCATTATCCGGGACAAGGTCCGATATCTCCTTTTCTCCGGGACACAAACCATCCTTCCTAAATGAAACACCTCCCTTTATTGCCAGATTTTCTCCCTTGCTACTCCCGAGACATTACGGCCCTTACGTGGCCGGCCATCCGAAATCTACTCTCCACCTTTGGGTCTGGCCCTAAAAATAACTCACACTTATTATAACTCCCAGCAGGGAAATTAATGCTGGGGCTCTTAAACTGATTCACATTAGGCCAGCTCCTATTTCTCCAGGTATGATACGATTTGGCCTTGAGTTGAAGTAACTTTTAGTGTGGTCCATGCTATATCGGATGCTGCGCTAGATCGTTTTCGGGAGATCATCTAGCACTAAGGGCTGACAGTGTCTTTAAAAGGGGTCTGATGTATGATAGGTCAAGATTTTATAGCTGATGGGGATGCTTTATTAAGGAAGCCATAGCCCTGAAGTTTTGGTGGTATGAATTTGTGACGGGGTTTATCGCAACTTCGTTTTAATGAGTTTGACCATTTTGGTATTTATGACAGGTTTCGGTAATAGTTTTAATCAATTTTATGTACTACACTTTATATTTTAATGAAAATAAATCACGGTGAGTTTGAATCTTGGAGGCGTGTAAGTTGGAGACGTGATGCTGAAAAATATTAAATAAGGATAAGCTCTTGTTATAATATTTTTTTAAGTGACATTGATATTTAGGATGTATCAATTGACCGAAATAGAACCAAACAATGCATCAGAAGCTACCAAAGTTTAAAGTGATGAAAACTAAGTTATAGAATCACATTTTGTTGTGTTTTCTGCATAAGTCATCAGTAAGACGACATCAAAAATCTAAAGATGTCAACAAAATTCATTATATGACGTCATTATACTTCATTCGAAAACAACCATAAAGTTGGTCGTCTGATCATTCGTAATTCGTACCAAAGTCACACTGAACTTTATCACTATTTTTATGTAATTTCGAATTTCTTATCTTATATTTTTCTGGAATATTCATGAAGCCATAGTACAGCAAAATATACTCGAACCTGTAGATTTTTGATAGTGAAAGTTAGATTATTATTGTTATTTTATACAAATTATAAAATCTCATGATCTTTTTTATAGTTGGATCTTTGATCTATAGTTAGACCCATGATTTTCTCGAGTTAGATAATACTTTCGACAGAAGTTTTTGTTTTATTGCAAGTTTACGTTATAATCTTCTTGGATCGGATTAAAGGTTTTTGTTTCGATTCTACATTATTATCGAAATTAGACCTCACCTCTCTCAAATTATTTATGTTGGAAACTTTTTATTTTAATTTTAAAAAAGCATGTTGCAAAGTTTATCACATGTTAATATGACAACGTTAGTGCGATATTATTTATTCATATATTTTTTGTAGCGACCATTTTTCAATCCATGCAAGATTTTATCGCGTTGCAATAGTATTTCATGCGTGGAAAGTTTTTATCCTCACATTAGTCTAAGCCAGGGTTTACGTTTCCCGGATGTCAGGTCGCCACCGCAGGGAAAAAATTGCATCTGGCTTTTGATATTTTTAACCTGATACTGCTTTTAAACCTGAAAATCTAAATATTTTTTAGCATTCGGTTTTTAGGCCCGCTAGTTTTAATTGTGCATTCGTCTGACGTTTGTTCTGCCAAATCTGCATATTTTTGAGCTTCTGGCTTCAAGAATTTTTGAAGACCCGATAATTTTAATTCCGCTTTCGTCAAAACTACCTACTTAAAAAAGTTAAAGATGACAATTTTTATAAACGACGCGTTCTTAATTGATAAAATTGTTTTGTAAAAATACTTATTTAATTTGATTACAGTTTATCTGATAAAAATGAGATACATTTATTTTTTTAATATTCTTTTTTAATTTGTTCCATGTAAACGACATCAAAGTTGCTCCATTCATGCATTAAAACTATCTTCAAACGTTTCGTTTCCCAAAACAAAATACGTTTTTTACCCCCCTCTAACCTAATAAAAACAATTCTAAGCTACGAACATTTTACGTGCATGCAAACAACTAAATAGCGACGTTGATACGACATACCGCTTGCATAATTACTCTTAGCTTAGTTTGTAAACAAATTTCCTATGTGGATCTTGGCGAAACTCTTTACAAACCTTCAGGGTACAAGAACATTCCATCTTCCTCCGATTTATTCTATTTGCACAGAGAAATTTTTTCTTTTTGCTTCCTTAAAACTATAGAAAACGTTTTAGCTGTGTATTTCTCTAACACAAACCTCCAAGCAATGCATGGTTGTTCGGCAGGAATGCATCCAGTGTGTAATAAATAAAATATGAGTTTTCCCTCGCCTAGAAATTCTAGAATAATTTTTTTCTCTTTAATATTATTCGCTGTTGGATGTTATATATTGAATATGTTTGTTTTGTTCTATTTTTTTTTCTGTGTGTTCTTGTCTGGAGTTGTGATAGATTGTGTAATGTGTATGCCGGTTTTGGGGACATTATAGAAGTAGGTTTGTTTCAGAAAAAAAAAATTAAAAATCAATGCTGCCTGTCGCAGTTAATGGATTTGGGGGTTGATGTATTAGATTGAATAGATTTGCTTTCTTTCGGTAAAAGTTGGGTGATTGGGTCTTTATTTTGCTGTCATGCTGTACCTTATTATACCAGATTAAATTATACTTATGTATTTTATATATATTGGTAATAACTTTGAAAATTAATAATTTTGTTATCGTGTTGAAATTTGGTGAGGCCCAAGCAGTGCATTACTCCTATTTATATACATAGATTGTTATAGTACTGAAATTTGGTGAGGCCCAAGCAATGCATCATTCCTATTTATTTACATAGATTGTTATAGTATTGAAATTTGGTGAGACCAAAAAATGCATTACTCCTATTTATATACATAGATTGTTATAGTATTGAAATTTAGTGAGGCCCAAGCAATGCATTACTCCTATTTATATACATAGATTGTTATATTGTTAAAGTATTGAAATTTTGTGAAGCCAAAAAATGCCTATATATATCCATATATTACTTTACTTGTAATAGTAGCTTAATTATCTGGCACTTGAATAACGTAACAATTAATATGAAATAACAATCTAATTTTTTATGTATAGTACATTAGTATATCGCATTCTTTTTTGGAATTGTTATCGCATCTGTATTTTCGTGAATTGCTTTCTCTTATTTTTCACACTCAATTAGATTTTTGCAGAATTTTACAAAAAAAAAACTAATAAATAAATTTTAAAAAAATCAGAAATTGTTTCTAAAGACCATTATTTATGCAAAATATTTTTTTTCTGATGCTGTTTGCTGTCAAATCTTATTAATGGAATAATTTATGTATTTTTTCTTTGTTGTTGTGTCCAATCCTTCAGGATCTAGCAACAGCTAGATCAGATCCATGCGACCAATTACCCTAGCAAAGTCCATCACCAGAAGTGGACTTGCATGTACATCTTCCTGAGCTAACCCCAAACAATCGAGGATATGTCCAGGGGAATCCGGTAACAGATAACACTTCGCGCAAGTCTGGTAGACCTTTTGGCCGGACGCAAAAGTCGTGCATTTCAGGTGCCCACTTATAAGACTCGAGACAGCCGTTTGATGTTTTCTGTCTCCCTTGAGCTCCAGATCGCCCCCCCCCCGGGCATTTCCTACTAATCCCAGGATGGGCGGGAGGGGTCAGCCAGACCTGCTTACCTTTAAATTTTATCAAAGAGAAAATCTCTTGATAGGTAAGAGCATAATCAACTTGGGTATTTCTCTACGTAGATTGGCAACACTATAGTGATTATTCTTTTTGTTAGGTTAAGTTCTAACTTAAGTAGTGTTAAAACTAATTGTACGTTAAGCATTTATTTAGATTTATTTTGTGTTTTTATAGAAATAAAAATTTTGTTGCAAATTACTCAGATTTATTTTTTATTCTTCCTGAAATGTCTGTAGAAACTTCAAATGTAAATAGGCCGTATACTGTTATACCAATTTTTGGTGACGGAACTTACTCAAGTTATGGCTCTAGAGATGCGTACGTGCGGAAGTTGTACAGCACGTAAGGATGAGTTTTCAATCCTATTTCACGGCAGAGATGGAAACAATTTTAATACCTCTGCTGCCTAGCCTATTATACTAAAATATATGGAATTCATACGTGAGGTAGTTTGTGTGATTTAATAGCAACCGGATAGATTTTAAATATAGCCGATAGATTTGACACTATAGCCGACTTCTCTAGAAAATAGTTAAAATTAAAATCAAAGTACTTACGCCCGGGCAAAGTCGCAGGTAACACCTAGAAATGATGAATGTGTGTTAAAAAATATGGTTAATATGTTCAAAACTAATCAAGGTGTTAAGATTGGAGAAGGGGTTAAGAAAAGAATATTTCAAGACAAATGTACTGTACATTCGGTTTGGTGACCTTTAAGTGAAGTTGTGAAGTTTTGGTGAAGTTGTGCAAGATAGTTTAGAAAGATGACCAAGCTGGTCGCCAAAAGTAGCTAGTATATGAATAAAAACAATAGAATATAATTTTGGAATAATTTTTTTCCTTTAAATAATATTAGCTGTTGGAATTCTGTCTATAGAACATATTTTGTATTATTTTATGTATGTGTTGTATTCTAGATTTGTGGCATGTTGTGTAGTGTGTGCGTTGGTACGTGTTTGAAGGCATTAAGGAATTAGAAAAATATATATTACCAAATATTATAAAATCGTAACTTATTGTTTTTTCATGGTAATGTTAGGTACTACATCTATTCACTTCTTATCGTTAAAAAAGGAATTCCGTTAAAGTATAATAAAAAAAGTTTTTAATTTGGTTTGCCTGTCTAGAATGTTGCATTTTCTTATACTACCACTCTTTATTGTAAAAATAATTATGTGTACACTTTTTCAAACCAATTTAACACTCCCAATAAATTGCCTTTATGTGAATAACAATTTCATATGTCAGGGCATGCGAATGAAGTTAAGTCCTAAAAGACTTGACATGTTCCAACAACACAGCCCGTAAATAACAATGCATATTCCCTAAATATTTGCTATCAGGCAAACAGAGGCAGTGAAACAAGCATACGTAAGCTGTCCTAGGGTAGAGTCATTCAGCGAATGTAATTGGAACACTAATAAGTATTCTGGACTAAGATGTTGACGCTGGCACAATAGAAACGATACAAGGAAATGAACAAGGTCCTTTATTAGACGCAAGGGTATTAGTCTAAGTGCAAGGAATGGTTATTTAGCCCTTATGTTGTATATTATGCGTCTCAGAAATATACGCTCAACTGAAGGTAAGATTTTCTCGCCTTGAAGAGCGATTGTATATTATGCCTGCGGTACATTTGGTACTCCTTCTGAGATATTTAATAATTCAACTGTAATTTTAGTTAGAATCATGTCATCGTTTTATATGTTAGACGTATATGGTAGTTTTATTCGAGTTATTTCTCTTATGAATCGTTATCGTTTGAAAAAGTTGTCATATATTTAAACAATATTTTTCTTTTTATCGTTTGCAATCTGCATTTTTTTAAAGCAATATTTTTCTTTTTTATCGTTTGCAATCTGCATTTTTTTAAGCAATATTTTTCTTTTTTATCGTTTGCAATCATCAATCCTTTCTCAAAAGAACTTTTTAAGGTAGAATAGGATCTTTGTTTTTAAGCTCGATAGCATTTTCAAAAATAAAACCCCTGCTTTTGGATGATATCATCAATCGTTGAGATGTATTTCGTGAGTTCTAACAAATATTTCATCGCAAAACAGGAGCTATCAAATCTTTGATGGACTTGTTTTCTCTCTAGTGTTTCTTCTCAGTGGTTCTAAGAGCTAATATTCTTTCTTACTCGTTACGCATTCTCACAATATGTTGTCTCAATAGTAGCATTTAAATCATACTGTAAATTGAAGAGAAAAGTATAAAAATAGACGCGGAGGCTTTCTTTTTTATACACTATGACGTCATAACTTGTTCTTTATAATTTTTTTTTTATCAGATTCTTAAACCGTTTGGCTTTATGACAGTAGGGTTAGTAATCTCACAAGTTTTCACTGCTCAATTCATGTGGAACTGAACTGAAAACTGAATGCTCATTCGTTCAAACCCCTCTACATTGTATTTCCTGATACGTTGTATTAGTGTAGTGCATGTAGCCTAATGCTTTTGTCGGAATTTGTATTCTGAAACAAGCAAAGAAAGAAATTTCGTCAATTTGACGAAATATTCCCTCGAAGTTCTCCCCATGAAACGATTTCATCAAAAATGAAGAAACTCTCGCTAAATTTAATTATTTATTTTTGTAAAAAATGGATCAAAATTATTATTTTTAATTTTTATTCCATTGTTTCTTTCCATTTCATTTCACAACTCTGAGAGTTCCATTACCACTTAAATACATCTTAAAATCTTATATTCATACACGGAAAAAAAGATTACAAATTTACTAAATTACCTTTCACTAAGCTCTTCGTTTCATTTCAGATATATTCTGTAAAACTTAAGCAATGAAATACAGGAACACATTTTAATTTTATGAATATTTTATTCTACGTAAAATTACCTATCAAATTCAGTTTCAGTTTTTTTTTAAATAAACAATCTAGAACTCAATTGTCTGTCACTTAATTAAAGGAAATTTGGCATTTGAAATAAATCTTTCGTCGTAATTAAGGGGGACTTATCTCCGTGGTACTTTTCTGCGTGGTTCCATTAAGTCCTGACTCGCCTACAAAGCAAGTAGTGATGCACATCATAAAGGCGGACACTTTTTTCATTAGAACACTCATTAATTCCTCTTTGTTTTGATGATCATCTCATAAGGAGATGATGTTAGGATAATTGCGTACTCTTTGTGAGTTTTCACTTGACGAATTCAGGCTCTTCCATTTCTGTTTTTTTCCTTCTTGTTTTTTTTCCCTTCTTTTCATTTTTAGTTTCCGCCGCTTTAATATCGTGTTGTTTGGACATAAAGAGAGAAATTATTTTCCCCGGTTGACAATTGCGGCTTTTTCTGTGTTTTGAAAAGAACTCTGACATGTTTTCTGTTTTTGGGTTTGTTTGTTTTGTTTATCCAACTTGGGACTTTTTTTTCTGTGTTTACGATCAATATTTAAGTGTTTTTAAAAGCAAAACGCTAATTCTAATAATTCTAACTTAATAAAAAAATATTATTAATTTGAGTGAAGTTGCAGTAATTGACTTATTTTTGTAGTTAATTTAGAATATCGATTGTGAAGTTTGATACAGTTTCGATCTTGCGTTACTTTCACAAATGAATTCAAATAAATTATTTGACCTATGTACACAAATAGAAGAAAATATTATTTACCGAATTTGACGAATTATTAGCTCGGGACATTTTCCAGATAGCAGCCGCTCTGGGTCTTCAACCTGCTTTTATTTTTACTATAGTTTACGAGATTTTTATTTAAAGTTTTTTTCTTCTAAATAACTGCCTCTAAAATCGAGAAAAAAAGTAAATTTCTATACATAGATAAAAAATAAGCCAAGAAATAATAAGCATAATAATATTCGTAGTAAGATTGAAATTTAAAAAAAATCATTAGAAAAATTTTATTTTATTATTTTGATTGTTTCGCTTTAAGCTCAAGCAACAAAACTTGGTTTCAAAATGGTTTCTAGTTAAGAATGGTTAATGGTTAAGAATGGTTTCTGGGACAAGTAGTTTTGTATTAGTGTGTTTGCATATATCTACAACCTTCTTTGTAACTCGATTAATAATTTAATTTTTTTGAAATTAAACTTATAATCTTAAATAAAAGTTGTTTATTACATATTTTTTTAGTAAAATAACTAGCATATTTCTTAAGAATTAAAAGTGTGCAGCCCTTTTATTTTATTATCGCGAAAAAATTTTTTTAAGCAAAATGTATTCTTTATCTTTTGTGGTTGGGACGTTTAAACTTAGTTAACAATACTTTCTAACTTTTAACTAACTAAACAAGGTCTATGTTCAAATATTAGACTTCATAGAATTAAACTGCTCGGTATTTTTTGTTCTGAGAACCAAGAACAACAGAAGGAAGTGACTAAATCACGTACTTCTAACTTAGTTATTCCTCTTCGATTTCTCCTACAATTCCATTTCTTTCATCTGCAGATTTAAGGAATCTTTCTTCAACCTCTCCTCTTGAGTAACTTTTGAAAGCAACGTGCTACCTAGTCTCTGTGCGTACAAACTCTATTGAGATATTTCGTCTGAACCTGATGTGGGCTGAAAAAAAAAGAAAAGAAAAATCGTTCAGCAATCGGCCACTTTGTCTGACTAGATTTTTCTTTTCTTATTTTGCCTTTCTTTCTAAGAAGCCTTTAACAGAAAAGATATAAAGAATAGGGAGAAAAATACAAGAAAGCAGGATCACTTTCGTTGAGTTTCCATTATTTCAAACAGACGTAAAAAGAGGCTCTTTGTTGTCACTGAAGGACAAGTTAGAAATTGGTTTTCTTGATTTCTTTTTCTTTCTTGTAAATTGTAAATATTTCATAAAAAAACGGATTGATTGGTAAACTAAGTATTAGGGTCTGTTTTTAATTCTTTCATTAAATTATAAATCATTGGATTTTATACCATTTGCGGAAGGAACGAGAAAGGATTCCCTAAATTAGATAAAATTTTGTTAATTGTAAATATTTTATTAAAGTGAAGGTCTGATTAATAAACTAAGTCATAGGGATCAATTGTATTTCTTTTACTAAACCATAAAGCCAAGGCCTCTGTTATCAAAAACAGCAAGAAAAATTCTCTAAAAACATGGTAAAAATTTGTCTCTCTTTCTTTGATTGTAAAAACTTTAAATAAAAAAAAAAAACAGTTTGGAACTTTTGGTGGACACCTATCGTTTGTGTTCAATAGACGTTACTTTATGACTCATTTTTCTCGAAAAATAATATATTTATTAGAATAAAAAGAAAAGAACTGTCTACTTTAAAAATGATGGAACAAAATGTGGTCTATTTAAAGCAGCGTAAGTCCATTTCTTTATTTTTAGTTATCATAACGTTAAAAATTAGTAATTATTTCTTTCAAACTCTTAACTAACTGAACAATGTTTGTGTTCAAATATTACGTTTCAGAAAATCAAACTTCTCGGTATTTCTTGTTCCAAGAACAAAGAACAACAGAAGGAAGTGACTAAATCACGTACTTCTAACTTAGTTACTCCTCTTCGATTTCTCCTACAATTCCATTTCTTTCATCTGCAGATTTAAGGAATCTTTCTTCAACCTCTCCTCTTGAGTAACTTTTGAAAGCAACGTGCTACCTAGTCTCTGTGCGTACAAACTCTATTGAGATGTTTCGTCTGAACCTGATGTGGGCTGAAAAAGAAAGAAAAGAAAAAAATCGTTCAGCAATCGGCTACTTTGTCTTACTAGGTTTTTTTTTCTTTCTTATTTTTTTCTTTCTAAGAGAAGCCTTTAAGAGAAAAAGATATAAAGAATAAAGAGAAGAAGAATACAAGAAAGCAGGATCACTTTCGTCGAGTTTCCATTATTTCAAAGAGATGTAAAAAGAGGCTCTTTGTTGTCGCTGAAGGACAACATAGAAATTGGTTTTCTTGATTTTTTTCTATTCTTCTTTCTTGTAAATTGTAAACATTTCATAAAAATAGTCTGATTGGTAAACTTTGTGTTAGTGTCTGTTTTTAATTCTTTCATTAAATTATAAATCATAGGCTCTTGTGGTATTTGCAGGAGAATTCGTTGAATAAGATAAAATTGAGCTTCGTTTTTCAAAAATTATAAAGATTTCTTTAAGAAAAGGCCTGTTTTTAAATCTTTTATTAAATTATTAACTATAACATTGGTGTACTAAATATTCATGTCTTTTTTTTATTTCGTTTAATAAATTATAAGTTATAGGATTTAACGTAACATACGGAAGAAACAAAAAAATAATTCACTGTATAACAAGTTTTTTTCTTCATAAATTATAAACATTTCATAAAAAGTAATCTGATTGGTAAACTCAATATCAGGGTCTGTTCATATTTCTTTTATTTAACTGTAAAATATAGACGGTTTAAATATATGCAAAAGATAGGAAAATTAATTTACTGAAGGACAAGATAGAATTAGGTTATATTTATATATTTATTTATTATCTATCTTCGTGTAACTAAAATTATTTTCCTTTTCTTTTTGTCATTTATGTTTTAAAATCGAGGGTTATTAAATAGATTTCCTCCATAAAAGCATCTTGTCTCGCATTTAAAGTGTTCCAGTAAGTAGTTGAAAATTTAAGTGATTATTGTTTCCAAATGGAAATACATCTAAACGTTTGCTGCTTTAAAATTTATTAAAACATTTTTATTATTTCGTTATTATGCTGCTATTAAAATTTCCGTTTACATAATTTCAGTACCAAAAAGTTTAGTTTTGGCTAAAATACTATCGCCAATTGGAAATTATAAATATATATCACCCAGAGAAAATCTCGAAAGAGGTTTTTTAATTTTCCTTCTCATTACTTATACTCTAAACTGTTTGAATTTTCCTTGTAAGACTAAGGCAAAAAAACCGGCGACAACCTATCCAATTAACCGTAAAGTTTACTATTAGGAACATTTCTTTACATTTATGGTTTTGAAACCATTTACAACTGATACGGTTAAATAACCATGATTATGAAACTCAACCTTTCACAATATTTGTAATTACCAAGGTTAAAAAGCTGTAATTACTATCATTTATGGTGGAATAACCGCAACTGCTTGCAAGTACGGTTATTAATACTAGCACTTGCGGAGTACAGGAACACTGGAAACTGCTCATGCCTTAATTTGTTTATCTAGTGGTGCCATCTATCGTGAGAGATTGGAAATAATCTATTTTTGTGTCAAGCTGTGAAATGGAGAGGATAATGGGGAGTCACCTCTTGGATTCGAACCTTCTTTCAGTGAGTCATGAGAGTGATACATTTGGCCTCTAATCTAATCTAATCTAATGTATGTACCCAACTGTAAGGAACCGAGTAGCTTCGTAAGATCTTAACCACGCAAATTTTACCATAAGTGTTGAAACGTGCGTTTGTTTCTTATTCTGAGGACAAAATTCTGGTTGTTTCAACGTATTAACATTCAATAAACGATTTTTCTCACAGTTAACAGTTTGAATACCATCATTTTCCTGCGTATTTGACTGTTTTTGTTGAATGTAATAAAATAGCAATTATATATCTTGTTATTCAACTATTTTTTCCCCGAGAAATTTCTAGTAACAAACATTTCAGTCTTCGATAAGAAATAATAGATCGAACCTTTAAACCCTATTTTTGTTTAGTAAAAATTAAACATCGCAAAACTTCTCTATTAGTTTCAACAATATGGAACTCGTTTTAATTTCCTCCGAAAAGCTTATTTAGAAAATTGACAAACAAATTTTCGAAAAGTTCTGCGCTATTAAGTAGTCCTTTTTATGAGAAGGTTTCAAAACACCAGCGCTATTTATCCTGCACAGATAAATCTGGCTTGAAAAATGTTAGATTAATTTGAATCCGGGCGAATATGGTTCAATTCATTGTCTAGTCTAGACAGAATATTTATTTATGTGTAGTCTGGCTTGAAAGAGCTGTGTTATATTCTCAAGTCATATGCTTTGTTGTCATTGGTATTGCAAGCATCCAGACCTTTATTAAATGTATAATCTAAGTAAGATATTCGTAGATAAACTCCTTACTGTTGCTTATGCTAACCATAAATCTTTTTTTAAAAACTTCTTTGCGAAATGTTGCATAGAAATAATAGTAGACAGTTCGTGATAATCATTATTTGTTTCAATTTCATTAATTGCAAAAATCATTGATGTTGAGATAGTTTAATAATTCTGCCCTTTTAAATCTAAAAGAATATTTTGTAAACATTGTAAGTCACATGCATTGTGGCTTTTAGTGTTTTGGTCATCTATACCATTATTAAATTAGTAATCCAATTTCTGAAAACGGCCTCCTTGCTGTTGCATATGCTTTTATACCATAAATCTTATCTCTTTATTTATTTAAGTTTCTTGAGAAAGGTTACATATGATAGTTAACAGTTCATAAAAATCATTCTTTTTTCAGTTTTATTAATTGCTAAATCTGTTAGACGTTAAGGAATTCACCATTTCCCTTTTTAATGTAAAAAAAAAAATCTGATGAAAATGCAACGTTTAGCTATGATTGTTATTGGATGGAGAACAGAATATCTGGCAACAGTGAAAAATGACAAAATTTCTAACCTTCTATACAACATTCGCACAGCAGGGGTTATGTCGCTCGGCAATCTCTAGACAAAAGGGGAGAGTTCATCCCTGATAGACTTAGGTTGCTTAATGTAGCGTCGCGATGCTGCATATGATACACTGCATCATATGCAGCAACGCGATTGGATGCATTGTTAGTATATGATACCATGCTGAAAATTTTAATTCCCGAAAAAAAGCATTTATTGAATAAGATAATAACCAAGAGGTGATTAGTACAAACATCATTTATTTACATCCTGATATTATTGATTTTTCACTAACTGTTGCTGTTATTGACCTAATGATGGTTCTTTAGCTCTTAATAACATTTTTTTCCCTATAGCTTAACTATATAATTATTGGCTACCTCTAATGTTTATACTTTAAACTTTTCTATAAAATTTTAAACATTCAGACTAAATGCGGTAGTTCTGGAACATCCTTATTCAAAAAATTTTCGTATGCAAAATTTGTGTCATTGATATTATAGGCACCCTATCTATCTATCTGTCTATCTATCTATCTATCTATATATATATATGGCTATTAATTATAAGAAAACAAGGTTAAGGGTTATCCCCCCGAGATGAATCTTGGAATTGGACACAAATTAATTAAGCGACTTTATAAATGAAAAAGCCACGCATTTCTGCTTTTCCCTAATTTAATACATGCATTTTAAAACGGAATTGGTTGCCAGATTTTTATTTACGTAATTTAATATCATTCAAAGAGGAAAATTTAAAGATACCGATTTGTCCGAATCACGACCCCATGTTGGCAGGGTTCGTTGTTCACCCGATATTTCTTATTTTCCTGATAAAAGATGTTCTGCCCTTATTTGTCCCGATTTTTAACTTTTTGTCCTGATATTCCTGATTTTTTTGTTTTTGTTTGTTTGTTTAAAACATGCATTTTGACGAACGCAAGATATTCAATGGAAGAATCGGATGTGTTATGAAGTTATAGACTTTTCAATGCTAAAATTAGTATGTTTTTATTATTCAGATAGTAAAATCCGAAATCTAATGCATTTAAAAATAGTTAGCATGAAAAACGGAATTGCTTCTTTACTTTACCCATGGGTGTATATATATAATTGCAAAAATCATTGATGTTGAGATAGTTTAATAATTCTGCCCTTTTAAATCTAAAAGAATATTTTGTAAACATTGTAAGTCACATGCATTGTGGCTTTTAGTGTTTTGGTCATCTATACCATTATTAAATTAGNATATATATATATTCTACAATACTTATAGCTTCCTAATGATTTTTAGTTGATTCTAGTTTAATTAAACATCTAATATATAACTTAAATTAATCATTTGATTGAATTCAAACTAGATTAAACATTCTATAAATTCCATATATTTTTTTACTTTCTTTTCGCTGTATTTATTGCATTTTATATAAAATAGAACGTTTTTTTTTGTTTTGTTCTGGTGTATTATTGTTTTATCGTGTTTCTATATATTGATCCTCGATCCGTTCTATATATATTTTTTATTTGTATATATTGATCTTTTTCTCTTGAGAATAGAAATGGGAATCAATTTTTGTTGCAATACTTCTTCTCGCTTCTTATTGATTTGAAGCTGATAGTAGCCTACCTATTCTTTTGAAATCTTTTATTTGAAACGTTTTAACTGTTTTATTATTTTTATCGTTTTTATCATCAATATCCCTTCTTTTGAATTTATACGTATTTTGAAATTTAAAAAAGGGCTCTTTTTTTATCAAGCACTTTCTTTCTGCTTGAATATTTAATATATCTTTTGTCTTTGTACTGAAGGTACATTGTTTTATTAATTTGTTTGTCGAAAAATATATTTAGATAGATTGTAATTTTATTGTTATCATCAGTATCCTAAATTCATATTTTTTTAATTATTTTTGAAATTATACGATAACATTTCTTTTTTAATAGTTTTATATGATCCACATTTTGGTAGTCATAATATCCTTTAATTTGAGCAGGTATGATTTTGGAATTAATTGCTTAATTATATTATTTTCTTAGAAAAAAGTAATTACTCTTTTTAAAAAATTACATAGTTTGAAGAAAACATATATTAACAACATCTTGATCGCTATATTATCACCCTTTATGATTATTGAGAAAGTTTAAAAGCAATTGCTTAAAAAAACGATGCTTGAAATATATCATTTATTATTAAATAATTATCAAGTAATTATTTTTATTGAAATTCTTAAACAGATGTTATTTGAAACTTTAAATCGTAATAAAACATACATTTTTCATAGTAATAACTAGTTATTATTTAGTTGCATACTTTTGTACCTATTGGGCTGAGTAGAGATGAGTTAAGTGTTATGTTTCTATCGTTACATTTGTACGTAACAGTTATAAGTAATAGTTTTTGCATAATATTATTAACAATTTTATGAACTCAGCTGTACTTTTGTACCTATGGGACTGATTAGAGATGAGTTAAGTAATATGTTTCTATCCTTACATTTGTACGTAACAGTTATAAGTAATAGTTTTTGCATAATATTAATTACTATTTAATGATCTCAGTTGTACTTTCGTACCTATTGGGTTGACTAGAGATAAGTTAAGTGTATTTTTCAATCGTTATGTTTGTGCGTAATAGTTATAAAATATAGTTTTTGCAAAGTGATAACCAATTATTATTTTTTGATCTGAGTTCCATACACTTATACTTACCACACTGCGTAGAGATGAGTTAACAAATGTTACATTTGTGCGTACTAATTATAAGTAACTGTTTTTGAAAAGTAATAACTAATTATTATTTTATGAACTTAGTCGAATACTTTTATATCTATTGCGTTGAGTAGATATAATTTAAGTAGTTATATTTCAATCGTATTTGTGCGTAACAATAGTTCGAAAATAGTATATATATATTTATTTATTTTATATCTCAATCTTATTTTATAATTTCATATCTCAATTTTATATCTTTTGAACTTGGAAAAATAAGTCTTTTCCTTGATCAAAAAATATCAATAGTTATTTTTGCTTATTCTTGATTTATTTAGTCAATTTTTAAACGAAAACAGAAATACAAATTTAAAGATATATTAAGTTGAATCTCTTGTAAAACTTAAATACTTCTTTGTAACAAAAACGGTAAGGCTTTTTCTATTTAGAATTATACGCTTTTGTAATAAAAATGGTGTAATTATCAAATTTTTTCTTATTTTAAAATTATTTTATCGTATGGCTCTTTGATGTGGAAAATTTCATTCGTAGTTTTGTCAACAGTTTTCTTAACATTTAAAAATCCACAACTGATGTTTTTTTTCAAAGCGAAAAAAAAATCTGATTTAAAAGAACATAACTCGAAAACAAATATTTATATAATTTTGTAACATAATGTCTTTTCTTCGTTGTTTGTTTTCAAATTAAAACCAGCTACAATTATTTAAAAATTAAAAGAAAATGTTTAATTGGTAAATTAAACATTTTAAGTGATAAAAATCATCAAGTATTTATTGCTATTTTTTAATCCCTTGTTTGTTTTCCCTTTCAATATTTTAACTTAAAAAGAAATGTTGCGGTATCTGCTAATTTTTCTTAATTTCTAGTTTTTTGTTTAATTATAATTTTCTAATCGCTTACTATCATACACAAACTAATTTTTTTATTTGCTTTTGCTTACATTGTTCTTATGCGTAAAAAGCATTTTTTTCTTCTTTTTTTTTTTACTTCAATAACTTTCAAACTTTGTAATAGAAGTGAAATTAGTTTCTTACAATTCTTTCGTAAGAAAATATCCAAAGTATAAAATAAAAAGTATGAAACCGAAAGTAATTAAGAGGTAAATAGTGGCAGATTTTTTTTTCATCCTTTATTCTATGCTATCTTCCTATCCCTTAACTGAAACATTTCGTTGAAACTTCACTTTTGAGGTTTGAATTACTTTTTAACTCTACTCGAGAAGAAATCATCCTTTGTCTTTTTTCGGTAAAAGAAAATAAATAAAAGAACTTTCATCTATTTGATTTCATTCCACTTAAAAAAGAATTTATTTATCCCTCTCACCATATTTCTTCTCGAGTCTTTAAACATTCAGCGCCATCTAGTAGCCGACCTGTTCTTAATTCTAACCAACCTTAACAAAGAAGGAACGGTAAAACCACTAATTCGACTGGGGGCAGCTCTAATGTGAGTTGGAAAGTGTTGGTAAGAAAAATAGATTTTTGGTTATGGTATTGCACTTTTGGGAGGCATTAAGAAAGAATCGAGTTCTTTCTGGAGTCAATTTTCGAGGCTTTAATTTTCTATCTCTTTTCTTTTCTTTTTTTTTTCCTTCCTGTTTTAGAACATAAGAAAGTTAAGCAATTTTTTAAACATTTTTCGCTCCTGTTATAGAGTTAAAAGATTTTAAGTTTTTTTTTTCTGATTCAGAATTTCTGAACGGATAAAAGTGATAAAAAGAAGAAAAAGATGTTTTTTCATAATTGGGTACAGCGTATATTTTAGATTACTATGATGCAGGTGAACCTCTCTGAACAATAGAAAAAATAAAAGATTCTAAACAAAAGTTGTAAAATTGATAAAAATCGTACAATAAAATATTGTTTTCATAATTTGGTATAACGTATATCTGAGAACGTTTTTTAACGGAAGTTGCAAAACTGAAAATAATACAGTAAAATATTGTTTTCATAATTAGGTCAACGTATATCTGAGATTACTATGAAGCAGGTGGAGCTCCCAACAATAGAAAAAACAAAAGTTGTAAAATTGGTAAAAATCATGTAATGAAATATTGTTTTCATAATTTGATGTAACGTATATTTGAGAAAGTTTTTTTAACGAAAGTTGCAAAACTGAAAATAATACAGTAAAATATTGTTTTCATAATTAGGTACAACGCATATCTGAGATTACTATGATGCAGGTGGACCTCTCCAAATAATAGAAAAAATAAAATATTCTGAACAAAAGTTGTAAAATTGATAAAAATCATACAATAAAATATTATTTTCATAATTTGATATAACCTATATTTGAGATTACTATGATGCAGTCAGAGCTTCAAATAATCGAAAAAATAAGAAGTTTTTTTTAACGAAATTTGCAAAACTGAAAATAATACAGTAAAATATTGTTTTCATAATTAGGTATTACGTATGTCTGAGATTACTATGATGCAGGTGGAGCTCCAAACAATAGGAAAAGTAAAAGATTCGAAACAAAAGTTGTAAAAGTGACAAAAATCATACAATAAAATATTGTTTTCATAATTTGATCTAATTTATATTTGAGATTACTATGATGCAGTCGGAGCTCTAAATGATTGAAAAAATAAAAAATGTTTTTTTTTTAAACGAAAATTGCAAAACTGAAAATAATACAGTAAAATATTGTTTTCATAATTAGGTATTACGTATGTCTGAGATTACTATGATGCAGGTGGAGCTCCAAACAATAGGAAAAGTAAAAGATTCGAAACAAAAGTTGTAAAAGTGACAAAAATCATACAATAAAATATTGTTTTCATAATTTGATCTAATTTATATTTGAGATTACTATGATGCAGTCGGAGCTCTAAATGATTGAAAAAATAAAAAATGTTTTTTTTTTAAACGAAAATTGCAAAACTGAAAATAATACAGTAAAATATTGTTTTCATAATTAGGTATTACGTATGTCTGAGATTACTATGATGCAGGTGGAGCTCCAAACAATAGGAAAAGTAAAAGATTCGAAACAAAAGTTGTAAAAGTGACAAAAATCATACAATAAAATATTGTTTTCATAATTTGATCTAATTTATATTTGAGATTACTATGATGCAGTCGGAGCTCTAAATGATTGAAAAAATAAAAAATGTTTTTTTTTTAAACGAAAATTGCAAAACTGAAAATAATACAGTAAAATATTGTTTTCATAATTGGGTACAATGTATATCTGAGAATAAAATAAAAGATTCTGAACAAAAGTTTTAAAATTGATAAAAATAGTACAAAATAATATTGTTTATTTAATTTGATATAGCTTATATTTGAGATTACTATGCAGTTTGAGCTCCAAATGATTGAAAAAATAAAAAGTTTTTAAACGAAAGATGTAAAACGGAAAATTAATACAACAGAATATTGTTTTCATGATTTGATACAACACATATTTGAAATTACTATGAAGAAGGTGGAGCTTCAAACGATAGATAAAGTAAAAAGATTCTAAACGAAAGTTGTAAAGCTGATAGAAATAATATAATTAAATATTGTTTTAGAATTTCAATTCATATTTGAAATGATACAGTTGGCACTTCCAAATGATAGAGAAAATAACATAATTCTGAATTTCTAAATGGAAATTATAAAACTGACAAAGTATAGAAAACGGAATAAAATATCGTTTTCATATATTACTGACAGTGATGTTATACTAATGACATTGCTATGACATAGTAGCTCCAAAATATAGAAAAATTATTCTAAAAGTTGAACTTTAAAGTTTTAAATACTCAATTACACAATATTTTTGACTCACTAATAACTTAAAGGACTGCATTAAATATAACTGCAAATGGCAAAAGTAACAAACTGTGTACGTACTATTAGTTACAAACTGTGTATTAAACAGTTTTCTCAACATGAATTAATTTATGTTCTGTAGTTTTTCAGATAAGGTGGAATAGAAAGATTACTAGCACTGTAGGAGCTATAAAATATATTTGGTATTAATTACTTTTAAAACACATTATCGAAAAAGAAGAAGCTGTCTATTTCATCGGAGCTATGGACAGTCCTTAAATTATTTCCTTTTTAATTATTTTAAATTAAAATAGCAATTCATTAATTACATGATGTATTGAGTTGGAAAACACTTAACCAATAATTTAAACATCAAAATTTGCTACTAAATAAAAAAAAGCAGAAAAAAATTTGGAAAATATATTTACAATCATTGACTGTTTTTTTTTCTTAAAAGAAAGAAAGTATTGTATTTTAAAGTCGTAATTATAGCAATAGTTTGTAACTTCTGCAAAATTTAGAAACTAATAATTAGTTTTTTTTTTCATCGTACTCTTAGTTCTCATAAAAATAACACAAATAAACCAATCATTAAAAGTGCTCACATTGACGATCCACATATTAATGTCTACATCATAAACTTTAAACTACTTCGAAAGTGACAAAAAAATTTTTTTTTTATTTTTTATTATTTCTTGAAAACTGATTTAAATTGGCAAAGTTTGTACTATACATTATCTATATAAAATTTTTAAAAAATATTAATTTTTTCACGTTTACTTTGGAGTAATTAATTATTCTGCCAGGTAGTTAATTATTCTTAATAGGATAAATTAATGAAGTTCTGGAGGCTATTGTCACCAAGTATTTAAACTTGTAATTCCTCATTTGTATTTTATGACGAAAATATGTTAACATCGCTTTCAAATATTACAATTTTAGCTAAGCTGTTGCTATGAATTAATTTATAAATAAAAAATGCTTTAATATGAGTTTTTTTTAAAAAAATAGTAATAATAATACTTCAATTTACCACATTAAAAACGAGAACATTTATTGTACAAATGATTCTACAACTTTTTTTTGTTGAATAAAATAAGACTTGACAAGGCTTTTGGAGGTGACAAATTCCTCAATAGATTTTGTGTAAAAACTTCGAAATTATAAATAATAATTTAATTAACTCAAATGCTATATAATAATTATCAACTATTATAATTGCTCTACAAAATTAGTTAAGCTAGATATTAAAAACTCGAATCGGTATAATTTTTATTTTAAGTTCAAATTCAATCTTTCGTTATTTTTAGTACATCGTTAGACTTGTCTTTTCCCTGACTTTCAGCTTTTGGCTTCACTGCATTAAAAATTAATTTTCTCTCTCTATGTCTTTTATCTAAAATTCAAAAATGATTTTGGATGTATTTTTTAATAAATGTAAAAAAAAAAAAATAATTTAATGCAATTTTTTTAAAATACACATTTTCTTAAAAACTTTTATATATTATAATAATAATTTAATTAAATACAATGCTATATATTGAATTTACAAATAATAATTGCTCTGCAAAATTAGTAATGTTAAAAACTTAATTTTGTGTAATTTTTATTCTCAGTACAAAGTCAATCTTCCGTTATTTTTAGTATATGTTGTCTTTTCCCGGACTTCAAGCTTTTGGCTTCTCTGTATTATGTTATGTACTGGTTTTCCCTCTCTATGTTCCTCTACTAAATAAATTTAAAAAAATATTTTGAATGCATTTTTTAAGTGAATGTAAAAAAAATTTTGAAAATTTTGAATTGCCCTTTTTAAAAAAAAATGCACGTTAAATAGAGTTTTTAATCAATAAATATTTTATTGGGGTATCATTTTCCAATTCTCAAAAAATCAATAAACTCGATTAGTTTGTTTCAAATACGAAGATTATACTCTAAGTACTTACTTACAAGTTTATGAAATATATTATGATTTGCTTAAGGAAGAAAAAACCGAACACCGACTTTTTCATTATTCAGAGGAGAAAATAAATTAATTGTTTTGTTCTAAGATCAACAACAACAAAAAAAAATCGAAATTTCATTTCCCTTTTTGCTTGTAACTCTATTCAGTGAAGCGCATGGTTACTTTTCGCAGCATTTCATTTGATTGTTTTTTTTTCTTCGTTTATTTATTTTTTTCGGTCCCTCTTTAACCCCGTTCAAATTATGTGTGGAGGACGGAAAAATCAACGCTTCTGTTAGAAAAAATCAACGCACCGTGTTTAAATTACTTCGGTTTAAAAAGTTGAAAGAGGGTGGATACGAAATCTCGAATACAAAAAAAAAATAGATAAATGAAAGAAGGGAAAGAAAACCATCAGGCTCTCAAAGTTCAACGAGAAAAAGTAATGAGAAGTCGGCAAGAATGTAGGACTACTTTTTCTTCTTAAAAAATGTTTCGTTTTTATTATTGCTATTATTCTGCACTTCACTTTCGGAGCTGCTAAACTTTAAAAGTAGAAAGTTCATTGTAGTGCAGCTGTTTCATTTTGCCCAAAGTCGAGACAAAGTAATTCTTTAGTGAAAGAAACGTAATTTAAAATCTTCTCTAGAAGTTTTTCGACGGAAAAGCAGACGATAAAAAATAAATACTTCAACTTCGTCTACCATAATCCTTCCGCTTAAGCAGCGTGGCCACCCAAAGCAAGAATACCAACTCTCAAGCTTTTTTTTTTTTACTCTACCAATGTGATAAAAAGTTTCTAAATAGGAAATGGCAATTGAGTCAAAGATAAGAAGGATTCAAAGAAAAGATATTCTAATTTAATTTTTTTAATATGGTGAGGGTTTGTACAGCGTATATTTTGCAGTAATGAAAAATTTTAAACTTAATTTGGGTTCATGTGTTTCATGTTTCTTATACATTCTTGAAAATTGATTTGACTATAATCGCTATAATAATAAGTCAATATTGATAAAAATGTCTTAAAAAGTATTTTTTTTTTAAATAATTCAGATGCCTGCAGGAATGTAGAACTACTTTTTTTGTGCATATTTTGTTCTTATCATTGTTATTATTCTAAACTTCACTTTCAGTGCTACTAAACATTGAAAGTAGAAAGTTTTTTGCAGTGCAGCTGTTTCAGTTTTTGCCCAATGTCGGGAAAAAGTATTTCCTTAATGAAAGAAGAGCAATTTAAAATCTCCTCTAGGTGTTTTTAGACGCAAACGCAGACGATAAAAAATAAATATTTTAACTTCGTCTTACATAATACCGCTTAAGCCGCGTGTCCACCCAAAATAAAATACTAACCCTCAAGTATTTTAATCTAGATTTGAGGGAAAAAAAGCCAAAAATAAGGAAGTGGGGATTGAGCCAAAAATAAGAAAGAGTATATTCTTGTTTAATTTTAATAGTGGTGCTATGTGATGTGTGAATTTTGCAGTAATATAAGATTTTGAAATTCAATTTGAAGTTCACTCTTTTCTAGTTTCTTTCTCACAACCTTGAAAATTTATTGAAATAAAAATAATTAGAAACATTATATTAGTCCGAGTATTTTTTACAAGCTGTTCTGTTATTTTAAAATGATGATAATTAAATATTTTGATATTGCTATGAATAAGAAAGATAGAGCAACTTAT
This sequence comes from Parasteatoda tepidariorum, assembly GCF_043381705.1. Lineage (NCBI taxonomy): Eukaryota > Metazoa > Arthropoda > Arachnida > Araneae > Theridiidae > Parasteatoda > Parasteatoda tepidariorum. Next base: position 33,968,989 of record NC_092209.1, on the reverse strand, counting down.
GATTAGAAATATATGAATTAAAAGCTATTTTTTAAAAGTGTATTTTTAATCCCTATCTGTCTGTAAATATGTAATAAGAAAAATCAAATTACATTCAGTATATTATATATATATATATATATATATGTACNATATATATATATAGCACAATAAAGAAAAAAGGGAAAAATTGAGAAAATTAAGAAATTCATGAATATTAATAAGTTTTAATTGCTGCACATAAGCTGCAAGTACATAGAAGAACTAATAAAATAAGTTTAAAATATAGAAAACATGGAAAAAATAACAGAATAATGAAAAGAGAAAAAATTACTAAAATAAAATAAAATAATTACAACCTGGTAAATTTTTAAAAGTTGTGACAAATGAGGCTTACAAAAATTAGAAAAATTCACTTGAAATGCCAGGAATTAGTTTGAACATTTTTAACGTCTAGCTATATTCCCTTTAATTTACGTATGCAATTTAATTTAATTTAATTATTAAATTTAAATTATTAATTTAATTATTAAATTTAAATTATTAATTTAATTATTAAATTTAATATATTAATTTAATTATTAAATTTAAATTTTTAATTATTAAATTTAATTTACAAAATTTTTCCCGGTTGTGGACGTTCTGTATATAATATTTCATATTTGTAGTTATATTAAAAATAAATTATGTTTTTAATATTTCATTAAAGACTGTTGCGCTTATTTGGAAAAGAAAAAACTCATTTTTCACGAATACATACATTTATTCGGCTTTTGTGAAACTTTTACCTTAGTAGTTCATAAATTTGAAAAAATAAATCTTAAAAAAAAAAACTGGTTTATTTTTCTCCAGCTTAGAGAAACGGCGTACTTTAGAATATGTCAACTTTTTAGAAATCGTGGAAAAAGGGAAAGAAAATGGAAAATGAAAAACGACTGCTATCTTGAACGCAGTTTTGTGAGAAAAAAATTATTTTGGAAGAAAAAAAAAAGTTTACTTCCAGAAAATAAATAAAGGATATGACCATGTTTTTGTTTAGAAGAAATGTAGACATGCGAAACGAAAAATGAAGAAGAAGAAAAAAGATTTTTTTTTGTTTCTCAAAAAAATGTGACGAGTAAAATGATTATAAGAAGTTAATAAAAGACCGCTAATTTGTTGCTATTACATAGAAATGCATTGATTTTTCTGTCCAAATTATGTCAAGCGAGGACTTCGAAAAATATAATTGTTTTTAAATAAAATATAATAGTGAGAAATCTCAGCTTTATCATATAATTATTATTCAGTTCAGAATAATAATTATATGATAAAGCTGAGACTTTGGTTCGATACTTAAGAAAGTACGATCCTAATCTACAGGACTTCCATATTTCCTTTTTTGCTAAAAGTAGGTCCTTATCCTTTTTTGCTAAAAGTAGGTCCCGGTGGCTGAGCGGTAGCGCTTCGCGCTGTCGTGCCACAGGTCCCTGGTTCGATCCTCGGGCCGGGCAGGGTTGACTCAGCCTTTCATCCCTTCAGTGGGTCGATAAATGAGTACCAAGCATGCTTGGGAACTAAACACTGGGGGTTCCGCGTTCGGCAGACCACCTGACCGGAACATCTGCTCCTGCACCCCAGAGCCCAAGGTCAAGAAAACTGAGATGGGCACAGTAGGCCTTGGCCCTCTATGGGCTGTCGCGCCACTGAGTTTAGTTTAGTTAGGTCCTTATTTATGTGATTCGATACTCAAGATTATTCTAAATTTTCCTTCAGCTGTTTATAACAAAGGAAAACAAACATTTATTAAAAAATTATATTTTGCTATAATTTTGCCTATGTAAATCTGCTTTTTTCTGCCCAGGAAAGTTACGCACCACGGGGTACGAGTTCAATAGCATGTCTTTTTGCATTCTCTCTGCAATTTTTTACGTATTTGACGCGTTACAGCTCGTATGCAGAATCAGTAAAGTAAAGCATTACCCCAACAGCTCATCGTGAGCCAAGCGGCTCATGGAGATTAAGGAACCATAAATCTCGAGGGATAAATTGTTGAATAGATCGTGAGATACTGGACGGTAAACGAACCTGGATCGGCAGAAAAATAGATAAGCTTCATTTCAATTCTTACCGTGGTCTACTAGACCAGCTATTTATAATTTTTTCGGCTATGGAACTCTAAATGTTCTGCTTTCTTTACGCTAAACCCCGACTTTATAAATCATTTACCCCCAGCATGTGAACATATTAACCAAAGAATGACAGCAAATTACATATTATAAAAATATGTAATATGAAAAATGAAATTCTTTCATTCATTAATACTAGTCTTAAAATTGGATTCCATGTATGTCTAATTCTATTATGCCGGTACCGCGTGTCTGGGTAGCATCACTAGCTTTGAATTTACTTTTAATGAATGCATAATTTGAAAATGAATAAAATAAGCAGAATTATGGTTTTGTTTGAAATGAAAACGAAAAAGAACTGTAATAAACATTTAAAATAGTTATCAGGAAAAAAAATTTCTTTATCGCTGTTTTTTTTTTTAAATTAAAAATGCAATGAAAAACACCAATGTGATTTTTTTGTAAAGGCATCTCTTTCCCCATAATTGTATTGTTTGTGGAATTTTTGTGTTAATTTTAAAAAAATTTTTAAATTTGCATTTTAAGTAAATTCCTAAAAAAGTACCTAGATATTAAATAATTGACATATTTATTGAATAAGGGATTTATTAGTCGAAAACTCTCGGAATTTAGTTGATTAAAGAAAATAAACAGTGCTCTCTTGTCATTTGTTCATGGCAAAGAAGGACCGTGAACGGAAAGCATTAGGAGGACTATGAAATTCATACAAAAAGCAAGGGAACTCCTTTTTGTATCACACTTGCCGTTGCGGTGGAAGTTCCAAATAAAATTAACCTATATTTGTGTCCATTGCGAAGAACCACCAAAACCTATTTTGATTTACCTTGCAAAAATAAGATTTTAAACTTTAATCCGTCTACCAATAAGAGTTTTTATCTCTATTGCGATTAACAGATCCCCCACCCCACCGAGAGCAGTATACCATCACCCATATCCGGAAACTAAAATGAATTCGTTTCACTTTAAAATTTAAAAAAAAAATGCTATCTAAAACGTTTCCCGAAAATACTCGTCTATTTCCTCTCCGATAAAGTCAAATAAATGCTTGTCCGATTTCTTAAGTTTTGTCATGCTTCGTTAGTCCTCGTCAACTCCCCCTCCCCAATCACGATGGAAAGAGATGTGCAGAAAAAAAACAAGATCAATAAAATAAAAGAAGACTACCATGAGCAGTGCAATCCTAGATAATTTAGTAGTGGAAAATCTGCTCCTCTCCACTGTTGATCTAAATTGAATGAAGCATTTCTCTACAGTAAATGAGGCAAACTCCTGTTAGCAACCGGAATTGGGAGCTGGGGTATTGTGTAGGAAGTGCAGGGCTCCTCCCGGCCTATTTATTCGTAAAAGAGTAAATAAAAAGAACAAATACATGGTTCGTTTTACCCAGAATCTGCGTCTTTTCCCATTGGACGGACTATATTTGTGCATTGGTTTCCGTTAAGGCCCCGAAGAGGTACGATTTTTCTTTTACCTTAATTCATTTTATTCGAAATGTCAGCTATCTGGAATCTCCTTCTCAAGAACTGAAATTGCTTTTCTTCGGTGAAATGCTCCACCTTTATTGTTTCTAAAAATTAAATTGGGTAAAGGATAGTAGCTTGCTTTTGCCCCTTTGGGGAATGTAGGCCAAAATGTGAAATTAGACTTACGTCAGCTCTCAGTATATCTTACAAGAAGCTATAACTAAACTTTTAAATCCTTATTTACTCAGGATTTATACTTAGAATATATTATTATTATTAGAATTGTGGGTGATGGATTTCTAGTTAAGATTTTAGTTAGGATTATGATTCCTTCATGTCTGCTATCATATCTTTTCTTCTACTTTTAAAATTTTTCACTCTTCTATTTTAGAAAATTCATTTCAGTAAAGGATAGCAGCTTAATGAGTAATAAACGAGGAAATGTGTTTTTGTTCTTCTGCTTAATTTATTACTCTGTATCACCTTCGTTACAGTACAAACGTAAAAGTAAAGCATTCCCGCAACAGCCCGTTGCGAGCCAGATAAAGTCACCACAATTTTGCGACCAACGGCATTATTATGACTGTGGTCACCATTGAACTCAAGCCGCCTTTATTTCCTTAACAAGTTGGTACCTATCAATTTAAAAAAACTGGGTTTTAAATCACCTCTGAGGATCGAATCCAATCTTTCATTTTTTTTTAGCTGTCTTTTTTAACGTGTTTATTTGTGCTAATTGAAAATGAATGTCATTGTAAATCTTGTTTTAACATATTGATAAGTATAACGTTGGAATTATGTACTGTTTCTTTCATCCGTAGTTAAGTGTCATAAAACACGACGATGATTGCTATTTTAACACATTTATAAGTACAGTCTTGGAAACATGCTCTGTCTCACGGCACTGATTATGATGCTCATACCGAAACGGCTGTCTATTTTTTTAAACGTGTTTACTTGTGCTTATTGCAATGGATGTGATTGTAAATCTTGCTTTTTAACACATTTATAAACAGTCTTGGAAATATGCGATGTCTCATGGTACTGATTATGATGCTCATACCGAAACAGCTGTCTATTGTTTTAAACGTGCTTGTTTGTGCTTATTGCAATGGATGTGATTGTAAATCTTGCTTTTTAACACATTTATAAGTACAGTCTTGGAAATATGCGCTGTCTCACGGCACTGAATATGATGGCCGAAATGGCTGTCTGTTTTCTTTTAAAACTTGTTTAAACTTGTTTATATATATATATATTATTGTTTATTGTTTATATATATATAAAACTTGTTTATATATATATATATATATAATTGTGTTTTTTAAAAAAATCATAACGGAATTTCGGCTTAATTTCACGATAGATTTAGGAGTTGCATAAAAACTCACTCTAAATTTCCATGAAATAAAAAGAATAATAAATCTCCTCTTAAGGGCCCTCAACAGATAAAGAATATGCACTGAATCTGACACTGATGTATATGCCTCAGAGTAATCTTGAAAAATTGGTACCTTCGTCAATTTCTCAATTTACGTGCGGAGATAGAAATCACTGAAAATTTCCGCCCGCAAAACTGTTAAAAAATCGAGGTAAAAAAAAAATCACTTTAAGATATATTCGTCTTTTGCAAAAAGTATATCCCTATTACAAGTTGCGAACAAATTTATTGTGTATGTCAAAAGCATCCTTCCGTGTATTTATTAACTACATAAAGTTTCTCCATGGGGAATGCTATGGGGAGGGGATGCTTTGGAGGGAGGAAGCAAAGTTGTGAGGAAGCTAAATTTGTTTTTCGATGCCTTGTAATTTATCCACCAAACCCATATTTTCCTTCTTACACTTTGTTGTAATGCTGCGGTACCAACATACTGGAACATTATAACGTCATTTTATAGATACCAAATTGAAGGTGGGATGCGAAAAAAAATTTTTTTTTTTTTTTCGAAATTTCGTTGCATCTTCCTGAGCATCTACTTTAGGAAGAAAAAAAATTTGATATATACGCATGTAGGTAGGTAAGTTTTTTTCCCCCTAAAAAAATTCTGTTTAGAGGCGCTCTGCCTTTGGATAGGAAAACGTTTTTATTTTGCATATTGATTTTATAATCAGGGATACCTTTTTCCGAGGTGAGCAACTTTGTTAACAGATGGCGCCACTTCGATAAAAAGAGAGTAGTAATGGTATAAGTCAGTGCTGCCTAGAGTATGTAAAATAAATCGATATTTGATATTAAATTTTTTCTTTAACATATTTTTTATCCATTTAAAAAATTTTCTTCACTGCTTCACAAACAATATTTGATAGTTTTACTAAATGAAGAGTAAAATGGAAACAATAAGGGGAGAGTTAATGGCCTACCCAACACTTTAACATTAATGAAATGTATCAAGAAAAGATTTTTTCTTTTCTTCTTTTGTTCAAAACTTAACGTAGGCGTCAATATGCTTGTAGTTTAAATTGTTTCTTTACTATATCTTAAAAGAAAAAAAACCGCATTATAAAGTTTCGTAAAACTCATTAATGCTACTGTACAAAATTATAAAAAATAGTATATACTAAAATGTGTGATAAGCGCATTTTAGACACTTATTTTAATGTTTAAAGTCTTAACATTAAACATTTATTTTAATGTAAAATAATTAAAATTTTACTTTGTTGAAACATTTTTTTAAAAATAATTTTATAATTAGGAGCTGTTTTAAATATAAATTCAAAATATTTCTTTTACTTGAATAAAAGTTATTAAATTATTATTATTTTAGTTCGAGTAAAATTATTTTGTGCTACTTTTACTAATGAGATATTTTTCCTGAATCCTATGACATAAGGTTTGCAACTAATTATGGACTATTTAATCAGTCATTGAAAGGAAATTTTTCGTTGTAAACTATTCTGTTTCTTAGTTATGACTTGTTAATTTTTTTTAACCATTCTCGTGTCTTGAGAATGGGCGCCTTATTTGTGCGCTTGAAACATGCCACCTTTTTCTTACTTTTTACAAATTGTTATTGAAGTATCAGATCATAATTCTTCAATTTTTTGCTAGAGAATTAATAGTTTTACATTTAGTGTAAAATATGTCATGAATTTTTCATCCTATCAAGATTGTAATAATTGAAATCAAAATCACTCTATTTTTTTCCTCGAATCTTAAAATTACAACTTATTACTTATAAAAATATCATAAATCATTCGAACAAAATGTATTATTAAAAGTAATAATTTATTATTAACTGCAATAATTTATAATTAAAAGTAATAATTTATTATTATGAGTAATAATTTATTATTATAAGTAATAATTTACCATTAAAGATAATAAATTACAGCTTTTATTGATTCTGGTGTTATAAGGTATTTTAATTTCCAATTGTACAATGCACTTTAAAAACAGGAAAAATTATTGAAATTCGAGATGTAATTTGACTAAAGAATCACTGGAATAAATAATTTTTAAAATAAGTATTTTAATGCAGTAGAAACTCCTTCAAACTATTGCTTTATAAATGCGTCTAATTTCCTGAGACAAAATCTTCCGTTTATTGAAATTCCCCAGTAGCTAAGAGCTAAATTTGAAGCACAAACAGCCATTGTTTGTGATGATTGCTCTAAGCTGTGTAACAAACGATTTTGTGATCAGCGCCATCTGTGCATTTCTTTAGAAGAAACTTTAAAAATATCTGAATTTAAAATGTCTTTGTTCTGTCACTGTGAATAAGTATAAAAGCACCAAACGATAAAAATATCAAAAGTAGGGAGATATCAAATGATTTAAACTTGGAAAATATGTTGAAAATATTTTATTTCATTCAGTTCGTAGTATAATTCTATTCTTTAGACTTGCAAATTAGTGAAGAGAAAATTCGAAAGTCATGACTGAGTTTTGAAATCGCATTTGTCGTTTTCATAAAATCTAAATTTTAATGCTACAGTTCAAAATGTTCTTTCGGTGTATACTTTGCAAATGACCATCAACGGATAAAAGTATTTTTTGATATTATATTTGATATAAATCTTATTATTTCATATTAAATAAGATTATTTTATTTCATTGTTATTTCATATTAAAAAATAATGTATCAATTGATTGCAACCGATTTATTTATCTCTCTAAGAAACTTTTAAGCCTAAAGCGGTTTTAATTTTTTTTATAAGAAATAAGTTAAGGCCATTGTATAAAAGCAGAAGAATGATCGATTTTAATTATATAATTCAGAAACAGTGCTTGTAGCAAAAGTAGTGAGTTATTAAATCATTTAAATTTCAAAAATATGTTAAAAATATTATATTTCATTCAGTAAACCAGTAAACAGAAAATTCAAAAGTCATGACTGAGTTTTAAAATCGCGTTCGTCGTTTTCATAAAATCTAAATTTTAATGCTGAAGTTCAAGATGTCCTTTTGGTGTATACTTTGCAAATGATCATCAATTTATAAAAGTATTTTTGACATTATAGTTGACATAATTCTTATTATTTCATATTAAGAAATAAGATTAGCTTGCTACAGATTTATTTATCTATTATTAAGCCTAAAAGGGTTTTAATTTTCTATCAGAAATAAGTTGAGGTCATTAAATATAAGAAGCAGAATAATCGATTTTTACTGTATGATACTGAGCTTGTTACAAAAGTAGTAAAATATCAAATGATTTAAATTGTATAAATCTTTACATATTAAAAATAAGGTTCTAAATTGCAAGGCTGTGGAATTTTGGAATTTAACATTTATAGTCGTAAACTCAGAAGTGAGTCGACTGTCCAACAACGGTTATTAAAATAATAAAATGGCTACATTCAAACCGATATTGCTAAGTATTTGATGAAAAAACAACATGGTATTTGTGAATTCAAGAATATAATGAAAAATTTTTTAAAAAAGAAAAAAAAAAGTTTTTATGACACTTAAAATATTCTAAGCTTAGAGTTAGTTGCAAATATAGGTTATAGGTCTACAAGGTTCGAGGACAAGATGGTGTCAAAATTCATTTTTGCGATTTTTCCTTTTTATTTTTATACATTCTAAAGCTAATTTCTTTGAACTACTAAATAAATATTCCATTCAAAACTAGTTAACTTCTGAAATTAACTTTCAATAATCGCTAGAATTTACAAAATAACTTGCACGAAAAGGATCAAATGCTGTTATCCATGTTCATAAGACTATCAGTAAAAAGCTTGAAAATAATTAATTTTTATTAATGGAAAAATGAATCTAGTTTCCCATATAAATGCAACCAATAGATACTACCATACAAATTTAATTACGAAAAAAAGAAATTGTACGAAGAAATAACTTTAGCTTCCGACAAAACATAATAGATTCCTTTGAGAATTCCACATCTAAAATTATAACTGTAATTACGAAAAACCCGCAACAGAAAAATCTTTAATTACGGAAATTCGGCATTGACTTGAAAATCCCTAGTTTTTTTTCTACCCAATAACGCGTTTATTTATTTTTCCCTTTAACTATTTCTTTATCTTTTTCCCTTTTTATCCCCAACCGTGAAAACTTTTCTGGGGATAGCAAAAATGACAGGGAATTAAAGGGCATTTAATTAGGGTAGCATGAAATCCCGCGTCTCTGAATTAGAGGAAATCTATCATTCGGCTTTAAGTTTTTGCCATGTGCGCTTTTTCGCTTTTCTCTGAAGTTAGGTTTTTTTCTTTTCTTTCCCCTTTACGGATAATGGGGGACTGTTTGTCTGAACAGAAAGTTGTAACAACCCCTTTTCTTTGTGTCTTTTAATTGTACATTCTAAGTAATCCTATGAACTAGTAATTGGTATTTTTATTTATTTAATTCATATCTTCAAAATTAAATGAGCTTTCTTTTTTTTTAAAAAACTGAACTGTTAAAACAATAAATTTCTATCACTGTCAATTTACGAATTTTATTTTTTAAATTTAATTAGATTGGATAAATTTTATATAATTTTGATTTTAATTTAAATCGATAGAAATTATTGACTCTAATTTATTCATTATTTATTGACTCTATGACTGATGACTCTAATTTATTATGAGATTTGACTGATGATGAGACTCAAATTTATTGATTATTTATTGACTATAGTAGCATAAATGAAATAAACTCATGCATTCCAAAATACGGTTTTAAATTTTGATATTTTATTCTTTGATAATATGAATTTAATATTGTGAATAAGATTTCGCAAAAAAAAGTAAAATTATGAGCGGTGAAATTAAAACAAAAACAAAATTTAAAAAAAGAGAAGTAAACTATAACTACGAATCACTTTTGATTTAATACAATGACTCAAATAATACAATATACCTTTAATACAAAGTATGAAAAGCCTGTATTTTATGTGATACCTAGGTATTGAATATAATGTCGGACATTTTTTGGTAGCTTGAAATATGAGAATTATTGCGTAATTTCCCTAGGCATTGTATATAATACCAAGGCATTCTATGGAATCACAAATGCTATTTAGACAAAATATGAGGAAGAAAAAGTCCTGATAAAACTAATGCATGAATGCCATGTGTTCCTAAATAATACAAATGTTATTCTTAAAAATTAAGAAAGTTCCATTAAAAAAACTTATTCAAAGTACTCTGCCGGTAACATACCGTTTACGTACACTCAATTTTTGTCTATCATTTGGCGATTATTCTTGACTGAATTGCATCCCCTTTTCTCGCCAATTAAAGACCTAACATTTTTAGTGAATTTAACAATATCAGCTTAAGAAAATACCAGCGGAAAGAATTTGTTCCTTCTGAACAAATTCTTAATTAAAAATTAAGAGCAAATTCAAGCTCTTTCAGAATATAACATGTCATTGACTAATTTCCTTAACTGTTTCTATATGTAAATCGATGATTCTCATTTTTGAATTCATAAATTTTTTCCTGTGCTTTTTTTTAACTATCATCTATTAATATTCTCTTAACAAGGTATATATTTCGCTAGTTAGTATCAATTTTATATCGACTATTACTCTATTCATATGTAAGTTAATAAGATTTTCTTATTATCTTATCTCTCTTTTTTCTTTAAGATTTTCTTAAAATCATTCACTATAATTCTTGTCAAACATTCGCCCCTGTTTAATCATGCATGGATTAAACTTATCTTATGTTCTCGTATCGCATTAACTCCAATCGATGAAAACTTATCTTAGAATTAAAAGCAATAAGCAAATATAACGTGATAAATTTTTTACAAAGCGTTTTGCCTTATGAGCTATGCTATAATTATTTGCCAAGAAAACATTAAAAATTGTTTTTGTAATTGTCTCAGTTAACAGCGTTTAATATTTCTTTACACTAAATAAATTTTTTGAACTGAAATTTAAGTGAAAAGATACAGTTTTAATCTGACATAAAAATAACAGTAGGAAGAGAGAGAAAAAAATGGTAAATTGAAACTAAAAGAATTTTTTATTATTTTTTCCCATATTGACTTTATTTTAAATTATAAATTTCTTTAATTTAGTTAGTTATATTTTGTAGTTATATTAGTTATATTTTTGGTTAGTTATATTTTTCTTCGTCTAATTCTCATGTTTGCAGAGTATTAAATTAAGTGAACTTTCAGTTAACTAGATTGCTAAGTCTAAGATCTGAGAAAAGACATGTTCTTAGTCTTAACTTCTTTTTTTTTATTAAGTGGAGTTACATTTCGAAAAAAAAAACATTTAAAGATGTTCAGTTCTCATAAAGGATTAACAATCTATATTTCTTTATACATTAAATATGTAATTTAAAACGAATATATAAATATTAATGTCTATCTTTATAGGGTTATTAATTCTTTTCAATTTCTACATTTCTAGAAAAGTTTTTAAAAAAATATATTGTAAAATAAGCTTGCGAAACTATCTGAGGGAACGATAAGCTTAAGTACCTGTTTAAATATTGTGCAATGGCTGTTGTCGATTCAAAATGGCTGAGAATGATATTAGTTTAAATTATAGTTTGAACGAAAGTAAAGCGATTATAATAGTTAATACTACCTTGCGTAATTCAAACGTTGATTAAGAAACACGTTTTGAAATAATGCTTGTTATGCATTAATAAGTTTTCTTAAATTTCTCTGAAATTTATTATTTTTTATGAACTATAGATTTTCTTACTAAAATTTAATTTTTTCTGAAGATCATGTAAAAAATTTTCGCTTTCCTCTTTTATTAAAATTAAAAATGATATTTGCAATTAGTGTATTTTAAGATGTCTACTTGAATTCTTTTGAATTAGAAACAAACAAATGAACAAAAAATGTTTATTTACTTCACGGAGAAAAAAAATCGTGGTAAAATCATCGCACTATATGGTAATGAAATTTCTGGTTTAAAAAAACTCATAATTCTGGTAATAAAAAGAAAATATATGTTATTTAAGCCATACATTTGGTAATTTATCCTTTTATATATGGTATGAAAATTTAAGTTTAAAATTCAAAAAAAAAATTTAAGAAGAAGGTTTTTTTTAAACCAAAAACAATATCGAAACAAATCTAGTTTAAGGTCCTGTTTAAATTTTAAATATTATACATAATATATATTCAATAAAAAATAATATTTTATTGAATACCTAAAGTACCTTTAGTACTTATTGAGTACTTAAAGTAACTTTTGAATACCTAAAGCCTATTAAGTACCTTTTCTTCCCGTTTGTATACTATTACTTTATTTAAATATAAATCGTTGCATAAGAAAAGCTTGAGAAATGTGGTCAAAAGATTATTTAAGAATAGTTTTTTTTTTTTCAAAAAAAATTTCAATAAATTATTATGTTTAAACGTAGAAAGCATTGAAATATAGATTTTAACCAACGGGAAAAACTTTTTTTTCGGTGAAAACCATGAAAATGAAGCATTTCCGAGTTCAAAAGTTCGAATTTCATTTCTTTATTCTTCATAAGAATAAGGTTGGCTAGTTTATCAATTTTCATATCCCCAAACAAAAGTAAATGCATCTAATTTAGCGTGAGTAAAACAAGTGTAGTAGGGGAGAGTGGGGTCAATTGTAACAGGGTACGATTGTAACAGAGCAAAAATTTCGAGTGTCGGGTTCTAGATTTGATTCCTAGGTGGCGCACAAGGTGTATTTAATAAATCTACATGTACACACCTGCTGACAACCATTTTTATGTACTTTTGAAAGAGTTACATCACAAAAGATATTTTCACGCTACATAAGTTCTTTTTTTGGTATTAGAATATTATATTGTAACAAAGTAATTTTATTTAAACAAATAAAAATTATTAACCGAATATGTAAGTGAACACCTTAATTAACATTTCGATAAAAAAAAATTAGTTTTGTTATTTAACTAGCATTGTTTTTAACAAATGAAGCTGAAATGGCGTCTTGGGGACGATTGTAACAATAAGTAAAGGGATGATTGTAACATCTGAAAATAAATAATCTTATGTTTACAAACCATTACTTAACTCTTTAAGAACCACCAATAGTTTCCTATATCATTAATATTATGTTGCATGTGCATTATTTTATTTGTTCCCTTTCACACATAAATTAAAATTTTTAACCCCTTAAAGTTAAAAGTTTAACCCTTTAGGTCTCTGCTCATAATTATTTTTACTATTTTTCCTCCTAAAATATCACTGCTATTTTGATCAATAAAAAAATATATCACAACTATGATAATATGTATAATTGACTATGTTTTAGTTGAATTTATGAACTGTTACAATTGACCCCGTAAGTGGGGACAATTGTAACAACTGCACGACTGTCAAAAATTGTTAATAACTAATATAATAACATTTAAAATAAGGTATATATTTATTTTCTAGTAGAGGATAGTCTACTTTATTCGTCTGTCAATTAATACTAATAATATATTGGATTTTTTGTTAGTTAAAAATAGTTAAGTAAAAAATGTTACAATTGACCCCACTCTCCCCTACTTCAAGTTACCATACATTCTGTTCAATTTACCAAATTCTCTTCACCATACATCATTAGAGAACCAATTTTATCCTAATTCAGAACAGATTCTTTTTTTTATGGTTATTTCGTTCGGTAAATTCGTGTTCACGACATTTTATGTGTTGCTGGAGCTAGTAAATTGTCACCAACTCCAACAAATGGAACCATTTATTAAGCAAGACAAATCATTTGGACGCCAAGCCTTAGCGACCGATTTCTTTTATTTTGCTGCCTGAATGGAGATAGCAGATCTCGCCAAATCGAATAAGCAAAGAGTAAAAGATGCTGATTTTGCTCAGAAAGTCAGCATAATATAACTTAAGCTTGAAGAATCTGTTTGTTGGTTTCAAGGAAACCCATTAATCGTTTGCTGTTACTCCAAAAAAATAAACAAAAACCTATTTACTCCAGTCTATGGTAGCAAAAACTTTTCTCAGATAAACTGAGGCCTCGACTTGCATATATTTTTTGTTGTTGTTTAGTGAGATAAAATTGTGTGGCTATCTTTTTTGCTCCTTATTGTACTCCACCAACTTTCGTTCCAGAACTCTATTTTGTTTACTCTATGGAGATAACGCTGTTGCCATAGGTTATGCCCGGATGTTAGACATTTACGGGCATTGTTTGGTTGTCATGTGACGGTCTTTTGTATCATAAGAAAGAGATTTGGCTATAAATAAGGTAGTAATAGTTGTTGCTTCCATCAGCAATTGTTTTTATGAAATCAGATAAGTGGGTATTGATGTGGCAGAAATATCAGAATCGGCATTTGTTGTTAACAGTTAAAATATGTTTTGTTCCATATTTGTGTCTGGCTTTTGTGGAAATTCATGATAACTGTTATGTTATTGTATGGAATAATAAATACAGAAAATATAATGACGTCGATGTGAACATTGTATCTTAGGGGGAGAGATCTTGGGTTTTTCTTCTTTGCCGTAATATAATATTTTCTGTTGGAAAAGATTAATACATTCTCCGATAAAACTTGTTTAAGATGTTTCCGTGTCATTTCTTCCTTTGAATCTTCAAATAAAATTGAGATAATATATTTTCTAGTTGTTCATTTTTTTTTTAACTCAATGTAAATAGTAACGTTTTATTGACATTTTTACATTGTAAATTTTTAAGCTATAATTTATAGGATTTATAAAGGAAATTAGTGGAATCGCGAATTACAGTCAAACCCAGTTATAGTAAACCTTCAAAGGACCGAAATTTCAGTTCACTATAACCGGAAGTTCACTATATCTGTTCTGCAAACAATTTTAACTCATTCTTCCGAACTGCTCCCTTTTATTACACATTATTAAAATTAATAACCAATACAAAAATACAAAAATTTTTGAACAATATGCAGTGACAAAAAAATTAGGGATGGCCTTTATTTAGAGATGGGAAACTGAGATAGAAGAAGCAAACAAGAAAAAATGCTTATGTCTACATTCCACTCAATAGATGGTTTTAAAAATCTCTCTATATATTTTATGTCGAAATTTCAAAATTACCAAAAAATGAAAATAAATCAGTCGAAGACAGAAAAAAAGTTCATAATAACCAATTTCCTCTGTAACGTATCATAAGCTATATCAAGAACTGTTCAGTTTTTTTTTATTATAAAAAACTTTTATTAACAAACAACACAAACAGTAACAAATATACAGTACCCGTAACGGGATAGTGAAAAGATCATAAACAACTAGAAAACCCCGTAACGGGATATACGGAAACTCAAATTCCACAATAAAACTAATCTAAAAAGAATCAACAACTCTGTCGTTCTAAATATTGACTTCTAATTTTCGTCTGCTTTTATTTTAAGTTTATCTCTTTATGCGTTTACTTTATTTTAATTATGATTTTGCAAACCCATTATTTCTTTAATATTTTTAGATTTTACAATCGTCTGCTTTTATAAATTCTTTAATATTTTTAAACTTTACACCTCTCTACTTTTGGTTCACTATATCCACACAAAAAAATATTATATGTGTATAGCAAGGCAGGGGAGCGATCATATCGTTCGCTATATCCGCGAGTTCACTATAAACCTTGTTCACTATAGCGGAGTTTGACTGTATTAAATTAATAAAAATGCACTACATATTTCTGAGTTTCATCTTCGTCTTGTTTAAAAGGTATAACTATTATCGTAGTTGAAAATACTTAACTATAAAGTGATTTATTCTAGTTCCATATCATAAAACTGCATGATCATCGTGATTGGTTACGTCATTTAATCTAGCATTCACTTTTTGTCCAATCATAGCTTATAGCCGTATTTAAGTTTCTGGCGATTTTTATCATCATGTAACTTTTTGAAAAATAAAGCATTTCCTTAGTTGCTACCGTTTAAACACTTGCATTTTTTCTTTATCTCTGGGGTAGCCTAAAATGTACTGGTAAGTTTAAGAGTTGAGGCGTTATAATTAGCACCCGCGACGTCAGTGTACTACATAATGTTACTTGAAATTAGTCTGCTTTAGTCTTGCAACGGCCCATAACTACTTGCAGAGTCATCTTTATAGAATGGAACTCGTAGATACAGATACATGCCCTCTTTTTGTGACCCTGGCATGTCAATGGCAAACATATGCCTTACTGCTCTTAACTGCTTTTCATTTTGGGGTTTTGATTGTACCTTTAGAAATAATTTTCATTGTTCTTTACTGAATTGAATTTAAATGTATTGGGAAAAAATGTTTCTTTGAGTGTGCAGGCTAAATTCGTCATGAAAACTAATAAGTCCAATTTGAAAATTTTGTTTTCTCACTGATTTTCGTGATTTGAGACATTTCCGTCAAAAAGAAACATACTAATTTCGTCTGCTTAGACCCAATCTACTAGTAATAACAACATGGATTTAGATATATTTCCTTTAAATTAGGAAGCTCTTTTCAAGTGATCAAGTGAAAGCTACATTTCAAGTAAATACAGCAAAAAAAAGTTGACACACCCGGTAATCTAGTGAAGATTAGTTCAACTCTTGTAGACACGTGTGGAATTGAACTGAATAGATTAAAACTCATAACCACAGCCTTTTCAGAAAACTCTCTGCTGTTTAAATAATTCTTTCAGAATCAAGGACAAGCAAACAGAATATTAACTTATCGATTAACATATTTGCTACTCCCTTCGGCGGGGGTACCAATGTCTTTGACAGCACGAACCTGTGATTAAAATCCAAACTAGTCCGTTTCGCTGACCGTCTCCACCCCGCTATCCACCATGTAAAGCGCATGAGTAAATTCTTCAGTTCCACCAGGGCAAAACGACAATGTAATTAGGGGCTCATAATCTTCACCCCCCAAACCCTTTTCCACCCTTGTTCTGTCTCCAGGAATGTACCTTCTCCCAAGTTTTGAGCTCAAATGTTCAGTAGTTTTGTCGTTAAGATTCTTTTGGTTCTGTTCATCAAGACTCCCTCTGGAGCAAAAGAGGGTGGATTAGAGTTCGTTCCGCTAGTCCATTGGACCAGGGATGACAAACTTCATTCCTTATATATTACCCTAAATTTTGCAGCGGGGCACATTAAGTTCTTGGGGAAAATGGCGAAACTGCTATTAGAGCCGATTGTGTTTTTCTCGGGTGAGTTTGCCTTGGGACTTGTCACTATTTGTTAATACCCATTGTCTAATGGAAGGGCTTGTTTTGATTATAGAGTTCTTGAAAAGGAAAAGGCTAATTATGATCTTGGAATGATGCAGTTTGTTAGATGATGCGTTCCTTATTTTCTGCTCTTGCTTGACATTCCGGATGGAGCTGTGGGCGAATCACGGCAGTTTATATTAAATGTCCTCAATTTAATTTGGTAGCTTTGAATTTTGTAAAGGATGAAAACTTTCCTAGAATTTCATAGAAACAGCTCTGTCATTATTATGTATTTAGCTTTACACGTCAGCTCAGTGGTTTCATCCGTACTGGATATAATTTTGATATATATATGCGTCTAGAAATGAAGTTCTGTTAAGTTTGATATTGCAAAACAGAAAATTATAGCAACTAGGGTGGTCTAAGAAAAAGTTATTATACTCAGAAAGTAGGACTTAACTTTATAGTATCTTAGTAACATATAAAGTAGTTGTTCTTAGATACTGTATAAGTATTTAATAGAAAAATGTTAATATACTATTAAAAGTATAAATTTGTTGAAAATTCTGTATAATTTAAATCGAATTCATACTTTGAAATCTACCAAATACTCTCAAATCTTCATATCATTTATTTGAATCGATTTTCAATTGTACATGATTTTTGTTAATATAAAATAGCACCAAAAATCTTTCTTTCTTTTCTTATTACTATAACATCCCCTTTCAAGTTATCAAAAACCAGGAGCACGTATTTTTTTTATTTTCTACAAACTTACGCCAGCTTAAAGTGGACTTCAACTTATCTTGTCGTAATTTTCTAATGCAGAATAGATTTCCGTGAGACGACCTTTGATCTTGATGTTTTTATCATTTTTGTTTTAAACTTTTCGTTACTTGGATTGCCAGGTTTAATCAGGTGTGCTTAAAACCCATTCAATCGCAAATAATAAGATGGGTTTTTGATCGGAAATGTCGTATGGTTATTGCAATTGACAAGAAATTATCCTTCGACAACTTTTATAAATTTTCCGAAACTAATATAGATGCCAAACTGTTACTTTTTGCAATGCTCGAAAGATTGTACATCAAAATTTATTAGCCTCAAACAGCACTTATTTACAGGTCCGGTTCTCAGTTACAGATTCACACTTAATATGCTTTCACGATCGCTATTTAAATATGCTTTTGAGTACAACCGATTTGAGTAATACAGAAAACCAACTACGATGCAGTCTCAGTGATTAACTTTTATGAGCATATATATATATATATATACACTGGTTATCATAAATTAAGGAAAATTCACAAAAATCGCGATAACTCAAGAAATTACACATGGAATTTTATGAAACTTACCCACAATATACAACACATAGTAAGGTATTAAACAACATAAAAAGAAATTATCAGACATTAATAGTAGTATAGAAATTAGCACATGTATAAAATAAACAAATTGGAAGTATCGGTTTGCAATAGAAAAAGTACCTTTAATATGGAATATGATTGCCTCTAGAAGCAATACAGCACAAACAGCGATGTGTGATGCTTTCAATTATGCGGTCTATCAGTTCAATAGGAAGTGAGAGCCATTGCTCTTNAGTAGTAATATTTCTTCTTCTCTTTAAAAATATAATCTTTCCAGTTTAAAGATATTTTGTCTAGTTTAAATACCTATATTTGATAGTAGCAGGCGTAATTCTGCCACGCGGGTAGCAGTTCAGCTTATTTATCAATTTGTATAATGCGCAAAAAATAAATGAGCCACCCTAAATAACTTTTATTCTAATAATCGAATCTTCACGTTTCTGGACTTAATCTTAATGGTTTGAGGAGGCGACATCAAATATGCCAATTAATTTAAATGGAAGATATTTTAAGTAACGAAATTTTTCATGAAAACATGCTTTCTCTGAGGAAATATACTTTTTTTCGATGAATTTGGATTTCTAACAACCGAAATATGAGAGGCAGCAGGAATCTGAGATATATGGTGCTCATAGTTGGACCAGCATTGTTCAGCAATGCCAAGCCTATCTTATGGGTTGACCACCCAATTACCTGAATGTCATCTTTCAATCTGAAATGATAACTGTTGTTGTTCCAATATTGACTAACTTCACCGGAGGATTGACATTCATAAATTTGAAACATTATCTTCTATCATGAAATGATGGATGATGTTGGTCCAACAACAACTATCTTCATTTGATTGTTGAACAAACCCATCATTAAGTAATGGCAATTATTAAACCAACGATGCCAAACATATCGAATTGGTTAACCATCAAATCAATATGACATAATCTTCCGACATGAAATAATGCATGATGTTAGTCCAACAGCAACTAACTTCATTCGATGGTCGACCATCATTGCAGAAAGACATCATATATCTTCATGATGTAATGGATAATGTTAGACAAACAATGACAAACATATTTCATGGTATGACCATCAAATTAGTCAAACATCATCTTCCAACAGGAAATGATGGATGCCGTTTCCCAAGAGTAACTAACTTCATTTAATGGTTAACAATTCTAGCACTTAATATATATATAAGTTCAAAATGAAGAATAAAACAAAGAAAAATTATAGACATATGAAAAAAAGGGGGTGGGAAATAATAAGTAAAAAAAATGACGAACAGCATTTCATTAAAAAAAAAAAAGAAATGAAATGTTAATTAATATATATATATTTATATATATATATATTAGCAATCATTATTAATAAGTAAAGAACATTTAAGCAAGTTTGTTTCCTGATTGAAAGGATTGAAAGTTGGAGGTGTTTCATTCATCTTCTTTAATTTCTCGCTGTTTCCTCCGGCAATCAAATAGTTATAATGTTACTTTCCTTATTATTTATTTGTTAGTTCAGTGTCTTAATCGTGTTTTTTCCACACTCATTAATAAATTAGCCCTAATGTGCACCTTTTCCCCATCTTTATTAATTCTAAAAAAAAAATAAGTGTTCTAAAAAATTATTGATTCCAAAAAATTACATATGAAGGGTGATTTTTACAGAGCATCCTGCTGATAAATAGCTAAAATCAAAGTTTACGTATAATATTTACATAAAACTAAACATGAATTTTTCTTCTTTACAGATAGAAGACGCGATGTTGATGTTTGATAAGCAGACCAACAGACATAGGGGTAAGTCTTATTTCTTTTGCATTCATCATCTTATGATAGCATAATAATAATAAAAGGATTGTAATAAGTTAGAATACTTCTTTTCAAAAAGTATCTTAAATACTCCATAACAAATTAATCCTTTTTAATTTTTTTTTAAAATCAAATCCCCACTTTTTAAAATTAAGTAATAATTTAAGCACTTCCACATTTTGCAAATGTGGAAATGCTTAAAAAAGATTATAAAAAATTTTTTTTTTTTAAATCAATTTCTTTACATTTTATATTTAAAAGACATAATTTTGAAAATGAGCAAATGATCCAGAAAGAGTTCAAAAAAAATTCAGTTTGAGTTATTATAAAACTTTAGTTTTTATTTTTCCTTAAGATTTTTTAAAAAAATATCAAACAAAACATTGTGTAACATTATATAGTTCATGAGTTTTATTTAAATATATTGATTACTTTGAACTTAAATGTACAAAAGCAATTTAAATCTATATCTAAAAATAAACATAAAATTATACGGTTAAAAATGTGTAATTCTAACCATTAAAGAGCATTTTTGAAAAAAAAATTAAGAAATTCGACTTATTTAACCGTATGACATTGATTTATTTTGAAAAGCCACTAAATTTCAGAGATGAGTGGCTGACTTAGACTATTTTTGTAATTAAAGAACGTGAATTTAACTACAATCAAAGACTAATCTTAGAAAACTTGCCTTTTGGCAACAATATAAAACTCCAAGAATGCGAACTTTATAACGAAGACCGCCAAACAAGTATTTGGAATTTCATTTTACAAGTATTAAGAAAAGAGTATAAAATGTAGCCACTTTGATGCCTCTGAAGAAATAAAGAGTCTATAATCTTTATTTCCTATTGTCAACGCATTAGCTTTAAAACTAATTTACTCAAATCCACTAAAATGATACTTCTTAGAACCCAGCTCCTCAACTGAGCTTAAAAATAATGCATAAATATGATATCTAGTTTAAGAACAAATCAAAAACTAAAAGGAAGTAAAACATTCAAAATATTATAGCAGAAGACGGCTAAATAACTCCCTCTTTTAATCTCATCACTGTAATACTCGTAGGGAAGTGGGGGAAAAAAAAGGTGCGAATCTTAAAATCTCATTTAACGTCATCTTCATGCATCACCTCTGGGCCGAACGTGTAGCACTGGGTCGGTATATCGATTTCTTTTACACACATCGATGCATTTCTATCCCAAGTTAATCGCTTATCGTCGAACCTTAACCTATCGCAAAACATCAGACTCTGAAACAGTCTTAACTTTTATCCTTCCCAATCAGCTCTTTGGAAAAGATGATGCACACCCTCATATTCGATGAATATTAACGCTTAATTTTCGATAAGGACAGTGGTGCGGCCTCCCCTCTCCCTGACTTTGCCAGGATACACTTTAATTAACGTTGCTAACGATGTTTCTGTTCAAAGTCGTTGGAGCGAACTCTTTAACTCTCTAGCATCCTGTGCGTCTTCCAAAGAGATGAAAGTTCTCTACTGATGATGATGATGGAGGATGGAGATGCGTGAGGGATTGTTAGAGGCAGAATGGAATATTGAGGGATGAGGTGCTTTAAGGCTTTTTCTAATTTTTTTTAAAAAATATTTTAGATTGTATACGTTTTTGAAAAAATAAGCTCAAGATATTTTTTTCGAACATTTAAATATCTTATATTTTGCACCTGTACGAAGCCAATGTATGAAAACCGCAGTTAAATATTTTAGTTTATAGCCGTCGTTGAACAGCCGACCTAATTTTGAGTTTACGGCTACTAGATTTCAACTTCGTAGCCTTGTAATTTTGCATCCAATCCAGAAGACAAAGGAACTCCTGGGTTAAATATGGAAGAATTTTTTTGGTGGAACTAACCCGCACTTGCTTTGCATGGAGAGGCAAACCACAAAACCTTTCCTCGGTTATCTGACTCATGAGCCGTCTAGCATTGAGGAAAAAAATTTTACACCCTCGAGCCTTTGAGATTGAGTACTAAAACGTGAAAATCCAATCATTAGATCAAAAGTTATTCATGGTCGTCTGTTTTTTTATTTTGCGCACTATACTCCTTATTCAGTGTAATAATATGCACAAAATTAAAACAGCCTATTAGAGTATTTGGTGATTTGTTATAAATAGACTATAAACATAACTTTCGGAGATATTTTGACAAATTTTTGCTCAATTTTGAGAAACCCCTTTTTTAGAGTGAGTGATTGGTTTAAACTTGCAGTATCATTGACGGGGGAGGGGACCGAATGAATTAATTATTCTTAATTTTTGCACAAATATTCAAATTAAGAAAAAGTAGCTTTTAAGCTCTGTCACAAGCCGATCAACAAAAACCCAAAATATTAGGAATTTTAATCGAAATTTTTCATTTTTGGACCCATATAAAATATTTATATATAAATATGAAATATTTATTTATTTAGATTTTTAATGCTTCTTATTGATAGTTGTAGACAACTTTTTTGCTTGCTTCAAAAAGAATTAAATCGACTTTTTCGGCACTGTAGAACGATCGCTCTAAATTGAGAAAAATATTAATTATTTTTTACATATTCAAAACATTCTTCTGTTTGTGTGTCCCGATCAGGAAATTCATCGCAAATTTCAGCTTAAGCAAGTGTTGTCGATTCCCCACTATCTAATAATTATAGATTATATCTAATAATTATAGATTATATCTAATAATTATAGATTATAATTACAGATTATATCAAATAATTATAGATTATAACTATAGATTATATCTAATAATTATAGATTATATCTAATAATAATTATAGATTATATCTAATAATTGTAGATTATATCTAATAATTACAGATTATAATCTGTGCACTTTCAAACTGCGTCATCGAAACAAAATTTGATAAATTTGTTTTTGATTTCAGTAAATAAAAACTCCTTTTAAAGTTATTTGTTATTTAAAAAACGATTTTCAAAGATTCTGTAACAGATTTGAAATAACTGAAAATAACGATAGCATTATACATAAATAATCCCCTAAAGAAGTTAGACAAATTTTATATCACAAACAAAATAAATTTTTATTGGTACTTTTTCCCGATATTTTCTCGTCGCTGTTTACATTTCGTGACTGATTCTTAAAGGATTATATTTTGTACTTCTGGCATAAAAGTTCCAGATCGATATCTATTCGAGCCGCTTTCATCTGCAACCCAATCTGTTACAAACGAAATTTTATGTTCCATACTGTTTCCATTTAAGTTGACTAAAAGTGAACATCGTTGGCGTTTTTCTCCCACCCCTTCAATCATTCAATATCGTTAGAAACAGGAGTAACAGGGAAAAAAAAGGGCTGCATTCATTTCCGCAACATTGCTCCGGAACGGCGTATCCGGGAAAAAAGGGAGTAAGCAGCCTAGGACCAACTTCCTCCTGCCCAAAGAACCCAGCAGATTCATCTTAATTTACCTTTTCTCCTCGCTCAATTTTTCTTCTTCGTCTGTGTGATTCTTTAAAGTGCAACTCCACTTTTCGAGTTAACGTTTCGAGAAGAGGATAATAAAAACAAAAAATAAAGTTTTTTTTTTCTTTCCCTTTTCAAAAACACGAGAAGGGAAAAAAAAAATGACGGCAAGAATCCAGCGTATAAACGGTTAAAAGTGCGTAAATAAGAAAAAGAAGGAAAAAGTTCTCAAAGACAGAAGGTCCTTTCTATTTATTAGAAAATCATTTACAAGCATAAACATTTTACTTCGCTTTATCTGCCATCCGCTTGAGCTAGTTTTTATGGCAATGTTGCCTAAAAGTTTATGGACTTTCTGTATCAGAAAAAAGGGGCCGTCTAGAAAATTCAACATATATAAGTAAACATTTGTTTATATTAGTTCTCTTTCTTTAAATACAGCGAAAACTAAAAGGAAGTAGATTTTTTACAGCTTATTTCACAAACGATCTAAATAAAACATTTACATTTCAATCAAATGGTTTTATTAAGGTTATTTTACTTAAGCTTTGGCCTGTTGTTACATAATTTTTATTATTTATATTTAATAGCGCTTAATAATCGCTTTGTTATGCGATAAAAGCAACCTATCTGTATCCTATAGTGTCAACAGCTAGCTGGTTTAAAGGAGTTAAAAAAAAAGATTTAAGAGTAAAATTTATCTGCGTTATTATCGGTTTTTTCTAATCTTATATAAAATATAATTTTAACATATTTTCTGCAAAAAATAACATTATCATTAAAGAATAAATATAAAAATCAAAACAAAAAAAATTAAGTAAACTATTCGCGAACAATTTCTGTTAAAGTTTTGAAATTGTTTAATTACCTGAATATAATTTAAACATTAAGCAATCTACAAACTACTATTGTGAAACAACTTATCCAATTTACAATTATCATTGAGTTCGTAGATTTTTTTAATTTTAATAGCTATTGAACTGAGGAAATTTTAAATACAATTAAACATCAAGCTTTACTTTAAAATTATATTAAATATTGTAATAATACTTTAATAACTTTATAATTATGAGATAACCTTTATTCAAGCACATTCACAGCTGCACTATCAGATAAATCAGTTCAACGTTGAACCCATATTTGTTCAAGTTTGCTGCAATATCTTAATAAGCTAATAAACTGAGCCATGTTTTAGTTCAGGTTGAACTACAATACTTGGTAATAACGTTCAAAAATAATTAACTTACATGATTAGAGTGAGCCGCGGTGGCTCAGGGGATTGAGCGTTCGCCTCCCAATAAGGAAACCCAGGCTCAATTTCCAGCGATGGCTCGCACCTCTGCATTGCTAACTTAAACTATCCTCAATGATATAAGAATCATGGTTTAGAATCCTCTTGCCGTCGTGGGAACCGTGGGATGTTTTCGCAGTTTTCCTCGGCATGTAAAGCAAATGAGGGTTGACCCTATCAAAAAGTCCCCCACGAAGGCTAGTTTGTCCCAATGCTTGATTTAGGAGTTCTCTTGTCTTCTGGATGGGATTCAAAATTACAAAACTACGGAGTTCAATATTGATAGTCGATACTCAGAATTGGGTCAGCTGTTCAACGCCGGTTGTAAAATGAAAAAAAAACACTAATTAATGGTGCAATATTGGTGCAACAATTTTAAACAATATAGTTCATCGTGGTTCAAAGGTCCTGAGCTGAGCTATTTCCGGCAGCAATCGTCTGCAAACTTTGTTATTCAGTGTTAGTAAGTTTAGGAAATTGAAATGGTAGCTAATGTATAAATAGCTTTTAGATTTTGGTGAGTTGTGTTGGGTTATGATTTAGATTCATTGCAGATTCCTGTTATTTATCATTAGGGAATCATCCTATTATTTATCTTTAACCAGCAATATAAATATTTATTAGTCTAGACAAACGAATTAAAGAGTTCTTATTATTTGGTCTATATATTAAGTTGGTTTCGAAAGTCCATTTTCTCTTGTTTCTGCCCTTGATATTCTTCGTCTTCTAAACGACTTCTTGCCCAACGATCCAGCTACCTGATACAAAATCTGTAATTAAATCGTCTGCAGGCATTAACTTCTCACGTTAAATGCTCATAAACTATTATTTTAAACTCTTTAAAATAAAAGTAACAGTAAACTATTAACTCTTAAATGCTTTTTAACTAATGATTAAGTATAGTAAAATAATTTTTGTAAGACAAATTGCTCAAGCCTATTTTCACTGCTATTAAAAGTGACGCACCACACCCATTTTATTTTAGCTAACTAAATTAATTAGTATTCTTTGAAAAGTATTTTTATTGCGTGAATAATTATTGAGAATAGAATATTTTGAACTTTAAAATAACACACGTTTTCTCTTAATTTATAATTAGTTAGAAAAAAATATTAGAATGTCACTTCTAAATGCATACAGTATCATATAAGCAGCTTTTTTATCTTTTTGTAACTCTTTAAACATATTTTAGAACCAACTTGATTTTTACAAACTAAACTCACATATATGACCATGATTTTAATATTTATTTATGTTGATTAAATATTATGATTTAGCCGGTCAGATGGCCGAACGGTCAGTGTGCCTGATGGAGAAGCCATTGTTCACGGGTTCGAATCCCGTTCAGAGCATGGATCTTCTCTCTCTCTTTATGTTAGTCCTGGCCCAGTGTAGCGTGAAAATATTTTTCGTCTCCGTGACTCGAGTTCACTGGTGCTCATTTTGTTACGTTAAATGAGCAACACTTCCGGCATCTTTCGTGGCGAAGAACGTAATAGTACAGAACGAGCCATTGGAAGTAAAAAATATTATTATTAATTGAAATTTTATAATTATCAAGTCAACAGAATTAAGCAATGTTTAGTCGAAATATAATAACACTCATATAAAAAGTATTCTACTATTCGTAAGACAAGGGCGTTTAAAGCGAATCTTACATTGATTCTCGAACTAAATTTTCGATATTTTCATTTCCAATTTTATGCATTTTTATTATTTTATAGTAATATCCGCCGACCGAAAACTCCCCGTGTAGTAAATGCTGACTGATGCACTTTAAATCTGTCGAGTCGCAGAGTCCTCCATGTTCCCTTAACAAATCAATACCTCTGGGGGTACTGATCCAGGAGTTTCTTTGGCTTCGGGATTTTTTCACTATTACAAGACTACGAAGTTGAACATTGGTAGTCGTAAACCCAAAATTGGGTCAGCTGTTCAATGACGGTTATAAAATATTTAAAAAAAATTATAAAAATATCAATAACGCGAACCACGGTAGCCAAGAGATCGTTCGCCTCCCACTGAGGTGACCCAGGTTCGAATCCCAGATGTGGCCGTTAATACTAATTCTACTCTCGGCTCGCACCAACCATGGTGTTGACGCCAATTATCCTCAGTTGTAAGTGGATCATGGGTTAGAATCCCCTTGCCATCGGGTTAACTACGAGAGGTTTTAGTTGTTTTCCTCTCCACGAAGGCTAGTTCATTGTCCCAATGCTTTTTCGGTAAGTTTCCTTGTCTTCCGGGTTTGGTACTAAATTACAAGGCTTCGGAGTTGAACATTGATAGTCGTAAACTCTGAATTGGATCGGCTGTTCAACGACGGTTATAAAATAAAATAAAATATGAATAACGTCATTTGTATCTCGTAAGCTTCTTCATAATTTTTGCTTCATGAATGATAAAAATAAATGTCTCTTTCGATTAATAATATTCATTTAGGAGTAGAAGTGCGAAAGTGCAATTGGATCAAAAGGACTTTTCCCAATGTCATAAGGCTTCTGTTTTATAACGTAAAATAGGAAATAAAATAAACTTAGATAAGTACTATAAGAAGCAATTAAGAACCATTTGGTGAAAAAAAAATATTTTTTTTTTTTCGTCGCGGTAATTTCTATATTTTTGGAACAAAAGTCGCCTTTTGAAAACAAGAAACTTCGAATCAATTTTTAAAAACGTTTTGAACTAAGCTTCCCATGTTTAATTTGCAATTTTACCAGTTGTTAATTTTAGTAATCAATGAATAATCCCAATGAATAAAGCTTTCTGTTTAATGAAACTTATTTACTCTTTTTGAACAAGGATCTTTAAAACAAATTTTAATATCCTATTATTTATTTTTTTAAATAGAGTCTTATAATATTTATATATATATATTTTTTTTGATTTCGTACCAGTGAAATTACCTGTGAAGTACCTGTGTTCGTATTCAGTAGCGCATTTCAGTGTATTATACATTCAGTTTTAGATTAACTGATTTTCTCATTTATTTAGAACAATAATTTTTAAAACAGATTTCAGAAAAGCATATTTAATTTTTTCTATACTTTCCATTTTTTAATGTTTTTTTTTAAATATTTCAGTTATAATCGTTACGAGTCATACGTTTGAGTAACCTAATGCTTTTATTTTATAGACGAAAAAAAAAACGGAATATATATTTATATAAAAAAATATGTCTCTCGAATAATCATATTTCTTAAAGAATATAAATGCATCTGGAAATGAAAGTGCATCGAAATGATGTGTTTCAAAAAAGCTATTTTTATTGTCATTGAACTCCAGTTTTATAAGGAAAACGGGAAATAAAATAAACCAAATGAGTATTAGAAATTGCTGAAAATCATTTGATAATAAAATTTATTCTTTTTCTATGAAACAAGTGTCCCTTTCTACAAAACAAGGAACTTGTAATCAAATTTAAAAATCTTATTAAATATTTCGAATCGTGTTTTCTATGTTTTACTATCATTTAAGATTATTTTCACTAACGAATCAGTAAGAATTACACTATCTGTATCATATAAACTTATTGATTCCTTTTTAAGTCTCTTTTTTAAATCGAAGATAGCAAATTCTATCCTTCTATCATTTAAATTTATTAATGAATCTGAATTTGTTTTAATGTGAAACTTTAAATTTTTTTAACTATGACCATCCATATTCAATTACGGTCTATAATGTATTCAATATGACATAAACTGCTTTGCACTTTTTCCTAGATCAAGAATCTTTAAAACTGATTTTAAAAAGCCTATTTAAATTTTTTCTAAACTAACCATATTTTATTGTAACTTTTCCCCCTCTTTTAGT
Organism: Parasteatoda tepidariorum; assembly: GCF_043381705.1. NCBI lineage: Eukaryota > Metazoa > Arthropoda > Arachnida > Araneae > Theridiidae > Parasteatoda > Parasteatoda tepidariorum. The sequence goes on along the minus strand of NC_092209.1, from coordinate 33,940,176 downwards.
TGTAATCGTTACGAGTCGCCTGTTTGAGTAGCATAATACCTTTACTTTATCGACGAAAAAAACTGAATAAATAAAAAAAATTAATGTCTCTTTCGAATAATAATATTTCTTTAGGAATATAAATGCGTCTGGGGATGAAAGTGCATCGAAATGAAGTATTCGGAAAAGGCCATTCCGATTATCATAGAACTCTAGTTTCTTAAGGAAGAACAGGAAATAAAATAAACGAAATAAGTATTCCAAAGAGTGGCAGCAGTTGCTCAGAGGACGAAAACTATCGCTTTCACTTCCAAAGATTTTTCCGAAAGATTAAAATGTCAGTCTAAGTTAGAAAGTACTGTGGTAGGGAAAGGAAGTTAAGCTACGTAAGGGGCTGACAATTAATAATGTAGTTTTAAATTTAGGTTATTCCGGGATTTAGTTATTTTGGATCGAAATCAGTTGGCTGTCTAAATTATTTATATCGCGAACGGATTTTTATCTCTTCTATTTTATTGGACTTTTTGTTTTATTTTTTATTCATTCAATTTAGAATTCATTCTTTCTTGTCTTGTTAGAAATGTCTTGTTAGATTTTAATCAGTTAATTTGATATCAACCATTTTTTTTCGATTAAAATTGGTAGATTCTTGATCTAATGATCTTGATCTTGTTATTCTAAATATTTTGAATTGTAGTTTTCGTTTTAATTTTGTCATTATTATTGCGTTGAACGCGTAGTTATCAAATTTTTAACAAGTTTTTTTATTATGCATTTTAACCCCTGAACGATCGGTTAATTTTCAAGAAAACGGTCATAAAAGTGTCTATTTTTTGGCTTTTGTATTTGTATTACGTATTTGATTAGTGCTGCAACTAGTTTAAAATAAACTAACTATCTACAATTACCTTAAAAATATCCTGGTACTGCCATCAGGTGTGTAAAATGAGAAATAAAATGTTTTCCGGACAAAAGAAATTAGTTAGTTTTATTCTTATTGGCGCGTTACTACTGAACACTCCAGCCCGTCAATATCACGGGAGCGAGAAATGGTGGGCGAAATCTCCCCCCGTCATTTTCACGGGAGCGAAAAACAAGGGGTTAATGATAATTTTCATACAAAATAACCTGAACTTACTGGCATAACCTAGGGCATACAAAATAAACGTAACATCTAGATTTTTCAATAAAAATATGTTGAAACAAGATTTTAATCCTTACACAACTGAGGACTTTGTTGTAAAATAATTTTTCACCTCTTTATATTTAGGAAATAAAAAAATATTATTTCAACAAATGATAGCATATGAACGGTGCGCTTTCCGAAACTTTTTCTAATTTAAATTTTTGTTTCTGAATAAAATACACTTTTTTTGATATTTAAATACTTCACACAATAATCATAAGTTTAGAAAAATTTGGAAATAAGACATTCTTTATAAGCAATGTGAATTCACACGGAAAAAAAAATCAAAATTTTTGAACGAAAATTAACAATTACAAAAAAAAAAACTTGATGCGACAAAATAAACCAGTGAATTGGACGCATAGAGCTGAACAAAATGTGAATATAGTGCTGGTTGCAGATGATGAGATAATGCCCATTTTTTTGGCCACAGGCAAAAGCTTGGACATCATTAATGGAAGGCGTATATCGCTATCAGTGGTAAACTAAGATGAAGAATTATATAGTAGTGTAATCTATTGCTGCATAGCATCTGCGTGCGAAAGCAAAACTCTCTGAAAACGTACTATCACTTGTTGGTCAAGTTTAGCAGTGAATTGGTGACCGTAGCCGAAGATTTAAATGCAGACAATTACATGCAATTCCATAGATTTCAAAGCCAACAGCATTGCAGCAGAAAATACGGCAGCTGAACCGCGTTTTTTTTTTCCATTTCTAACAGCCGTGAGAGGTATTTTACGGTGACACCACGACCAGTTATTTTATACTCAACTGTTAACTGCTGTTGGACAATAACAACTAACTGGCAATCTACTATTTATCCTTGCTTGGTAAGTTCTTCAGCACTGTTATGCCAATTTTACGTAATTTGAAGCACTCTATAGCATTTAACAGGTGGCTGGAAGAAAAAGGGCTTGCTTGACGAACATCGCAGATGATTGCAGCACCATCGAAATGTTGAGCTTCACCGCGTTGCCCCACTCTCTGTTCACGTCCGATTTGGCTCCTTCGAAATCCGCGTTGTTTGATAAGATAGAATCGTAATTGCTTGACAGAAAAAATCATCTGTTCAAGTCCAATTTGGCTCCTTCGAAATACGCGTTGTTTGATAAGATAGAATCTTAATTATTTGACAAAAAAAACACAGTCAGGTTGCAATAATTTCAAACATCTGTGGAATTGAATGTAACTGTCCATAGACGGTGCACCAACACCCTCTGCCAAACAGTTTACCAAAATCCTTTCAGATCTCCCAGGCAAACGCCAGAGCTGCATTGACGCTTCCAACAATTATATCGATGAAAAAACTTTTTAAGATGGCATTAATAAAATAAATAACAGACAAATCAACCGGGTCTATACGCGTGTACCCTTGGTGAAATGCGTACTGTACACTGATGTAAGCGCATGCAGGTAACATATTAGGTTATAAAATATGACAGTGGGTATAAAATAATAAAATTTTGAGAAATAAATATAAAATAACAAAATGTATAATTAGTCTACAATTACTTTTAATACACTTTTTCTTCAAATGAAAAAAGCACATTAGTTACTCAATATCAAAGCGCTTTTATACGCTATCAAAGAAAAGTATCATCAAATTTGTCAATTCGGTAATACGCCTACAACAGGTTAAGATGCACTGAATGCAGTTCAAAGAAAAATTCTTAACCAAATATGACAATCGTAGCAATATAATAAAACTGAGAGAAAATATTAATCCTTAATCTATTCAATATACTTTTTTCTCTCAAATCAAAACAGACATACTCGTTGTTTACTGAGCATTAAAACACTTTTTACACGCCATCCAGAGCATCATTTCATGTTGGGCAGCGTACCGATACGGATTCAACAAAAGGGGAAAAATTGTCCCTCGCAATTTGTCTTTTGGACGTTTGCCTAAACAGAGAACCCTTTTAAGAAGAGTTCCGGCAGCCATTTTTCCTACTGAATGGGGGAAATGACTCCGCTCGTAATTTGTCTTATTTTGCGAAGGATTTGTTTTCGGATTTGCTTCTTGTTGGCTCCTGTTAGTAAAGAGATGAAAGGCTCCAGTAATTGGATATAACAATTTAAGCGCTTGCGGCTACGATTATGATGTTTGCCTACAAGAATTAAGTCCTTATTTTGAAGAGTTGAGTGGAATCTGTAACTCATTGGCTATGCTCTACACGTGTTGGAGAGGAGAGTGACTGGAATTATTAATGACTCCTCGTGTTTTCGTGTTTGTCTTGGGCGTTTCGTCACCAAATAAATAAACGCTCTTTTTTATTGTTATTTGTTCTTCTAATAACCAGCTCTTTTGTTGAAAAAATATATTTTGTCAACTTGTATTTGTTGTGGGTAAACTTGAATTTAAAATGACTGTGTACTGAAACTATCCCAACAAAAATAATTCCCCCCCCTGAATGATTGTTTTTGGGAAGATTTCCGTATCGTGATCTGCGGCAAAATAATCGCTGAGTCTTGACATCTTCCGGTTAGAGGATAGCGAGGAACTTAAAGAAAATCACAGAAGATAAGCAACTGGTACGGTTTAACTTGTAGTCACCTCAGTCAAATCTCTACGAGTTGATTTTTTTTAAAATTGTAATTTTAAAATCTATTTGGTATCTTTGCGATTGTATTTGGCACGACAGATACCCTTGTTTTTTGAACTATGTGCATTGTAGGCTTAGCTTAATGTTGCTATTGTATTGCACCAATATTATGAAATCTAACATTATGAAACAACATTACGATACCAACATTAGGAAATCTAAACTTACTCCAAAATCTGCAGGACTATCTGAGCTTCATAAATCTGAACTTGATGATGTAATTGGAAAAATTTTAGACATATTTTATTCTGATGATGACAATATTGGACTATGTCCGTATGTGAAGTTTAAAATAGAATTGCAACATGACAAGCCTATCCGTTGTAGACCATATTGCCGTACAGAGCCAGATGGTCAGTTTTTGAACACTCAAATTCAAAAATGGTTGAAACAAGTCGTCCTTCTAACTCGCCTTACGCCACCCCTGCTTTCATCGTTGAGCAACCCTTCAATGAAAGCACGCCAAGAAAAGTTATTGTAGATTGATCCTCGCCCAATCGACCAGGTGGAAGATGTGATTAAACGAACAGTAGGAAAATGCTTTAAACAGTATGGTATACAACAGTCCATGACACCATAGTATTCACCACAAGCTAATTGCATTGTTGAACGTGCTAATGGTATCATTGCATCAACTTTGAGAAAAAATAATTGATGGGCATCCAGAAAAACGGGGCTAATTATTACGTAACTCTTTACTAACAATCACGATAAAATTCTATTAAAAGATCTCCATTTTATTTGCTTCGTGGATATGAACCACGACTTCCACGTGAATTGCTCATTGCAAGTTTCATCGATGACACGCGACATGAAGATCAACTTCATCTTCTTGCTTTAGTCAGGGCCGAAGCCGGAAATAATATATACGAAACACATATAGATAATAAGCGTAGATTTTATCTTTATCGTTAATCACGTTTATTTAAGGGAGATCTCGTCTTGTACGACTGGCCTAAACAAGAAGATCATAAACCTTCTCCCACTTATAGAGGACCATTTCTGATTCTTCGTCCAATCGGGGCCGTATGCTGCTAGATCAAGTCTATGGATCCTCGAAATAAACTTTTGAAGGCTGTTCATGTACAACATCTTCGTCCATATTACATGCGAGAAGCGCCAGTAATCTAGAAAGAGGGAGAGTCAGTAGCTGAAATACAAAATCCAATGAAAGACATTCTGAAAATCACTCTAACATCACATCGAGCCGCTATGATGTGCGACGATATCGACACCCATTGAAAGACTTATTTTATTTTATAACCGTCGTTGTACAGCCAACCCAATTATTGGGTTTACGACTACGAATGTTCACCTCCGTAGCTTTGTAATTTTGAACCCAATCCAGAAGACAAGGGAACTCCTGTATCAAGTATTGGGAGAAATTTGCCTTCTTGGAGGACTTTTTGATGGAACTAACCCGAATTTGCGCTACATGGAGAGGAAGACCACGAGAACCTCCCCCGGTTAGCCTGATGTCAAGGGGACTCTAACCCATGATCCGTCTACCACTGAGGATATTTCAAGTCAGCACTGTGGTCGGTGCAAGCCGGATACGGAATTCGTATCGACCAGCCATCGTCGGGATCATTGGAAGGCGAACGCTCTATCCCCTGAGCCATCGCGGCTCTCTGAAAGAAATCTGTCGTAGAACTTTTAATGTTTACGCTTCATTGTAAATACCAAATTTGGCATTGAGCTGGGCCTAATGTAAGGTTCGCATAAGTTTAATTTTTTCACGGTGCGGAAAAGTGTAATTTCATATTAAAAAAGGTAGCAACAGAATATTTATGAAAATAGAATTCTTCGCTTTAAAATATTTCTCGTTGTTTATTATTGTTTATTAAAATGTTATTTTTTTTAATGTCTTCTCGCTTCTTTAATTTTATTTAATTTAAATTAAATTCCTTGTCTTTCAATCTTACCTTATAAAGGTATGAAATGGGCCTGACTCATTTTAAGAATGAATGATGATCGAACAGCACAAAAATCTTTCTGGCGAAGCCATTAGGAATTAGAAGAAGAGGCAGACACAGATTGAGGTGAGATGACTGCCTCCAAAGTGACTTTGTCTCAATTAACTCCAGAGACTGGATGGCTGTCTCGTCTTGAGAAAGCCGGAGTTCATCCAGGACTGTTGAGTTATTGATGAATTGCACTGCAAAATAAGCCTGCTATGAGTGAATTTTAATAGATAAATTCACAATAGGTGAACGTCTTAAGTAAATATGCAAACAATCCCTAGTCTCATTTATCTTTCTTTCCAATTTTTATATTCCTCGTCTTGTCACAGGAAGATTATATAATAAGATTCTACAATTTGTCCTCTCTAAGTAATTGGTTTTTCTTTATCCTTACTGATTCTTGATATAAGAATTGCCGCAGCGTTTTTCCTAAATTCTCTTACGTATGATTCCAACTTTTTCTCTCTGCTTTTTTGCAATTATTTATGTTCTATACTAAGTGCCGCTCAGACAAAAATAACCCATGATTTTTATTCGGAGTATTTTTTCCATTTAATGATGCATGATATCCTCAAAAAATTGAATTTCATTTTTTTCGGTGCTACTTTGTAACATATTTTCATTATTTCAGTAGACGAAACTTAATTTTAGCTAGTTGGATCGAAATTAATTATTAGTTGTGAAAGATATAAAAATAAAAACCTCAAAATTAAAATACATTTGTTGAAAATTCATACAGTGAAGTAGATACAGCTTCTTAGATTCACTTTTTTTTTTTACTTTCAAGTGTACAAGGTGGAAGTTTCTTAACATTTAATACAATTTTTGCATAATATTTAGCATATTTTGTGGGCTCTATGAAATTAAAACTTAAGGCTCCATTTATGGGGTTAGAAATAATTAACCTGTTAATTTATTCTTAAAATTTATTCATTTTGAGTTGTAATTTAATTTTATATACTATAAATCTTATTTTTTATGCTTCTGGAAAATAAGTAAATTGAAAATATAATCTTATTTTAAATCAATCTTTCAATTTTATTTTAAATACCAGCTTTAATTCGTTTTGTCTTAAGGCGTAATTTAAATTATAAATATTGATTAGTTAAACGAAATTAAGTATTTATTTGTCGTTGTTATTTTATGCTACTAAAGTTTCTTTATGTAGTTTATATTAATTTCTTTAAACGTTATTTTGATAATTGCAATTAAATAGCAGTGTGATATTACAATAATTTTACCAAATTAAGAAATTTTTCAGTGTTATTTTATGCAGTTTTAAGGGTAACTAATGCTGTTTTATCGATAAAAACTGACTAAAAAAGGTAACTACTGTACCTTTATTATCCGGCTTTTATCTTAATCATTCAGGTTTTGGGATTAGCAAGTGTAATAATTTTACTAAATAAGTACTTATTTGTTGTTGATATTTTATGAATATATAAAATGACGACTTATGCCTTTTATCTCTATTTTAATTGGATTTCGTTTTGAAACTTTCCCTTTTCACCAGTAATGCTTACAATCGGTTTTAAAAATTAAAAACTTATTTCTATTTCAATCAATTTTTTCCTCTTGATCATTGCAGTTGAAGATATATTATCAATGATTGCATTAATATTACCAGCGATTCTGCTAGACTTTGGAAACTACGGATACTTATGACCCAAGTGTTCTGGGTCCCTTTTTTTACTAAAAGCGATTCCTTATTTAAAATATGAATTCTCTATCTCTGTATCCATCTATTAATATGAAATTTTTTTAATTAATCCATCTATTGATAAACGAAGCAAAGGATATAAAAACAAGAAAAGTGTTTTATTTGGAAAAAAACACGACTCCTAATTACTACTGAAATATGTCTGCATCAGGAAAAGCAACGATAATACTCCAAATTATTCTTGTTGGACCGTGGTAGCCCAGTGGTTAAAAAATCGGACTCTGGTTAGGAGGGACCGGGTTTCGATCCTAGACTCCACTAAGACCCATCAAGTACATGTGGTATATGTGCTCGTAAAATCTGTGAAATCGAAAGACCTATGGTTCGTCACTGAGCAGTATCATGGGTGCAGCGATCAGGAGAAAATTTCTTTCCTTTTTAGATATATGTCTAAATTGAGGAAGTGGCCTCACAAATGAGTGGTAATTCCATCTTACGTAGGGTGTTGATTTTTAAGACGTAGAGTCATCCTTGCGGTGCTCTCATGTCAAACGAAAGGCGCACCTTCTTGATTCAATTCGCTATAACTGCGAGTCTGGCTTGTTCAAGTGAAATTAGGTTTAAACATTCTAAATTCCTTTTTCGGGTAGAAATAAAAGAGAAAAGGAAATTCTTTATGCATTTAAAGCTTGGTTGTAATTTTACCTACGAGCCGTTTTTTCGCTCTACAGAATTACGCATACACTCTAAAAACTGTACCTCTGATTTCAGAGGCACATTTGGATCATTTGTGCCTCTGAATTTTAAGGGCACAACGTACCTTTAAAAATGAAAGGCACAATGTACCTCCGATCTTTTCAAAACATTTGGATCG